>NC_090811.1:15018964-15341464 GCF_036512215.1 Solanum lycopersicum | reverse complement strand
CTTTCATACTTCATAACCAATTCAATATTCTAGGGTTAAGGATGAGGAATACTTGCAATCAACATCACATCCAAACATTACACATAGAAGCATCACAATCTAAGTAACTCATACTTCATAATTGAATTCAAGAAGAATCAACCTTCATACTTTCTTGCCCTTTCATTGCTTCCATACATCAATTACCAAAGAATACATAGCTAATGAATAATTAAGGTGAACCTAAGAAGTAGTTACATAATAAACATCAATGTAGTCAATTATTCATCCTCTTCACAATTCATCATATCAATTCAAGGTTTTCATGAATTTAGTGAAAGACATGGGTTCATGGGAATCTTAAGTTATAACAAGAATTAACCATGAATATATACTTAAACAACATTAACTGACCATAATTCATCACAATTGATTCTTAATTTTGTTTTTAAAAGAAGATCCAAGTGTAGAGAAAAAACCATAGTTTGGAGAAGTTTGAAAATCTCCTTTAAAGGACCTATTGAGGAAAGAAATCCAAAGACTAAAAGAAATCATACCTTAATCAAGACTTTAGCCTCCAATTTGTTTATAAAAACTTGGGAATTGGGTCTTCTTTTTCAATATTCAAAGCTTCTTCAATGGAGATTGATTAAAGAGAGAAAGTAGAGAGAGGTGAGAGCTTTTGGATTTTGATTTGGGGATTTTATTTGAGTGAGTAAAGTTGAGGGAAAACTGATTGAAAATCAATAAATAGACCTCTCATGAAATACCCAAAAGACTCCTCACTTAATTTGACCATTTAATGAAGTCAAACTTGAATTCCAAATTTCAGATTTTTGTCGGGGAACAAGTCCACGTCGCGGAGCTGTTCCCACATGATTTTCGAATTTAATTTATGAAATAAAAGAGTCCGCGACGTGCCGACTATGCATACCAATATTATTTTTCCAAGTGGGACCTATTCCGCGATGCGGACCTATTTAAGACAAGTGCAATTTGGCTGCTGCTTTGGTACCTTGCTTTGCTAAGTTTGGGGTCCCTTCATAGACCCCTAGGGCGACCCTTGGTGGGTTAGACTTGGACGTTTTCACCCGATACACATGATTTTTCTTATTTAAAGTGATTTTACAAGTTTTATTCTTCATACAACTCCTCCAAACCTTCACGAAACCTAAGAACGCTGTACTAGTTCAAGTGCACTAGCTTATGGACGTTTCTTGACGTCTTGACCCTAACACTTCCTAACTAGTCTTAATGCATTAAATTAGACTTAAAAAGGATTTTTAAGTTTTACCTCATTATGTGAATATCTATATCAAGTCATGAACTTTCGGAGTGCTACATTATCCCCCCTAGGAACATTCGTCCCCGAATAACACTTAAATCCTTTTGTAGGGAGAGGATAGAATCAATATTAGCAGCCCAACCAACAACAACAACATAAAATAATCATGAGTCACAAATCTTAGGAGTACTTCACAACTCCATTCAATAAATGAACATGACATTTACACATAGCAACACGAATCACAATTTACTTCATATAAGAGCTCAACTTCACCACACAAAGAACTACCTTCTGAACATCAACATGAGCTCAACATAACATCAGAGTCCCTTATGCACAACTTCTTTTCAAGGTTCATTAACATGCTCAATATAATTTCATAAAAGCAACTATACACCAAATCACAAATAAGTGCGAAGGTCCATAAAAGTCACTAGCGCATTATTTAGACCAAAAGACATGACTAGGAACTCATAATGACAATACCTAGTTTGGAAAGTCATTTTAGGTATATATACAACTCTCCCTATGTTGGTGATACCCCGACATTAAATCAATTTCAGAGAAGAACCTTTCCTTTTGGAATTGATCAAACAAATCGTTGATCCTAGGGAGAGAATACTTGTTCTTTTTGGTGACGTTATTTAGTTGACGATAATCAATGGACATCCTAAGGGACCCATAGCAGTGACATCATCGGGAGAATCCTCTTGATGGCCCCAAAATATTAAAAGCATAGAAACGGTTCATCTGAGGAGCATCGAAACTAGGATCATTTTTTTAGATTCATTACTCTCTTTTCCTCTACACTTATGGCTACTCTTTCCACAACCAAAGCAATTACTTGTTCCTACTAGACATTCACCCATATGCTTCTTACCATATTCGGTACAAGTAGGTTTCTCACTTGGTGAATTTAAAGTTCTCCCCTTGGGACCTAGGGTTAGACACCCTATCCTTGCTAGCCTTGGGAAATTTAGAATAAACATGGTTGGAGAACCACCTCTTGGATCTAGGTTTTTATTAAATTTCCAATTTACCCTTAAGAGTAGTTCCTTTATAAGACCTTGCCCTCTTAGAAACCCTATTCTTCCTCTTAACCCTAATATCCTCAACTTGTTGAGCATAAACCATCAAATGAGAAACATTGCCTAATGACACTCTTTCATAAGATCATTGGACACACCCGTCATAAAATGACTCATTTTACCTCTAGGATTGGACACCACAGAAGGGCATATTTGCACAACTAAGTGAACTTCAAGAAGCATTCTTGGACACTCATACCTCCTTGATGAAGGTTGATGAACTCTTCCACCTTAGCCTCTCTTTTCTCCCTTGGTAAGGACCTATCAAATAATACCCTCCTAAAGACTTCCCAACTTATGGGACCCGCTCTCAAAGCCCTATTGTCCCTCCATTGAGTGTACCAATTTTGAGGCACATCTTTGAGTTGATATATGGCTAGCACGGCCTTCTCATTTGAAATCACTCCCATAGCATACAACAACTTATAGACCTCATCAAGAAAGTCTAGGGGGGCTTCATTCACCATAGACCCAAAGAACATTGGAGGGTTCATCCTTTTGAAGTACCTCAAGCGAGAAGCCAATGGTACTAGAATTTTGGTTCACATGAGGTCCAACTTCCCGGTTTGCTAGAGCAGTCATGGCTTGAGTTTGAGTAGCTACAGCTTGAGCTTGATTAGTCATGGCTTGAGCCAAGTTGAAGAAGGTCAACCTTATATCTCTATATTTCATGGTCGGAGGACTGACTGGAGCTTGGTCACCTTATGAAGCATGTTCTTGAGGAGGAGCTTGGTTGTCTTGGGAAGGAACTACGGCATTAGTTATATCCTCTTCAACTCTTCTTCTTGCTGCCCTTCTAGTAGTTACAACCATTAACCACAACAAAACGGTTAGAAGAAAAATGAAAGACATAGTCAAGACTCTCGAGGATAGACTTCAAGAATACCAAAGAGGTGAGAATTTCCTAATCACCACATAGACTCTCATTCATAAGTATGGCGCGCTTCACACTCATGAACAAGACTCTACGTAGATGTGTTTTAGGGAGACATGAATCCTAAGATTAATTAAAATTATGCTCTGATACCAAGTTTGTCACAACCAGGGAGCACCCCATAGACGTAACTACCATCTTCGTCCTCGAAGAGGACTTAGACTAGCCCTTAGCATAATTTATTGCAAATCATAGGTAGTGAAAATATAGAAAAATTAAAACTTTTACATAGTAAAATATACTTAGACTTCTCGCTTATCATATATTGAGTTAACATAGACTTCTCATTTATGAATTGTACATAGACTTCTCATTTATTCAATATAGTTGATTCATAAAATAGCCTAATATTTTGTCTCACATGTAAACCATCTATCATAGAAGTATGAGAATTGGGCATATACTTACAATAGTACAATATGCCACATATAGGCTTATAATAAAGTCTCAAAAGATAAAGGAAAGAATAATTGTCCTTAGAAATAATCAATACTCATAAATCTAGAAAACATCACATCATCCTCGAACTTGAGGACTCACCAATAACTTGGGAAAAGATCCAAGTCTTCCTTAAAATTGCTTTCTACTCTTCAATGGCCCGAACCTATATATTTGTAGAAATATAAAGAATATGGGTTATTATAAACTACATGTACTAAGTGTGGAAACATATCCAAGTAAAACCATTGAAATCATGCACAAAGGGACGTTTTGTTCAAAACCATGCTAAGTCACTTTGAAAGCCTTTTATGCACACATAAAAGTGTATACAAGTGAATGATCATAACATCACTTAAGACAAGTTCATATTCCACACAAGAACAACATTATCATAAATTCATAACAACATGAATAGCATGATCATAGATTCATATCAACATTTCATAGCATAGAGTTCATAACATCAATGTATAGAAGACCCTTACTCACAATCTCATCCCAAACCTACAAGTGCAATGCTCATGTGAAGACCCATAACCCCACATAATCAAGTAAACTAAAATAGAGACCATAAGCAATGTCTATACTTCATATAACAACATACCATGTGTAGTTTCCATTTACATAGATTTGTAGACCAATATCATGTTCATCAAATAACGTCAGCATCATATAAGATAAACATCATGTAAAGTCAACATTTAGAATTTCATTCATAACATAAGCATATAAGATCATCATCCTAGGACTCCCAT
The DNA here is from genome assembly GCF_036512215.1 of Solanum lycopersicum. Taxonomy (NCBI): domain Eukaryota; kingdom Viridiplantae; phylum Streptophyta; class Magnoliopsida; order Solanales; family Solanaceae; genus Solanum; species Solanum lycopersicum. The sequence goes on along the minus strand of NC_090811.1, from coordinate 15,336,979 downwards.
CAAGGTCAACTTATACAATGCATAGGTAAAGTATCATACCCTTACCTACACTAAGGAGAACCCCTTAAGTAACCCTAGTTAGAGTTCACCATTATTACTTCATTCATTCACTTTACTTTTGGGAACAATTGCTTTAACTGAAATTATAACATGTGATCAAAACATGGAATATTGTGTCATGAAACCCTACACCAAAAGAAGGTGCTCTACTTGCCAAGGTAGAACCAAAACATGAATATAATTCTAGGTGGATCCACTAGCTAGTTTTCCTCTGGGGCAACATAGTTAAGGAACTAGGAGATATGTATTGGAAATCCTATTTATTCACATTTGCATTGTAGTCTCCATCTCATGAGAATCGTTGTGAACCTACCTTTCTCATTGGGAAGGGACACCTCTCATACCTATTTCGCTCGATGCTAAGCTAAAGTCCCTTTTAGAAATGTCTTTAAGCCTTTCATAATCATCAAATCTTAATATAGGTCGTAGGAGACTAACCCCTTGTATAATAATGTCATTAGATGATTAGGTATTGCATTAGAACTTACTTTCATTACAACCCATCATTTAGATATCATCACCTCATAGTCATATCATATATAAGGCACACAAAAAATCGCATTCAACCTTGCATGATCATACCCATATCAATATCTCACAATTCAACATATCCATAACATGCCATCATATTCATCATATCATCATATTCCTATCCTATTCACATAATCATACTTCAATTGAACATCATCATCAAGAATAAACCATCATTATTGAAGTAGAGAAGTCATAGTCATAAAGGTCTTACCAAATATCTTCCAAAACCTCCTTCAATACTTCATCATCAATATCACAGTATTTATCCATAAATTAACTCAACATCATCATATAATAATTGTACAAGAACTAAATCAATTCCATTATCCCTAAACACCAATCAACTAAATTCATACCCTAGGGTTAGGGAAAAGGGACAATCATGGATTTCTCATAGAAACTAGTTCAAAACCTAAGGCATTACAATAATTAACCAATAAAAATCATAATCTATTAATATTAATCAATATAATACAACATTAAATCAATTTGAAAGGAATCTACAAAATTCGATGAAAACTCAAGCTTTAGACATCTTTGGAAACCAATTTTGAAAAAACTCTTGGGGAAAGAGATCCCAAGAGTGAATATCTTAAATACCATAAGATTCCTTGAATATTTAATAATCAAAACTTGAATCTTGAATCCCTAATTAAGCTTGAATCTTGGTCTTCAATGGTGGTCTTTGAAATAGAGAGAGTTTGTAGAGACAAGTTGGAGAGCTGTGGGTTTGGGGAAATTATGAAGTGATGAGTTTGTTTAATGAGGTTTAAATGTTTTACAATCCCCAAAAAAACTTAATTAACCACACCTTTACCCCTAATTAATTTATTAACTAATTAACTAATTAGTCGAAACTTGACTGAAAATGGACAGTGAAGTCCCACCATAAATGATTACTCCCCGTCGATGGGGTGTTTATCCAACCACGAACGGTCTGGTCATCCTTGGTTTAGATCAGAGACTTTATTTTGGGATCTTAATTGGAAATGGATAAGTCCCCACAAACGAGCACCACCAATGGGTCGTTGACCCATCGATGGCTTGTCATTTGGTGCCGTCAATAGCCACTGTTAAATGACAACTTTTAGGGTCAAATGCTAGGGTCCTCTTCAAGGACCCTTAGGGTGGTCCTTAGGGAGTTGTACCCGGAAGTTTCGACCCTAAGCACAATCTAACATGTATTTTAACTCTTTTTACGAAATTATACTTAATTCCAACTCTTGAAACCCCTTGAAACACACCAAGGCACACTAGTTCATCTTTAACAAATCTCCGGACGTAATGGTCGTTTCTTGATATTTTAACTCTATCACTTCCTAATTGATTATATTACATTTTTAGGCTTAGAAACAGTGGTTTAAGGCTTATGTCATTTAGTGAGGTTCTAGACTATGTCATGGACTTTCGGAGTGTTACACAAAGTATATTTTTGTAAGTAGTATTGAGCAGCGTTATGAGGATGTGAGTTCATGTTAACTCAAGTCTCCATAAACCATGCAGTCATCATGGATATTAAAAAATATTAATTTTAGTTGAAAAATTATGTTAAGCTACTGGATCCAGTAAGTTAAGTAGGTTCTATATGACGATAAAATATAGGAGAGTACTGGCAGCGTGGGCAAGACGTTGTATCACCACTCAGGCTCATAGTGGTGTTTGTCGGTCAAAGAATCTCCCACAAAAACTACATTACTTTCATATATGGGTAAATTTAAATGTGTTAAAGTTTTATCCTTAACAAACTATGTTGCCTTTCAGTTGTTTCGTAAGCTTTATATGTATTGCATGAGCTTTATTGCTTTATATTGAGTTAGTTATTCCAAAGTTCATAATAGTTGAGGTAAGTGTTTCTTCATGATTTTTTCAAGCCTATATATTTTTTAACATTGTAACTCGAATACTCGTACATTCAATATATTGATGCCAGTTGTTCTGCATCATCTTATGATGCAGACGCAGGTAACCAGGATTAGCATCCAGCGCCTTATTGATCTATATAGAAATCTCAGAATCTTTTAGTGAGCCTCCTTACTTTTGGAAGGACTCTGTTTATCTTTCTTTCATTATTTAAGTATTAGGATAATTGGGGGTCTTCTCCCACCATCCCTTTTTATATTAGAGGCTTTATAGATAGACAGCTAGTAGTTCTTTAGTCTTTACATTATCATTATATGTTAAGGACTTGGGCTTCCATATTTGGCCAAGTTGAATGTTGATTCTTTTAACAATCCAAGTTTTATTATTAAGTTATTTGAGTAAGTGCATTTGATAATTGTATTAGAGTCTTCCGTTGAGTTAAGTAAACCAGGTCAAGGGTTCGCGTGGGGACCAACAATGGTCTTTGAGTGACAGCCACGTCATGGGTGTAGGCTCGAGGCATAAAAAACATTGTATCTAAGCACAGATTTCAAGAGTCTTAGGAGCCTATGATGTCGTGTCTGTAGATACTAGTTATCGGTGTGAAGTGTGACACATCTATAATTTGGAGGCTGAAACATTTAGGAATTCCTTCGCCTCTTTGATATTTCTTTCGTGTCTTAAAGTTGGATATCTAAACAATTTCCCTCAATTCATGCTTGTGCAAGTTTTCGGATAACCATGCCTCCATGAAGCAATAAGAGGTCGTCCAACTAACAGGAATGTTGAAAGCAAGAGTAACCTGATGCACCTAAAGTGCAAGCTCTAGGGGAAGTTACCAATGTTGAGTTCCATGAGTCTATAGCTATGCTCAGTAAAGTTGTGACCAATAAATATGGGCAGCAAAGAGGATCTCGATAAGACGAGGTTGACACTTCGAGGATTTGTGAGTTCCTTAGGATGAATCCCTTAAGTTTCACTGGTTCAAGAACTTTATAGGACCTCTATTGAGTAACTGAAAAAGGTTTTTGATGTGATGCATGTTGTTGATATTGCGAGAGTTGATCTATCTGAATATTAGATTAAAAATGTTGCTACAACATGGTTGATCCGTAGATGGGGGATAGAGTTAATGATGCACCACCTACAAGTAGGGCATGTTTTTAAGAAGCTTTCTTCGGGAGATTCTGCCCCCGAGAATTGAAAGAGTCTAAGGTACGGGAATATCTTACACTCAAATAGGATTCTCTAAGTGTTCATGAATATGAGATGGACTTCACCCAACTATCCCCTCATTCTTCAGAAATGGTTAAGGAAATGAGTAGTAGAATGAGTTTGTTTCTTACTGGTTTGGGTCGTCTGTCAAGCAAAGATGGTAGGGCAACGATGTTGATAGGTGACATGGACATATCAAGGTTGATTGCTCATGTTCATCAAGTTGACGAAGAGAAGTTGAAAGACAGGGAAGAGTTCAAAAATTAGTATCTTCGTACTTTTAGAAGAAAAATATGTGTGCATTATCATCTGCTAGTGCACCTGCACCCAGAAACAAAGGTGAGTATAATGGCCAGAATTTGTAGAACTTAAGAGTTAATCCAGAATAGTCTCAAGGAAGGGCAGCACAAGGAGGTAGTATGACTCTTGTATGTGCTAGTATGGTAGAACCCACCTGATAAATGTCGTGATGTCCAGAAAGGTTGTTTCAAGTGTGGCAGGAGGTTCACTACATGAAAGAGTGTCCTAAGAACAGGAAAGGTAGTGGAAATCGAGGCAATAGATCCTAGTCTTCATCAGTTTCTCCACCAGATAGGGCTGCATATAAAGGAGCTACATCTTGTATTGGCGGAGGATGAAATCGCCTTTATGAAATACGAGCCTCCAAGAGCAAGAGAAATCTTCAGATGTTGTCACTAGTATGACCAAAGTCCTAGGAGAAAGTTTATATTTTATGGCCCCTTATGTTGCAAACAAGTTTGACATTATTTTTGAGAAACTTTGTGAACCATTTTGTGTTTCTACACCTGTTGGGGAGTATATTTTAGTTGATAAAGTATATCGGGATTTTTTTATTTCCATCAATAACAAAGACACCATGGCTCATAGTCGAGCTAGACATGGTAGATTTTGATGTCATTCTACGAATGGATAGACTTCATGCCTGTTATGTTTCCATAGATTGACGAACTCGAATTGTGAAGTTTCAGGTTTCTAATGATCCAATCATAGAGTGGAGTAGTAGTTAAGCGGTGCATAAGGCTTGCTTTATTTAGTACCTTAAGGCGAGAAAATTACTTTTGAAGGGTTGTATCTATCACTTAGTTAGAGTTAATAACTCAAATGTTGAAGTACCTCTCATACACTGAGTTCCTATAGTAAGAGATTTGGTAGAAGTCTTCCTTATGACCTATTGGAGTTCCTGCTAAGAGAGAAATAGACTTCAACATAGATATCATTCCAGCTACTCGTCCCATCTATATTTCACCATACATAATGGCACAAACAAACTTTAAAGAGTTGAAAGAGCACTTACATGATTTTTTAGATAAGAGCTTCGTTCGACCAACTGTCTCTCCATGGGCCACTCCATTCTTGTTTGTAAGAAAGAAATATGGTTCCCTTAGGATGTGTATACATTAACATCAGTTGAACAAGGTTACCATCAAGAATAAGTATCATCTTCCGAGGATTGAGATCTTTTCAATTAGCTTCAAGGTGTTTCCTGTTTCTCAAAAATTAACCTCATATCAGGATATCATAAATTGAGAGTAAGAGAATGTACAATTCTAAAGACATATTTAAGAACCAGATATGTTCATTACGAGTTTTGGGTCATGTCCTATGGTTTGAAAAATGCACCTGCTGTGTTTATGGAGCTTATGAACATAGTTTCCAAACCTTATTTAGACATGTTTGTTATCATCTTCATTGATTAAATACTAATCTATTGAAGGAATAAGGATGATCATGCTAGTCATCTTAGAATAGTTCTCCAGACTGAGAGAGACAAGGAGTCGTATGCCAAGTTCTCTAAGTGTGACTTTTGGCTTGAGTCTGTGGCATTCTTAGGAAACATAGTGTTTGGAGAGGGGATTAAAATTGATACTCAGAAAATTGAGGAGGTCAGAATTGGCCTAAACCCACATCTTCAACTGATATTAGGAGTTTCTTAGGTTTAGTTATCTATTATAAAAGGTTCGTATAGGGGTTCGTCTACATCATCTCCTTTTACCAAATTGACTTAGATGATGGTTAATTTTGAATGGTTTGAAGCTTGTGAGAAGTACTTTCAGGAATTAAAGAAGAAGCTGACTACCGCTCTAGTTTTGACTTTACTAGAAGGTATTCAAGGTTTTGAGGTGTATTGTGATGCATCTTGAGTTTGTTTGGGTTGTGTGTTAATGCAGAATGACAAAGTTATAGCTTATACCTCTAGATAATGGAAAGTTCATGAGAAGAATCACCCAACCCATTATCTAGAGTTGGTTGTTGTAGTATTCTCTTTGAAGATATAGAATTATCATTCTTATATTTTTCATATTGATATATTCACTAATCAAAAGAGCCTGAAGTATTTGTTCACCCGGAAGGAGCTTAATCTCAGACAAAGGCGGTGGTTAGAATTACTCGAGGATTATGGGATAAGTATTCTTTACCACCTAGGTAAGGCTAATGTGGTTGTTGATGCTTGAAGGACGTACTCTATGGGCAACACCACCCATGTTGAGGAAGGAAAGAAAGAGTTAGCAAAATATATGCACAGACTTGAATGCCTGAGAGTCAGACTTACAGATTTCACATAATGAGGAATAGTGGTGACGTATGGTGTTAAGTATTCATTATTGTAAGATTTGAATGAAAAGCAATACCAAGATCCTATTTTTCTTTAATTGAAGGCAAATGTTCATACGCAAAAAGTATTACCTTTTGAACAAGAGGGAGTTGGTGTATTGAAGTATCAAGGTAGATTGTGTGTACCAATAGTGGATGGACTTCAAGAGAGGATCATAGAGAAAGCTCATATCTCCAGATATTCCATTCATTCAGGTTCAAAAAAGATGTATCGGGATTTGAGAGGTGCGTATTGGTGAAGCAAGAAGAGGGTATTGCAGAATTTGTTGCTAAGTGTCCAAATTGTCCACAAGTTAAAATAGAGCACCAAAGGCCCGGTGTTTTGGCTTAGAATATAGAACTTCCAGAATGGAAGTTAAATATGATTAATGTGGATTTCATCATAGGTTTACCAAGGTCTCCCATGCAGCATAATTCTATTTGTGTATAGTCGATAGAATGATAAAATCAGCCACTTTTCGCTGGTAAAGGCTACCAATTTGACAGAAGATTATGCTAAGTTTTATCTTCAAGAGGTGGTAAGACTTCATGGAGTTTCGGTCTCCATTCTTTCAAATAGAGGTGCACAATTTACTATACAATCCTGGAAATCTTTTTAGAAAGATTTGGGTTCAAAGATTAACTTGAGTACTATCTTTCATCCTCAAATAGATGGGCAAGCAGAGCGTACCAATCAAAAATTAGAAGATATATTCAGGGATTGTATGATTTATTTCAAAGAAAATTGGGATGATCACCTACCTCTCATTGAGTTAAGTTGCAATAATAGTTATCACTCTACCATCTAAATGGCTCCATATGAAGCTCTTTATGGGAGAAGATGCATATCTCCTATTGGATTGTTTGAATTTGGTGAAGCAGGGTTAATAGGACAAGATTTAGTTCACCAAGATATGGAAAAGGTGAAGGTGATTAAAGAGAGGTTGAAAACGGCGCAGAGTCATCAAAAATCCTACAATGATGTTAGAAAAAAGGTTATTTAAATTCGAAGTAGATAATTGTGTACATTTAAAATTTTCACCCATAAAGGGTGGTATGAGGTTTGGTAATAATGGGAAGCTCAGTCCGCAATATATTGGACCTTATCTAATATCCAAGAGGATTGGGAATGTAGCTTATGAGTTAGTGATACCACAAGAATTAGTAGCAGTCCATCCGGTGTTTCACATCTCTATGTTGAAAAAGTGCATGGGCGATCCACAATTTATCGTACCAACTAAAAATATTGGGATCAAGTATAGCTTAACTTACAAAGAGATTTAAATTAAGATTTTCGATCGCCAGGCTTGCAAGTTGAGGACAATGGAGGTTGCATCAATCAAAGTACATTGGAGGAACCAAATTGTTGAAGAAGCTACTTGGAAAGCTGAAGAGGATATGAAGATGATATATCCACATCTCTTTGAATTCGGAGAAAGTGCGGACCAAGGTAATAATTCTCTTCTTAGTACTTTTTAAACTATGATTGATCATGTTGTTTATGCATTTGCTTGTTAGGTGTTTAAACTAGATGTTACCACCCGTAGTCTAGTAAGAGTAATCTCATTTGAGAACAACTGATCCCAAGGGGGAGACATTGTTACATCTCAGAAAAAATAAAATAACATTGAAGAAGCTTAAATTTGGAAATAGTTATTTTTGTAAATAATTAAAATCTGGAAATTAGTTAAGTTACGAAAAAGTGAGTTTTTGTCAACTTCAAACGACCATAACTTCTAGAACAGGATGAGTTAGGTATAGTTCCATATATGGTTTGAAACATCTTGGAATAATATTTTCAACACCCCCAAGTTTGGGTGATTCCGAGTTTGGATGAGTGAGTTATGCCCTTTAGAAGCAGGGTTGTTGGAATAAGGAAAGTGAAATCCGCATTTTGAGGGGTAGTTTTGTCTTTTCCTTACCCAACTTAATTAATTCGTTTTTGGTAATATTTTAGGTGCTAAAATTATAGGACTCAGTTTAGGCTTTTGAAAAATAGAGTTAGGGATTTTGGAGAAAGAACTCAAGAGAAAAGAGAAGAGGAAAAACAAGATTCAACATTAAGTAAGGATTTGATTGCGGATTTATTCAAGGATTTGGTCCTACAAGGTATGTGAGTCCCTCATAGCGTTGGGTTCGTTCACCCACACACCAACTATGTTTAATTTTGTAAAATTCGTCCTAAAAGTGTTGGAAAATTGGCGTTTTTGACATGTATTCTTGAATTCAAATGTTGTTATTGAATTAGGATTAATTTTGATCAAAATTCTTGTATACCCTACACGCTTTTAATTATAAATTTGTGGATTAAGTTGCATTTCAAAAATTAAAAATTAAAAATTTAAATTTATTTTTATTAGAAAAAGGGTACACGTAAAATTTGTCAACAATGTCAACTATAAAAATTTGTATAGTAGCCAAGATATTAAACAGTTTTCCCAAATCACCTATCGCATTCGGAATGTTACACTATTTTATTGTAACTAAATGAATTTGCTTAAGTAATTGTCTGTTGATCAATTAACATATGATCGTTCAGCTTCAAATTCATACATAGAGAATGTTTGGATTAGCTAACTATAAATTAACAATATGTACATTTAAGTGTGAATATTAATTTTATAAACAAAATTATTTTCTCCCAGTTCTCATGTTAGAGCCTCATTATTTTTAAGTAATGATGATTAAAAAAAAGTATTTTTCATAGTATGAAAATATGATAAAGGGTTCAAAGTGTTAGTGTAAAACATACAAGATAACAAAAAAAGACAAGATTACAATTGAAAATAAAATGAAGAAAAGAAATCTCTTCAGGCTGAGGCGCGGATATCTCGCTCTCTTTAAGGAGATTCAAGCCCACTGCACCAAATGTTTTGACCGGTGCAGCAGTAGTCCTCTTTGACTTGTCCCCTCAAGGATACAACAGCCTTCACAAAGTATGACTCAACAACTCTGGACAAGAGTTGAGTCCAAAGCTCCACAAAAAAGAACACCTCCCTTCAACTAATAACAACTCCCTTTTTTACTAACTCTTTCACTCTATATTTTTTTCTTGAGTGTTGTGTGTTGTGTGTATCTTTTAAACCAAATAAAGATAACTATTATTTATACTACAAGAAGTCTTCCTAGCAATGAATAAGAAGATAATGGGGTAGTAAATAGTGAAGAAAATGGTCTTAAGAGTTACATAGGTTAGAAGGTATAATGGAGGAATTAAGAAGAAAATAAAGTGAAGGGAGACTAATGTCACAACATGCAAAAGAACCACAACGTTCATTGGAACGTTATATGGCTTATGTTGTCTGCCAATAAAGCCAAATAAAATAATTGGCATTAACATGACCAATAAGAAATGGTAATTAGGCACTATTAAGTCACAAATGAATAGGTAGCTCAAGTCACAAACAAAAGAGCTATTTTAAAAAAATATAATATTAAAATGCTTAATAACCATCAATCCACCACTCATTTTAATATTTGTTAAAAGAGTTTATCAATTGAAAGAAAAATATCATGCATAATGAAGATGTGTTCTGCATTGAACCTCCACTTAGTGAAACAAAAACTTTTACTCCAGAGTCGTAGTGGTCTCAGACTTGAACTATGACTGCTTAAGGGAAATAAAATATTACTGTTCACACATAATAATCAAGGTGTTGACACGAGCTTTAAAGTCAACACGTTATTGTCATGTGCTATCCCGGTTTCATGAGTGCTTTTGAGGATAAGTCAATTCTCATAGGAAACGACCTACTTCCACACATCACATAGGTGATATCTATCGAGAGTGCTCCTGTAAGCTTAACACTCCACCCATACAGGCCACAGATATTCATTAAGACTTTTATCAACTCAACCTTCACAAAGTACAGAAAATAATGTACTCACATCATAGGGAGGGAATAAAAAGATAGTGCATTTTCCACAACAAGTCACATCATATGATTACTTTTTCCCTTTGAACATAATTATAGGATCACTAGTCCCCAGTTTGTGTTTCCTCATATATGACTCAAGGATTTATTGGCTTCTATCCCATCCCCCTCGATGTGCTCCAAACGTTTTGTCTTCTTAAGTACTTAGTAAGAGGATCTGCAAGATTATCACAAGATTTCACATATTCAACATTAATAGTACATTTTGTCAAATACGATCTTACATTACTGTTTTTTCTCCTTATAGGTCTGGATTTACCGTTGAACTCTATCAAATGCAGCGGTGCTATCACAATAAATTAAAATAAGGAATTTGAAATAAAAAAATCTCTTAACCAATTCACTTCTTCACTAGCTGAAGCTAAAGCAATTAGGTCAGCCTCCATGATAGAGTTAGCAATTATTGTTTGCCTTTTTGATCTCCAACAAATAGCACCACCACCTTAAATAAAGACATAACTAGTGGTAGATCCAATCTACATCACAAAAACCTTCAAGTACAGCAGGATATCCTTTATAGAAGAAACCACAACTTTTCGTTCCGATTAAGTATCTCATAACTCTTGTTACAGCATGTCAGTGTTCATTACCTGGCTTGCTTATAAACCTGCCAAGTACTCCTACTGCATATGCAATATCAAGCCTAGTGCAATGAGTCACATATTTCAAACTTCCAATTATACTAGCATATTCCTTTTGATTTATTACATCATTTTCACTTTCAAAAGGAAATAAGTGAACACTTAAATCAAAAGCAGTAGTAACATGCTTGTAATCATGAAACTTATAATTTTCATGATTTTCTCAACATAATGTGACTGGTCAAGAAAAATTCCCTCTCATGTTCTTGTTATTTTTATTCCAAGAATAAAATTTCTCACCAAGATCTTTCATATCAAAATGGCTTCTAAGAATATTCTTAGTTTCATCAATAACACTTATGTTAGAGCCAAAGATCAACAAATTATCAACATATAGAAAAATAATCACATGTGAATTATTCCAAGACTTACGATATATGCACTTAATGATGCACCAGACGACATATGTAATCCTTTTTATTCTCAAATTTTTAGCTGTCAGGTGTTGCTAGACAACTAAAAAGATCACACCTTTCAAACTTGTAACTATGAATTGTTTGATTCCTCCTTCACTAAGAGGTGGTGATAATATTAATTTACTATAAATGATCACTAAGTCTGACTAGCTATCATTGATGGCTACGTTTTCCTTTTCTTCTTAGATGAATGTTTCCTAGTTGAATTTAAATTGTTCTACTTGTGCAATGGATCTTTCTCATGTACTGGTGTGTTTCCTCAGTACTTTACACTCATTTGTTTGAAAACCATTTTTAATCATGCAAGAATCGAACTTTTCATGTCATTGTTTTGTTGCCTATTTAAAGCTGTAAAAGGGTTTAGCAAGTTTACATACTTTGTTTTCTTGGTTTTCTTCAACAAAACACTCAGGCTGATCCATATAAATTTCTTCATTGAGGTCCCCATTTAGAAAGCAGTTTTTACACCATTTGATGAATTTGCAAATGAAAAATTGCAGCCATAGTAATTAAAAGTCTAATGGATGCAATTCTTGTTATCGGAGAAAATATATCACTCTAGGCCTTCTAGTTGTTTAAAACCTTTTGCAACTAGCCTAGACTTGTATTTATCAAAAGATTCATCCGGTTTCAATTTTTTTCGTAAGACGCATTTACAACCAATAGTTTTACAACCCGGTGGTAAATCAATTAGTTTCCAAGTTTTATTAGAAATTAGTGATTCCATTTTATCATTTACAACCTCTTACGAAAAATAGAATCATGTGAAGATAATGCTTCTTTCAAAGTTAGAAGGTCATTTTCAACATTAAACACATAAAAATCTGGACCAAAATTTTTTATACTCTATCTCTTTTTCTTCTTCTAAACTTAAAATCATTTACTTCTTTATTTTTCAAAGTAGAAGTAGAAGAACTAGATAGTGACAAAATATTTTGTTCAATTCTTCGACCCCCACGATTTTTAGAATCAAATAGAAATTTATTTTCATGAAAAATAGCATCACCGGATTCTATTACAATATTATCTTCAAGATTAAAAAATCTATAGGTTTTAATATTTGAAGCATAACCAAGAAAATCACAAGTAGTAACTTTCTTACCCAAGTTTGTAATCTTGGGATCCATTAGCCTCACAAAGGCTAGACAATCCCAAACTCTTAGATATCCCAAACTTGGGTTATGACCTTTGCACAATTTAAAAGGTGTTAATTTTGAATTTTATGAGGCGCACGATTCAACACATAACAAGTTTTTAAAATAGTTTCACCCCAAAAATTTAAAGGTGCATGTGACTCAATAAGCATGTCATTAGTCAATTCAACCAAAATTCTATTTTTCCTTTCTGCTACTCCAGTAGATGCAGGAGATGAAGGAGGAGTACTTTCATGAATTATTCCCAAGATCTAACAAAAGAATTAAACTCATTTGATTCATATTCACGGCTTCTATCACTTCTAATTCTTTTTATTTTTTCTCGAAACTGATTTTCAACCTCATGGAGATCAGTTTTAAAATTTTCAAAAGCATCACTTTTATTATTCATCAAGTACGCATATGTAAACTTAGAAAATCATCAATGAAAGTGATAAAATATCTATTACCTCTACGAGTTAGAATTCACAAAGTTCACAAATATCAGTATGAGCTAATTCTAAAAATCAGTTTTTCTTTCAACTTGAAAATGAGGCCTTTTAGTGATCTTGGCTTTACTACAAGCCTCACACTTTTCAAAATTCTTTTAAACCATTAGGATAAATCTTAAACTACTCATGATTCCAACATAACGATCATTAATATAACACAAATGATCTTGCCAAAAATTAGTAGAAGAAAGCATATAAACAGAACTAGAAGTTTTATTCATCTCAACATTCAACTTAAACATCTCATCACATGCATATCCCTCCCCCAAAAAATACCTTTCTTCACTATTACATATTGATCAGATTTAGTAATCAGTTTTAGGTCTGCTTTAATAAGAAGAAGACTAGACAACAATTTTATTCTAATGGAAGGAGTATAAAGTACATCTTTTAAAGTTAATACTCTTCCAGAAGTAAAACACAAATCAACATCTCCCTTTCCAAGCACTTGAGTAGTGTGAGAATCACCAAGCATGATGGTTTTGGGCTCCTAAAAATGAGTATATTTTTTAAGCTAGTATTTGTCATAACAGACATGACGGTTTGCACCAGAATCAGTCCACCATCAATCAACATTCTCAACCATATTTATGTCGGTAATCACTGCCACGGAAGGTTCTTCGGTAATGTTTTCCTGAGGGTTAGGATCACATTTTCGGAATCTACAAAATAGAGTAATATGACAACTCTTGCCACAAGCAAAGCATGGTCCTTTTTCTTGAACTTGATGATTTTGTGTTTGGTTATGTTTAGCATTATTTTTCTTGGGAGGTCTATCATTATTTTTCTTGAATTTTTTCTTCTTAGGCTTCAAAGTAGTATTTTTAAGAGTTTCAGGAGTAGCATTATTCGAAAGAATTAAATTTACCTTTGTTGTGATGTTTCTCTCTTCTTTTTGTAAAAGTGCATCTTGGCCCCTTGCTTCTTCTTCCATGCAGATTTTCATTATCAAGATTTCAAGAGAGTTTTCTTTTTGTTTGTGGCGCATAGTTTTTTGAAATTCCTTCCAAGAAGGTGGAAGTTTATCTACTATGCCACAAACAATAAGATTATCTCCAATTTTAACCTCTTCAGATCTAAGCTCTCCAACAATCATGATAAAGTCTTGAGCTTTGTCTACCACTGATTTGTTGTTCATCGTATGAAACTGAAAAAATCTACTAGCCGCATATTTTTTTCGCTCCCGACTCTTGGGTATTATACTTACTCTGCAATGCTTTCCAAATTTTCTTTGCACTAGATGAAGTTTTATCATAATTATCATATAAAATATCAGACAGACAATTAAGAATATAATACCGACACTTATAGGAATCACCATCATACTTTTCACTTTCTCTAGATGAGAAATAGTTTCATCATCATTCATAGAGGTAATGTCTTCTTTATTAGGATTATTCTCAGTTAACACATAAGAAACATTGAGAAGTCATAAATAGAAAAGTATTTTACCCTTTTATCTCTTAAAATGGTTAGCATTGAACCGAAATGGCTTGTTAAGGTCTCCTATCTTGACATCCTTGGTTTTTTCAATTGTATCCATGATGAATCCCCTTAAATTGTTAGTGAAAAACTTACAAGATAACAAAAAAAAGACAAGATTACAATTGAAAATAAAATGAAGAAAAGAAATCTCTTCAGGCTGAGGCACGGATATCTCGCTCTCTTTAAGGAGATTCAAGCCCACTACACCAAATGTTTTCACCAGTCCAGTAGTAGTCCTCTTTGACTTGTCCCCTCCAGGATACAACAACCTTCACAAAGTATAACTCAACAACTTTGGACAAGAGTTAAGTCCAAAGCTCCATAAAAAAGAACACCTCCCTTCAACTAATAAGAACTCTCTTTTTTACCAACTTTTTTACTCTATATTTTTTTCTTGAGTGTTTTGTGTTGTGTGTTGTCTTTTTGAATCAAATGAAGATCAACATTATTTATACTATAAGAAGTCTTTTTAGTAATGAATAAGAAGATAATGAGATAGTAAATAGTGAAGATAATGGTCTTAGGAGTTACATAGGTTATACAGTATAATGGAGGAATTAAGAAGAAAATAAAGTGAAGGGCAACTAATGCCACAACGTGCAAAAGAACCACAACGTTCATTGGAACGTTATATGGCTTATGTTGTCTGCCAATAAAGCCAAAAAATTAATTGGCATTAATATGACCAATAACAAAATGGTAATTAGGCACTATTAAGTCACAAATGAATAGGTATATCAAGTCACAAGTAGAAGAGTTATTTTAATAAAATATAATATCAAAATTCTTAATAACCAACACAAAGTATGAAATTTTTTCTTAATAAATTCTTCTCTTAATGAATGATCTAAAATGTTTTAATTTCCTACAGTAATATTAACATATATACTATATTTCCTTTTGAGGTAATGGATTTATAAGCTAAATTCTGCATTTCTTTAAACTTGTTAGTTATGAGAGGGGACCGGGGGGAGGGGGGTCAAAAACAGTTGAATGATCTCGAATTAGAGTGACGAAACAAACATAAATAGGAGAATGAAATAGATTTTTTTTCTATACCTTATGAGATATGTTGAATATATTGCCAAAATACTGCTTTGCCCCTTATGAATCGTCTTTATAATATTTTGTGCAGGTGGACGTTGTTTGCTGTAGTTAAATGCTGATTGGAGATATGACGTTTAAGGACATTCAACTTAAATGGAAGTCACACCTTCCGAATTCCAAAAAGGGAAAATCAAAATGGAATTAGAGGAGGTTGTGATTAGCTAGGATACATCAGAAGCGAGAAACTTGAAACTCAAGCTGAGAAATAAGAAGTGGCTATTGACATCTCACAACAGACTTAAAGACTTATCAATAGACAATTTATGTACTTGCATAATGATAGCCTCAGAGCTATTAATACTATCATTTGCTTTATAATCAACAAATAATCTATGCCTTCGATAATGTGTTCACTTCGATATATACATATGAACTGGTTGCACTGGTTGCTTCATATTTGCATTGCAATATACAATTAGCCATTTTTTTACAATGTGTATCTTACAGGAAATTTAATAATGTTTTACCGGTCATATTTCATTATAACAGTTGATGCTCCTCCATTTTTGACCTTTTTTTAGTCCATCCATTGATGCTTGACATACAATGTGTGACTTAAAGAGTCATTTCAAGTATAAACAGTCATATCAAATATTTATCATATATGTATATATCGATATAACGATATGAAATGTTCTAGTAGTTCAATGTGAGTTCAGTCATATTTAAATGTACTTAACTTAATGAAGGTATGAATCTGAATGGTTCAGACCTTAGATCATTAAGTGCATTATTATCATTAAGATTCAAGCATTTAATAAGTTTGAAAAGCTCTTTAATCATTAAGAACTTGAAGAAAACAAAAAGAACAGATTTGAAAGCTTGATCAAACAATCTACCACTGATAGTTTGTGTAAAGTAATTGATTTGCACATTTCTATTCTGGTAAAAAAGCATAATTTTGAAAGATTGACCAACAGTATATCACTAATAGCTTGTTTGATCAAACTTTTGGAAAGTCAAAAATAATTATTATTTTAACAAAATGCTTAGATCCTATACCATGTGGTTGGTTTAATTAGGTCATACTTAGTCGCTTATTCAGCACGTGCATGAACTAGTGTGACAGTAGGCGAGTTGTTAACAACGAGATAAAGGTAACTATACCCAACTAAGTGAGTGAATGATGATACGACGCATGCAAATATTTAATTTGTGTTTGATATTTATACCATTGTAAACATTTAAAAATTAACATAAAATCTTACATCAGTTAGTTTAACCACATATTTTTTGCATTTATAGTATGCAAATTAATAATTTCAAGTCTATGAATTTCTAGAATGTATAGAAACTCCAAATCAATACATCAGTAATAAATGGTTAACTATCAAATATTTATATATATTTAGTAATTTTACAACTATACATTTTATAAAATTTTAAATACATTAATTTTATTTATAGAATTTAATTGGTACACAAAAGAAAAAACATAAAAACTACATCAAACTAAGATCCAATAGATATATTAAATTAGTTCCTTTAGATATTCCACTTGTCATGATAGCATAAAGTTTGTGTCAATTTCTTTATACCAGCTCATTCGAAGGAAAATACCATTGCACCATCATACAGAGAAACAATTATCAAACTCGATGTTTGGTATAAGATTATATTATACTTATTGGTTTGAACCCCTACTATATGTTTTAACCAAGGTACAATCGTTGAGTTCAAAAATGATCATCAGCTAGATTTTCTTCATTTATATAAATTCTTCTTCATACAAAAATAAAATATTAAACTTCCATATCACCCACTAAAAGGAAAAGAAATTACATTGATCTGAAATTCTGATTTTGGTTGAAATAATAGAAAAAGTAGTTGTATAATGATATAACGTTCAATATGCATATTTCCAATTTATTTATGAACATAATAAAGAACTCATTTCCAAAGCAAAGGAAAAATCTTATAATGTCAACAAAACAATCTAATTTCTCGTTGCTTGTAATGATTGAGATGTTGCTGTCATTTGAGCCAAGAGGCTAGCATATTGTACAAAGTGTGTTGTGAAATATATTGGTCAGAGAAGCCAAACTCTAAAAATTTGGTTCAACATGCACAAAATGATCCAATAATGATCTTTTTTAGAGAATTTCCTATCATGTCTCGAAGAATTTATTCATAATCTGATCTGATATTTCACATGAGGAAACCAGAAGATATTTCATCTACAAAAGAAATAAATATCTTATGAGACAAGCATGCTCATAATAGTAATTAGTTTATTAAGTAGGTAAGTATAATAATTGAATTACTCTCCATAAAGAGTACAAAAGAAACATGATATGATTACAACATAGCTATGTTTTTCTATTTCCCTCATGTTCTCATAATTTACTGGAACAACTCTGCCTACTCGAAGTCGGAAGTCCCCAAGCCGATATCGAAATCCTTATATCATTCAAATATTTTAATGATCATTTATGGAAACAAAATTCTTGATGGTGTTATATAAGTATATCGTCCACTTACATAAGAACAATAATTTGCAGATCTCTATAATACAAACCTCAAAATTAATTGCAACCTTCACTCTGTAAGATTGTAAGTTCTTCATTATCGTCTGCATTGATGAGTCTGCTTCCACAACTAGTCATTTTTTACTAAGTGTCATGTGTCATGTAAAACTTATTGGGTTGTTCTTGATTGCCATGACCCGACTTCTCGAGTCATGATGACACCTCCTAAATCCCACAGTAGGCAAGCCGATTGGTACCCAGAACGATAAGTAGTGAGTACAAGGGTAGAATTAAATAGAAAGACATGCCAATAATAAGAAAAGACCAAAATGAAAAGCAACCCAAAAACTATACACAATATATACATTCTCAAAACCTGAAAGTCACGAGTACTAAGTTGTCAAACAATATAAATATAAGTCCCAAAAGTGGACCACAACAAGTCATCTCAAAGGTAAAAGCCAAGCTTACATAAATAAAGAAGGAGACAGGCTGATCAGGACGTCAAGTGTTCACCCTCATCTTTGATATGCACAAGCTGCAAAAAATGGTACGAACAATTACCGTTGGTAGTAGATACTAGGACCTGCATCACAAGAAGAAGTAGAGTGAAGCATAAGTACCAAAACAAGGTACTCAGTCAGCATCACAGAATGATCGAACAAGAAAGACAAAATCAATCTGAAAAGATAAAATCTAGACACAACTAGAGGTCAAAGCAGATATGAAAAGAAGGCACATGAGTATACCGACTATAAATCGAATTACAACTAAACCTAACCTAACTGGACCCCATAAGACCAGAAGGTACACTCGTGCCCAAGTTTAAATAAAAGCATAATGGACTGTCATAAGCTCAAAAAGTTCATAGAATAGCTAAGTCTACCAGGAAAAAGAGCAACCCAAATCCGAATCCAAAATCATCAGTTGGGCTTCCATCCAAGTAACCAAGAACCAGACAACTCTTATCCAATCTAGAAGAATGAAAATCACTTGGGCCACCCATTCAAATATCAACTTCTAGGGGTGTGAGTTGCCTAGCTAACATGAGCGATACGAGGGCGTGTCAACTCCATAAAGGATATCAGATATCCATATCAACTCCGTCAAAACAGGCTTCCAAGGATTTTTCTAAGTTTCCATCAACAGAAGCAGCCCATGCCCCGTCGATTGGACAATGGATCCTTGGTTTCATCCGTTGGTAAACACTGCCTTGGGCAGCCTTTGACCCCAAAATGCAAGGGTCCTTCTCAAGGGCCCTTGGTTGGTCCTTGGAGAATCGTGCCCGGACATTTCAATTATGAATCAATTCTAATACGTGTTAGACACCCTTTTACCAAAATTCATCAATTTCTGAATTTTAAAGCTTAGTCAAATAGGCTAAGGCACAGTAGTACCTCTTTGAACTAGTTTCCAGACGTCATAGACGTTCCTTGAGGTTTTGATTCCTAAACTTCCTAAATGACCTATATACATTAAAATTGACCTTAAAAGCAGTGTATAACCTTTGGAAAGCTATGTTACACTCTAAAATATGTCTTAGACTTTCGGAGAATTACATTATCCCTCCTTAGGAATACTCTTCCCCGAATGACACTAAAATCTTTTGAAGGGTAGGAATGAACTCAAGACTATCAGCCCATTCATTCAGGACTATCAGCCCAACCAACAACAACATATCAAAACACGAGTTACAACTCAAATCATGGTATTTTTACACATAGCAATTCAAAGCTTCAATTACCACAAATAAGGCTCAACATCACACTACGAGGAATTTCCTTCACACAACAACAAGAGTTCAACCTACCATATATGAGTCAGTTATGCAAAAACACAACATACCAACATGCTCAATATGATTTATTAAAACTCAAAATATCAAAATGCACATCATAACTCAAAACAAAAAGAATTGCAAATATTTAAGTCAAAATTCACCAAAAATTAGAGCAACTTCAAATTAGTCATTATTTTCACTCTTAAGAGGAACAACTAACCTTAGTTGTCAAATAGATGAGCGTAACGGGACTTCATGTCGGCCTCAGCCTCCCATGTTGCACCCTCAACTAGGTGATTCTTCCATAATACTTTTATGGAAGTCACCTCTTTGTTTCTTAATTTCTTTACTTGCCTATCATGGATTTGAACTGGACCTCCTCATAAGAGAGTTTCTCTTGCACATCAAGACCCTCAATAGGAATAATGGACTAAGGATCACCGATACACTTTTTAAGCATAGAAACATGGAAAATCGGATGAATGGAAGCCAATTCACTAGGAAACTTAAACTCATATGCCACCTTACTAATCTTTTGCAAGATTTCATAGGGACCCACATGACGAGGACTCAACTTCCCTTTCTTGCCAAATCCAACCACCTATTTCATTGGCGAAATTTTCAAGTACACTTTGTCACCCTATTCAAACTCTAAATCTCTTCTCCTATGATCGGCATAAGACTTTTGCCGACTGAAGTGTCACGGACTTAGATTATTCGCTAAGCCTTCCGTGCGACACTTGACAACTTACTCACGATTCTTTCACGATCTCGTAAGCTCAAGTAAGCCTTTAAACTCGAAATGCTAAGAGAATATAAAGAAAGACAAAGAAAGACTTTGGAAGAGAGGACTTGTATTAGCTTTAGTGTTTTGCTTACAACTTTGGTTAGATTGTTGGATGAGTTACAAATGAATGGACCTCTATTTATACTACTCCCTAAGGGCCTAAGAGTAAATAAATATTGTTCTACAAGTCCTTAAGTAATTACACTTCAGTACATGTTCTAGAGAATTCTACACACTCTAGAATATGCCTAGCTCTTCCAAAAAGGCTCTAAAACGTTCTAAAGAATTATAGGGAATTCTCTAGTCTTCTCCAAGGACCTAGAAGGGGTCTAGAGTCTTCTACAAACCTCTTCAAGGCTGTAGGTCCTTTTGCCCCATTCGGATGCTGAAAAACGGCCGGAATTATGGCGGGACATCACACCCTCCCCCACCTAATGATGCGGCAACCGCGATGCATCACTACATGAACTCTTAGACTTTGTCCTTGAATTGTCACAAGTCTTCGTACTTCTCCCATGTGGCTTCTTCAGGAGTTTGTCCCTTCCAATGTACGAGGAACATGGCGCTGGCTTGTTGACCTCGTTTCCGTCTGGCTTGGTAGTCTATGATGGCTTCAATTTCTTGGTCGTGCGAGGCAGTGATAGTGATAGGGGCCCATCGCGATTCGTTCCTGCTGGGATCGTCCTTATCTTCATGATACGGCTTAAGGACGCTTGCATGAAAGACCGGGTGGATCTTCAAGTTTGAAGGTAACTCCAACTTGTATGAAATTTTGTCCACCTTGGCAATAATCTTGAATGGACCCTCATATTTACGCACTAAGTTGTGATGGACGCCTCTTATTGCCTTAAACTGCCTCGGATTGAACTTTACCAAAACCATGTCGCCTTACTTGTAATCTGTGGGACGACTCTTGCGGTTGGCAAACTTTTTCATCCTCTTTGCTGCCTTGTCCAAGTAAGACTTGGCAGTGTCAAGTTGTTCCTCCCATCCCTTGGCAAGATGGTAAGTGCACAAACTCTTCCCCTCAAACGTAGTTGGCAGTGAATGCGGAGTTTGGGGTTGCTGACCCGTTGCCAACTCGAATGGTGTGCGCCCTGTGGATTCACTCCTCTGCAAATTATAAGAAAATTGCGCCATGTCTAAGAGCTTATACCAATCTTTCTGGTGCGCACTGACATAGTGCCTAAAATAGTACTCTAACAAGGCATTGACGCGTTCAGTCTGGCCGTCAGTTTGCGAGTGGAAATTTGTGGAAAAGTGAAGTCTCGTGCCAGGAATTTCGAAGAGTTCATTCCAAAAGTTCCAAGTGAAACGAGGATCTCGATCGCTGATGATGTACCTCGGCAGCCCCCAATATTTCACTACATTTTTG
Source organism: Solanum lycopersicum (assembly GCF_036512215.1). Taxonomy (NCBI): domain Eukaryota; kingdom Viridiplantae; phylum Streptophyta; class Magnoliopsida; order Solanales; family Solanaceae; genus Solanum; species Solanum lycopersicum. The sequence goes on along the minus strand of NC_090811.1, from coordinate 15,315,058 downwards.
AAGAACAATTGAGCGGCTTCCTTGGCGGTGCAACCGGCTGTGGCAGGCATGATGTAGTATATTTGGAAAATTTGTCTACCACGACCATATTTGGACTTCGGCAAAGAAGTAATGAAGTCCATAGTTACGCTCTCCCATGGATGATCCTCTACAGGTAGTCGCTCTAACAGCCCTCCTGGTTGCCTCTTCTCTACCTTGTCGTGTTGGCACACAAGACAAGTCTGCACATAAAGCTCAATATCGTCACACATACGTGGCCAAAAATAAAGAGTCTGAATCAGCACCCTCGTATTCGGTGCCCTGGATTTCCAGCCCACGGTGTGTCGTGGCTTTCTTTTATAATACACCGCCTGATAGATCCGAACTTGGGTACCTAAACTCTCCGTTCGGTGGTAAGCAAGAATCCATCTTCTACCCAAAAACGCCTGGTTTGGCCTTGGGCAACCAACTCCATTATCTTCTTGGCTTCTGAATCCTGCTGCATACCATCTTTCATTGCGTCTTGGATGTCACAACGAGCTGTGGTGATGGCAGCTAGCTCGGATTTCCTGGTCAATACATCGGCCACTAAATTTCCTCTTCTTGGTTTGTATTCTAAGATGTAGTCGAATTCTGCCAAGAAGTCTTGCCATCTAGCCTGCTTTGGACAAATATTCTTCTGTGACTGAAAATAGCTAGTGGCAACATTATTAGTTTTCACCACAAATTTTGAGCCTAATAGATAATGTCTCCATGTGCGCAGACAATGTACGATGGTCGTCATCTTTTTTCTTGCACTATGTACCTTCGTTCAACTTCATTCAACTTTCAGCTTTCAAATGCTATTGGGTGTCTCTCCTGCAATCAAGACTCCCCCAATGGCAAAATCAGAGGCATCCGTGTGAATCTCGAAGGTCTTTGTGAAATCGGGCAACATCAAGACAGGTTTTTCTATTACCGCAGTCTTGAGACCTTCGAATGCTCCTTGGCACTCCTTTCTCCATACCCACGGACAATTCTTCTTCAATAGCTCGGTCAGTGGGGCAGCTTTTGTGGAGTACCCACTAATGAACCTGCGATAGTAGTTTGCAAGTCCAAGGAATGATCGCAGGTCGGTCCCCTTCGTAGGCACTTCCCACTCTTGGCTCGCCTTAACTTTTGCCTCGTCCATCCGGATCTTGCCTTGGCTGATAATATGGCCTAAGAAATGCACCTTGGGTTGGGAAAAATCGCACTTCTCCCGCTTGACGTAGAGCTGGTTCTCCCGCGAGATGTTGAAGACTTTCCTCAAGTTCTCTACGTGTTCCTTCAAGGTATCACTATAGATGACTATGTCATCCAGGTATACCACCACGAACTGGTCTAAGTAGGGATGCAGAATCTCGTTTATCAGCGTGCAAAAGGTGGAAGGTGCATTGATTAAGCCGAAGGGCATCACAAACCACTCATATGATCCGTATCTAGTCACGCACGTTGTCTTTGGCTCATCTCCCTTCGCGATGAGCACCTGGTAGTAGCCTTTCCGGAGATCCATCTTGGTGAAGTACTTGTCCTGTCCAAGATGATCAAATAAATCTGCAATCAGCGGGATCGGATATTTATTCTTGATTGTGATCTTATTGAGCGCCCTGTAGTCATTGCACAAGTGCATCGACCCGTCTTTCTTCTTCTGAAACAGCAGTGGCGCGCCATAAGGGTCCTTGGATGGACGGATGTGACCGGCTTCGAGGAGTTCCTTTAACTGCTTCCTTAGCTCCTCTAACTCGGGTGGAGCCATGCGGTAAGGTGCATGTGAGGTGGCTTGGCTCCGGCCTCCAACTCTACCTTATGGTCTACCTCGCGTCTTGCAGGTAGAGTCTTCAGCAGCTCGTTTGGCATCACGTCCTTGTTTTCTTCAAGGATGGTCTCTATGATCGGTGGAAAGGTCTCCATAACACCATGGTCTTCCTCTGAGCTTGCAATGGTGGCTAAGAATGTCGGCGCTCCTTTCTTTAGGCCCTTCACAATCTGCATGGCCGATAAGTGGGCAAGTCCATCTTTCTTTGGCACCTTAACAAGAGGCACCATGCATGACCCTTCCCGTTCTACCACCATGTGTTTTTGGAGGTAGGGATCGATCATAGTGTGGCAACGCTGAAAGAATTCTTGACCGAGGATGATACAGAATATGTCTAAAGGAGCGACGGTAAAGTTTGTTTTACCTTGCCATTTCCCCAACGTGATGCTTAATCCTTGGGCGATTCCGCATTTCTCCAACGTGATGCTTAATCCTTGGGCGATTCCGTATACGAGAGTCGGTGGGGCGTTGACCGTCTTGATGCGGTTGTTGCTCGGAACAATGTTCAGTCCCAACTTTTCTGCCATTGTCTCGGTCATGATGTTTGCTTCAGCTCCGGAGTCTACCAGGGCGCGAGCTTGTTGTCCATTGATGGAGATTTCTACATACTGCGTGTTGAAATCTCCTGGCTTCTCAGTCTATTTGGTTATTGCACCGCACAGTCCAACCATGCCCAACTGCGTCGTGCCCGCCTCTTTCCCCTGCTCTTGTGCATCCTTCTCCTTTCGCTAACATAAGATGTCACCAAGGTTCTTCATCTCGGGGCACCTGGATAGCCGTGTGGTCCACCGCATATATAGCACCCATCTCCTTTGCTGTCATGCGTCCGCTTCTCCGTGTACCTCTGACGCACAAACCGTTTGTCGTCCGGTTTGTGTGTATCATGCTGCTTGGAGTGTGCCTGTTGTTCCTTGCCTCGGCCACAGTCTCCCCCACCTTTAGCATGACTCTTTCTCATCTCCTTGACCTTTGCCTTGTCATGTCGATCATGTTTGAAATATGTCAAGGCTTAGGCTTGAGTGATGGACTCATCTATGGTATTGACTTGGCGCCGCTCCAACTCTGTCTTGGCCCAATTCTGCAGTCCGTCCATGAAGTGGAACAGAATGTCTTCGTCCGTGAGGTTGGGAATTTTAAGTGTTAGAGTTGTGAACTCTTTCACGTATGCCCGAATACTTCCCGTCTGTTTGAGCTCCCGGAATTTGCGTTTCACCTCATAGACGATATTATTAGGGAAGAAAGCTTTCTTGAATTCCTCGCGAAATTGTTCCCATGTGTTGATGGTACATGTTCCCTTCCTGATCTCGGCCTCCTTGCGCCTCCACCACAACATAGCCATCTCCGAAAGATACAACGCTGCAGTGTTGATCTTGTTTACATCACTCCTCACTCGATTACACTTGAAACAGTTCTCCAAGTGCCATAAAAAGTTTTCCACCTCTTGGGCGTTGCGGACACCTTTGAATATTGGTGGATTGGGAGCCTCGACTCTGGCCTCCCTTTCTCGGTTGAGTGGTGAGGATCCTCCAACCTCTATGCCTTCCTTGAGAGTTTTCACCTCGTTCTTCAGCGCCTCAATCGTGTCAAGATCTTCCAATAACTGATACTCCAAGGAAGTAACGGCCTCCTTCATCTCGAACTCGGACCGCTATCGACCCTCCAACTCCTTTCGGATGTTCTCAATCTCCTCAAGGGTGAAGTCTTCAAGGGTTTTGAATTTGTTGTCCGTCCCGTTCACGCGTCGGCCTAAGATCTCAATGGCCTGCCTTGCCATTTCTACCCTTGCAACCCATTCTTCTTCGACAGTGACGTCTACGGCATCCTCGCCTATTTCTTTGTCACTTCCATCGACAATCGTGGGTGGGTGAGATGTTTGTGCCTCGCTTGGTGTGAGCTCGGGAAGTATTTCTTCGTTCCCCTTCTGATGCTTCTTCCCTTTTCGGTTCTTCTTTCCTCCATCCATGCGGACGTTGGGGGTGCTAGCGCAGTTAATGTCTCCTTCGTTCGTCATTCTCTTACGATCAACCTTCTCTGATGTCACTTTGTCACGGACTTAGAGTATTCGCTAAGACTTCCGTGCGGCACTTGATAACTTACTCACGATTCTTTCACAATCTCGTAAGCTTAAGTAAACCTTTAAATTCGGAATGCTAAGAGAATATAAAGAAAGACAAAGAAAGACTTTGGAAGAGAGGACTTGTATTAGCTTTAGATCTTTGCTTACAACTTTGGTTGGATTGTTGGATGAGTTACAAATGAATGGCCCTCTATTTATACTACTCCCTAAGGGACTAAGAGTAAATAAATATTGTTCTACAAGTCCTTAAGTAATTAAACTTTAGTACATGTTCTAGAGAATTCTACACACTCTAGAGTTGTCTGGTTCTTGGTTACTTGGATGGAAGCCCAACTGATGATTTTGGATTCGGATTTGGGTTGCTCTTTTTCCTGGTAGACTTAGCTATTCTATGAACTTTTTGAGCTTATGACAGTCCATTATGCTTTTATTTAAACTTGGGCACGAGTGTACCTTCTGGTCTTATGGGGTCCAGTTAGGTTAGGTTTAGTTGTAATTCGATTTATAGTCGGTATACTCATGTGCCTTCTTTTCATATCTGCTTTGACCTCTAGTTGTGTCTAGATTTTATCTTTTCAGATTGATTTTGTCTTTCTTGTTCGATCATTCTGTGATGCTGACTGAGTACCTTGTTTTGGTACTTATGCTTCACTCTACTTCTTCTTGTGATGCAGGTCCTAGTATCTACTACCAACGGTAATTGTTCGTACCATTTTTTGCAGCTTGTGCATATCAAAGATGAGGGTGAACACTTGACGTCCTGATCAGCCTGTCTCCTTCTTTATTTATGTAAGCTTGGCTTTTACCTTTGAGATGACTTGTTGTGGTCCACTTTTGGGACTTATATTTATATTGTTTGACAACTTAGTACTCGTGACTTTCAGGTTTTGAGAATGTATATATTGTGTATAGTTTTTGGGTTGCTTTTCATTTTGGTCTTTTCTTATTATTGGCATGTCTTTCTATTTAATTCTACCCTTGTACTCACTACTTATCGTTCTGGGTACCAATCGGCTTGCCTACTGTGGGATTTAGGAGGTGTCATCATGACTCGAGAAGTCGGGTCATGGCAATCATGAGGCTGAAAGTGTGGTTGTCGTTTAAAGGAACTCCCACAAAATAAGTTATATTATTTTCAATATTCTCTACAGCTACATATATAATTAATTGTAAATCTTAGTGGTTAAAGTGCACGTGCATGCTTTACTTTTTAGTTGACTATTTTACGGTACTTCTACCTTCATGTTTACTCTTTTAGCTTAGTATATCCATTTTAATAGGTTAAGTTATTCAAGTATTTTACAAATCATAGATTCAATTTATTGATTTAATTTTTTGTTATTTTTTTTAAAGGATGCAAATTTAGGTTTTTAGGATCGGAAGCAGACCATTCACTAGGATATTTCTCTATCAGTATTTGGTGAGACCTCTTTGATTTTGAGATTCCAGTTTATCTAGTTATTCATTACTTAATAGACATTGCTAGTGGAGTATTCAGGTAGAAGGGATCTTGTCTCAACAACTGTCTTCAGTTCATTAGAGATTTCATAGATGATTAGATGAGTCTATGTCACGATCTAAAAATCGAGTGTGAGTCATTTTCCTTAATTTTGAGGAAAATAGTATAATTTCCAAAAGTTTTATCCCAACTAAACATTAGAAAATTGAAAAACATTTTCTGAAAAAGTATTTTCCTTCATACCAACACTCTAACAAAACACTAAATAAGAATACAATGGTAAGCTTACCTTATTTCTGAAGGACAAAATATAAAACAATGACAATTAATGTTAACAAGTGGAGTATCTTATCTGTAGGTTCAATTTCAAATACAAAATATGCTTTAAAAGATTTTACCCAACAATGAGTTAAGTATGGGTGTTAAAATGTGATGTAGAAAGCCATCAACCATAATTGACAAACAGATAAATTCATGCAATTTCCATAAACTGGTGCAGATAACACCTCCATTGGACAAGAAAGTGCTCAAGTACACGCTCTTACAGCTTATGAGTATAAAATCCTATAAGATGGCAGCCAAATCCCAGGCCTCTAAGTAATGTATATCCATATCATCATGACAGTGCAGGTACAGAGGGACTGGTTCCCTAGTATATTTTATCTTTGCAGATGTTATCAGAATTGTAGCCAGATTAGTTTGGTTTTAATGTATAATAAGTTCCCGACGTATTTCCAGGAATACGTCAAGCACTGGGTGTTTGACAGGGTGAAATGCCAGAACCTTCTGAATGTCTCGATTTGAGTAGGAGCTTTCCCTATCATAAAATTTCACATGCTGCTGATATCCACTCGGCTTTTATGGAGTTGAAAGGCAGGGGTTATCCAGCTTCCGCAACTGCATTGAATGCCTGACCAGTTAAAGTAACCCAAGCGAGCGTCACAATGCGCACATAAAAGCTTGCCCTCCATGGCACCTTCTTCAACTGCACGCCACATTTCAGAGGCAGATCAGAAATGCCATATAGAAATCCAACATTGTACAAAAATATGACCAAGAAAGCAGGAATGTTTGCTAAGCAATATAATCTGTTTAATAAGAGTCAGCTGGCCTTCTCATGTTGAACCATGTATAGTTTATTTCATAAAGGGCAACAAAAAGGATGCTAAAATAGTGTCCTAGTTATTCCATTTCTGTCCCAAGAAAAAATGTTCTGCATATAGAAGGTCCACTCATTTGCAAATATAATGCCTATAAAGTTCATCAGTAGGTATTCATCACATCAGATGTGTGCTCTCATTTATCTAGTTTTATGTCCACCATCACTCGGGAAAGAGTACAGCCATTGAAAAGGTTTCTCAAGATATATTAACAATATGATCTGAATCAATCCCATCCTTCGTGGTGATCCAAGTTTACATTAACTTTACAATTTGGCTAAATTATTGCTGCATGAACTGTGACAATCATGCATACTTAATGTTGGCTAGCAATAAATGGAGGAGGTGATCTAGTATGCTGTACCTGTCCTCATCCATTTTAAAGGCTCAACAAAGACAGATGAACACTCATCGTCAGGTTTATTATAAGGATTGCCACTTCTCCTTTTATGCCACTCAAATGCCGTCTCGCCCTCTCCTGGAACATGATCCACAACATTCCCCTGCAGTGCTACAACTCTCCGGCATTTCTTGCAGCGGTAGGTTCGAGCAGAAGTTGTTTCTTTAGACAAGGATACATCCACATCTGAGGAAATATTTTCTGCTGCCAAGCCTGGATCAGCCCCAAATTTAGAGGTGTCTATTCTTTCTCCACGATTATAACAATCACCTGAAACATTAAAAAGACTATTTATTTGAAAGGGAGAACTATAACATGCAACGTAGTTCGGCAACATATATTTATGCAAAGTTCAAGATGTTGCATTACCATCCAACAGTTGAGACTGTTGTACACTTCAGAGAATATTTAAAAGAAAAGGAAAAGAAAAGAAACAACTTTCCACAAGTCTACATTCATCTGATATGGTTTATTTCCAGCAATATATATGTCTTTTGCTGGAGGTCTGGCGAAGGTTGGATCGCCTTTACTTTGGAAGTGGAGGGTTTATTTAATGCTCATCTTTCTCTCACGGGAAAAAGTTAAGTATTTATCCTCATGGTTCTAGTCGAATTTTCGGAGTTGTAGACTGCTAAACAACGGCTTGGTTGCTTCCAACCTCCACAACAATGAAATTTTGCACAAAGCTTCTAACAGCTAACCAATGATACAAACTAGCAGGAGTAAAAAATAAAAATTTGAAATTGGAAGTAGGAGTAATAGTTTTACCAAATCATTGTAGAAGTCTTTCCATAAAATGAAGAACAGGTTTAATCAAGTTCTGTTCCCTTGAACACAAACAAGCTAAAAGGTTTTGGGAATAACTTGTGGAAATGATATACTGATAAAACCAGCAGCAATTTTTAAAATAATTAAAATCAGCTCATAAAAACTAGGGAAAAGTAGATATGCTTCTACAGATGGACCCCCTTAAACAAAAGGAGTACTTTACAAATCATCCAAAATTCAATAATATCTTCTTCTTTTTTTTGAGTAAAGTGAAGTTTAAAAATTCAATATATCTTGTCAATCAACTCTTCGCTAGCTTTTGGCCATAGATTTCTGAATATTCTTGGCAAATATTATTTGAGTGAAAATTTCACCATGTGTTTGGCCAATAGCATTTGGGAAATATATTTCACCTTTTTAGAAAAATATGATTTATAGCCATAAGTTTTAAAAACTATCAAAACTAATTATAAGTTTGTATTACTAATCAATTAGATGTTCGTTGCAATAATAACAATTAGTGTCCATGACACTAGAGCAATGTGGTAGTTTGGAGTGAGTGCAACAACCATCATTTCATAAATCGTGAACCAATTTTATCGTTATCAACAACCATATCATCATTTAGGCCCCGTTTGGCCATACATTTCCCAAGTAATATTTGGGGGGGGGGGGGGGGGGGGGAATTTGTCAAATAGTGTTTACCATACAATTTGCCATAATTTGACAAATACTTTTGGCAAATATCCCAAATTCGCAAAAACTAATTTTTTCTAGTATTTTGGTCAAATCTCATTATTTGGGATCTTTTAATAATTCAAATTTTACACTAAGCTTTTATCTTTTACAAAAACACCCCATATAGTAATTGTTTGCGTTTTATTACATAATTTTTTACCTAAACACCAAAATAGTGATGAAATATTCAATGAATATGAAAGTGATGATATGGTTATTGATGAAAATAATGAACAATCGGTTCAGGGTAACAAAGTCATATGTTTTGTCTACTTCACGTTGTATGGAATGATGTTTGTTTCACTCACTCCAAACTATCACATTTCTCTGGTGTCATGGATAATACTTGTTATTTGTTGCAATGAATATCCAATTGACTTGTAATACGAACTCATGGTTAGTTGTTATAGTTTATACAACTTATGGGCATAAATCATATTTTTCTAAAAAAATTAAATATGTTTCCCAAATAATATGGCCAAACATATGGTGAAATTTCACACAAATAATAATTGTCAAGAATATTTGGGAATCTATGCTCAAACACTAGCTTAATATTCACTGAATATTTCATCACTACTTTGGTGTTCACGTAAAAAATTATGTAATACAACACAAACAACTATTGTAAAGGGTGCTTTTGTAAAGATAAAAGTTTAAGTAAAATTTCAATTTTCAAAAGATCCAAATAATGAGATTTGGCCCAAATACTAGAAAAAACTAGTATTTGGAAATTTGGAATATTTGCCAAATAATGGCAAATTATATGGACAAACATGATTTGCCAAATTTTTTCCCAAATATTATTTGGGGAATCTATGGCCAAATGGGCCCTTCGTCAAGGCCAAACTAGTCAAGGCTAGCAATACAAATCATCTATATCTACTCTACCCTATTAGGACCACAAGTGAGAAGTTGTTTGTGTTGGGCTAATCAATTTGAAAAACACTTTTGAGCAACAAGTAGTGTTTAGCCAAGCTTTTAAAAAGTGCTTTTAAGCGTACTTTCTCAAACGTGCTTTTCAAAAAAGCACTTTTGGAGAAAAGCTACTTTTTTCTACTACCTAAAAGCACTTATCTTCTCTTAAAAGCTTGGCAAACACCTCCCTTCTTAGAAGTACACTTCTGACCTCCCAAAAGTTTCGCCAAACAAACAAATTAATCTTACTTTTACTTGTTCTAAAATTGTTAGTCTATAGAGTGATTCTTCGTAATTCTAACTTTTGATCGACTGCCTTTTGCCAGTTTTGTCGATTAACACGATACAATCTACAGATTGCACCATAAAATCTCATCACTTTTATCATTTCATTCGCAACAAAATTCAAAAATCCATGCTCAAGGCAAAGGCCTATTGTAAATGCACATCACTGGGAAGCACCTCTGTATCTCCTCTCATTGTTTTTAGATTTGTGACAGCGCTCTCGCACAGATCTTCTATACTTATCAATTATTTCCTTCTTCACCAAAGGACTTTTCTCAGCACTGTATCATATGCTTTCTCTATGCCAATGAATATCACTGTGTAAATACTTCTTTTTTCTAATCATTTTCCCACAATCTTCTTAGCAAAATATAAATTATGTTGTAGATCTATCGAGCTTAAATCTAAAATAGTTGTGTCTTTGTAATGTGCCTAACTCTACACTCTATCACTCTTTCCAAAAGTTACATTGTATGACTAGTAAGTTATCCACTTCTTGGGATATCCTAGTACTTGATTACAAACAAAAAATGTACTCTTTGTCCACTCTTTTTGCACCTTTCTACCCCATACTGCAACATTGAATGGCTTGGTTAGCCATACTAATTCAATCTCTCCCAAGACACTTACAAACCACTATGAGATACCATTTGGACCCAGGTTTTTCTAGTTCTCACATTTTCATGGCATTGTTTACTTCACAAGTGGTGGCACAATACATGTAGAACATCAATTCTTCATATAATAGTAGGCTATGATAAGCCTTGGAGGTCTCACATTTCATATATATCTAATGCAGGACCACCAGCTCCTAGGCAGTCCCTACTTGAGAACCAAAAGAGGGAAATATGAGCATCAATGATTTGGTAACCTTATATATTCATAATCCACAAAATAACTAGAACAAGATATCACATTCTCAAACACTTGAAAGTATTAATAAATCATGCAGTTCACCTTTAGAAAGTAGTCAGGAGATGAGAAAAATGGAAACAAATAGCAAATTCAAGAAATATTGTACTAAGAACTAAATCTTGGAAGCATGGGTTATTCGACTAGTGCATGGTTACAAACTCGAGAGACAATTCGCTTCATAAAAAGCAAGAATAGGGCTCCCAAGGGATATGAAGCCTCCATTAGAATATTGAATATTCTCTACATCATTCTTTTGGAAAATTGTAATGTTGTATTCTTCAGCAATAGAGATATGTTGGTGACCTTCAAAAAACAGAGAGGAACAAAAGGAAAAGAGAAAAATACTTGCAAAGATCCTAATAATTCTACAATTAGTTCTGTTTTCTCTAAACCTTTCTCCATCAAACATGGAAAGATACAATAAAATTCCATTTAATCTTCTAAATGGAATCGGACATATCTTCAAAGTTTCTATTCTTCCTTTTTTTTTATTGTCCACCAAATGCAGTGTGGAATTATCCTCCAACATGTCTTTTGGCCCTTGCTTCCCTCTTCTTATTCATCAACTGAACAAGTCTATAGTATGCTCAGGCATGGTCCAATTTGTCTTTGTGAGAATAAGGAAGATGGCCCAAATTTGTGTTGTAAAGTTGCAATGCAAGAATAGATGCTTGTTGCCTTTTGCCTTTCTATATAATGAATTCCAAGATACTATAACCTTTTCTTTTCACTTCAACACTTCATGAGCAGGCAAGCCTTATTAGCAACCAACAATGTAAAGAAATTTACCTTAGTTGGTGCTAAGTTTCTCCATACCTTTCTCCACTACTGATAGCTGCTTTGCTGGGGGCTTTCCATTTTGTATGCCCTGCTAACAGTGAAAGCCTCATCATTACTATGTTCCCATCTCAAAGAATTAAGAGCACTGTAAAATGTCTCCACTTCTTAGTCATTCACTTCTAAAACCATATTACACCTGTGTTGTCCAACATTCATTGACATTTGGATTACTACATAGTAAGATCATAGTAAGAACAAATCTGTAAAGGATTCCTTTAGAGGATCTGTTTGTTCGGGCAACTGCCAAGAATTTAGTTCTCCAACCATCTCCCACTTCAATGTACATATTAGCTTCAAGTTTGTCCATGTGTATCCAATATTTATTCAGACCCCCACCCCATAGACATCAAACACTAATATTACTGCACTAAGAATTGTGCTCACTAACTTGGGTCTGATGACGTCCTTTCATAAGGCTTGTCCCTCTTTATTATATCTCCATAAGCACTTCATCAAAAGACTCTTGTTCTGTTTCCTCAAATCTCTGATACCTAAACCCCCATTTGTCTCTTCTATTAAAGCTTTATATTTTTAGCAAGGTAAAGTTATATTCCACAGCAATGTGGGTATGCTGTCAACCATCAAAAAATTTACAGTGCAAGTAATCATAATTACATATAACCTAAGAGGTCTACTAGCTGTTCTACCTCATCTATACCCTCTTCTTTACACCAAAGATATAAAGTATTAATGCAGTTTTCTTTTACTTTCTGCATTGGATTAGCAATATTTTCAAAACATCTATTGTTTCTTTCCTTCCAGACTGACCACCATATGCAAGAAGGAACTAGGCTCCACCATTTTTTCTGTTTTTTACTCCTACCTCTTCTCATCCAGTAGGTTAGAAGATGTGTCGTACGCTCAGGCATCACCCATGGTTTTTGGATGAGATTAAGAAACATATACCACACCTCAGAAGTCACTTTACAATGGAGGAACAAATGGCTATTTGTTTCCTCCTTTTCCTTGCAAAAGAAGCACCTTGAGACAATCTCAAAACCTCTCTTTTCAGTTTCTCCTGAGTGAGACATGCTCTTCAACATACCTTCCATGTGAAACCCTTAATCTTGGTAGGGATATTAGATTTCCATATTTGTTTCCAAGGTCCAGGGATGTTCCCAGGTTGTTACATCAGATTTCTTCTGTACAATCTTCCGACTGAAAATTTTCCATCCCTATCGTGTCTCCATCTGATTGTATCAGAGCTGGTATTTAAACCAGAGAAATCATTCAACCTTTGCAGTAAGCTGGCCACACTCTCAATCTCCCAGTCATGTAGAAGCCTCCTAAAGATGATATTATCTCCCATTTGACCAGTTATAACCATTAATTTCTTGGTATCCATGCCAAAGGAAGTCCATCATTAATCTGTCCAAGTTTTTCAAAACTTTGGCAGGTAATGGGAATAATGACATGACATAAGTAGAAACAGAGTCTAGCACTGAATTGATGAGGGTGTGTTGGCCTCTCAAAGGCAAATATTGAGCCTTCCATCTTGCTAATCACTTTGATGTTTTCTCCATAAAACCATCCCAAATATCTATTTACTTGTGTTTATTGCCTAAAGGCATGCCTAAGTAAACTGTAGGCGATTCTCCACTTTGCATCCAATTCTAAATGTTGGCCAACTCCAAATGCCTTTTCCACAATTCACTTTTAGAACTGAGGCAACTTCAAAAACAGTAAGATTGTTTTGATGAATCTTAGTGGTCCGCCTGAGGTTCACAGAAAATGATAGTTTCATCTGCATATATAAAATGACAGATTTCTTTAACTTGTCCATTGCTACCCTCCATCTGAAAACCTTTAATCCACCTATTTTGAATTGCTATTCTCATCAAGTTGTCAACCATTCATTGCCAAACTAAAAAGAAAGGAGGATAGGTGGTCAACCTGTTTAAGTCCCCTTTCGGAAGGGAAGAAGCCCACTGGTTCAGCATTCACCAAAATAGAAAATTTGACGGTGCTGATGCAAAAATTAATCCACCCAACCACTTCTCTCCAAAACCCATTTGTCTAATAGGTGTTCAACAAGAACATCCAAACCATATAGAGATCTATATCTTTCTATCGATAAATAGATCTATTGAGAAATGGATATTGATCTGGTTTCAAGATCTATGAACAAGGGTGTCTTGTTTTCTTCGCTGCTTTTTTTTTTACCTTTTTTTTTTAAATGGTAATGACGACAAGAATATCCAACTTACATGATCATAAGCCTTTTTAATATCCAGTTTGCACATTACACCAGGCTCTTCACCTTCAATCTTGAAATCACACATTCACTAACTATAAGTGCAATATCCATTATCTGTCTCTCTTTAATCAAAGTAATCTGGTCCTTGTTGACCAACTTATTCACCAGCATTTTCAATCTTTCAGCTATTATCTTTGCTATTATCACCTTGTATATGCCTGTGGTCAGACTTATAGGATTGAAGTTCTTCAATAGAGAAGCACCTGCTTTCTTTGTAATGAGAGCCACAAAAGTTGCATTGAAACTTCTATCAGTCCTCTGATTATCATAGAACCCTTATATCCCACCTTTGATGTCTTCTTTCATCACTTTCCATAATATAAAAATAGGTGGACATGTGAAAACCATTTGAACCAGAGGCTTACATGAGAAAAACCATCGGGCCTAGGGGGCTTTCTCCATAGCACAAAGTTTAGTGCATTCTAGAATCTACTTGTCTTCAATTTGTTTATGTAACTCTTCCTTCTCGTCCTCATTAATACAAGTAACCCCTACAATTGTAATTATGGCCTCCAAGCTTCAGTCTCCTTCTATATTATTGATAGAAACACTTGATGGCCATCTTTATGTCGGTAGGATCAGTGATATTGCTTCCCTCCACTTTGAAAGAGTCAATGATGTTGTAACTTTTGTGTGATGTTGCTATTCTACGAAAAATACTTGGTGTTCTTGTCCTACTGTTTCAACAATTGTATTTTGGATCTTTGTCTCCACCCTAACTCTTAATTTAACTTATTCAAAGACATTGCCAAATTTATTTTTTGCATGAATTCATCATTTGAAAGTGATCTTTGCTCCTGAAGGATCTCGTATTTGGACAATTGGTCAAGGATCTCTTCCTTGTGTTACCGGTTGCTCCTATGCTTGCTCCATTCCTTCAATTTCTCTTTTAGAAGTTTCAACTTTCAGTTTAAACAAACCTGGTTGTACAAGTAACTACAAATGATGACCACCAGAAAGGCAGATACTCACTTTCTCCTTGAAGCCTTCAACCCCCATCCACCAATTTTCAAATTTGAAGTAAGATTTCTTAACGTTCATGTCTCCACAAGTCAGTAGAATTGGGTTATGGTCAGACACCAACTTTGGAAGAGTCAATTGTCTAATGAGTGTGAAAAGTTCCTCCCATTGAGAGGAAGCATAACTCTTTCAATTCTTGATGCAGTTATATGGTTCTTTCTCATCTCCAAGTGAAAGACCCTCCAAATATATAAGGAGCAAGTTCCACCTCTTCAATACAATTAGAGAATTTTAACATAGCCCCATTGGTTGATCAACGGTTTGTTCTTTCTAATGGATATCTGATGACAATAAAGTCACCACACACTACCCACGACCCTTCAAAAAGACTTCTCATAGCTCATAATTACCATCAAAAGAACCCTTTCCCTCTTCTCCATTTTGCACTTAGCATAGAAAGCCATAAAATTCCATGTTAGATCCTAGTTCTGACCTCGTAATTTGCAGGTAATGCATAGTTCACCACTCTCTCGCTCTACTAACTCCCCTTCCCAGACCCTTTTGTCCCATAGTATTAGGATCTCTCCACTGCACCCCACTATCTCCAAATGCACCCCACCGCCCCAATTGATTGTTCCAAAATAGTATGCAACAAATTACATTGCCCTCAAATTTAGTTTCCACTCAAATACAAATACCTACCCCCAATCGACTTAACTAGGTTTCTGATTAGTCCCTTTTCTTTCATCATTTAGACCCCATGCGCTCGATGATACTAATTTCACCCTCATTGTTTGTTCCATAATAGTTAGGCCTCTCCCTCTTATTCTTGGCTCACCATCCTTGAATTCATATTGAAATTAAGTGCCCATTAGGATAAGCTTATAAAATAATAACTTAAAAGTCATAAGTAGAAGATACCCTACTTTTTGGCTTATATTAAAACTGTTTTGGCCTAAAAATGAGTGCTTAAAGGCACTTTTTAACTTTTCCAAACGCCTGGAAAACTAAAAAGTTCTTAAAAGCCAAAAGCACCTAAAAATAAGCTAATCCAAACGCCCCCTAAATTTCTTTGGGACCACTGTTGTTGTAACTGATTGATGAGCTATCCTCTGACTTCTAATTCTCCCTTTGCATGTTCAGGTAATTTCATGATTAAAGCGAATTTCTTTTTTGTACCCCACATTACTATTTAAAAAAAAATTCATACCCCTTGGTAGAGACTACAAAGAAATGAATATGTTTGATTAGATTAAGATGAAACTTTAGTGCGGCTTGCGATTTGATTACGTCCTCGACAATATTGTCATCCACCGCTAACGGCTTAGGGTTCTCATACTCCACCAATTGTTCTCCAAAGAACTTCATAGAGCCTTCTTCCCCCTCACAGCCACTCTCTAAGTGCTATCTAGCTCGCTTGAAAGTTGAAACCATTTCACATCTAAGTAATTGCTTTGATCTGCATAATATCCACAAGGAGGCTCTGAGAGTTCTTTGGAGTTACTGACTTATTGTCATTCACATGCAGTATTTTGTGTCCCCATCAATACTGGAATGTTCATAGGCTTTCTCTGATTTGCCCAACTTTCTTAAAATGGAATGTATAAAGGGTTTTGTGAATCCATTGGACTTCCCTGATTAAAAATTACCCAACTTTCTCAAAATGGAATGTGTAAAGGGTTTTGTGAGTCCATTGGATTTAATTAAAAATCCCAACTAATCAATTGGTTTCTGAAAAAGGAATCGGACCTCCTCTTGAAAAGAGTCTTCTTACCCAATCAAAATAGAAGAGGATTCCGCTATTAGTAAATCAGCGGGGACCCCACACTCCTTCGACACATGACTTGCCCCTGATAAATTTCCTTTTTCCTTGTTAATTTCAAACCCTAAGTTATCCTCTACTGCTACTTCTTCTTTTCAATGTAAATTGACCCGGTCTATTGTAGAAGTATAGTTATGCTACAATTTCTGTTGTAGCCTGGCTATCACCTCAATCAGAGGTCCCAGCCTCCATCGCCGATCTGTAGGTCACCGAAGTTCCGCACCACACCATATCGGCAAGGTATATATTAAATCACAATCTGCGATCTCTATTTTTCGACAATATCTTTCTTTTGGTCCTTGAACTCTAATTCTAGCCCATCACAGATGATTTTGAGTTCAGTTTCTTCCTCGTTCTCCAACCAACCACTGCAATCAGCTCTAATCTTTTTCATGACCACCTTGTTACATAGCTATAACACCCTGTTCCATAGCTATAGCCTATCATGTCGTAAACCTAAATATTAGCAGCATCTTTCTAAGTATGATTTGTCCAACTCCTGAGTTTCATTGCAGGTAGGAGCCTCTTCTCCACCACACAATCTCCCCACTAGGCATCTGCGCAGAAGCTCATTCTCCTCTGAGCCCTCAGAGCCCGAGGTTGTCAATAGAAGCTTCTCATTTTCAAACAATTTTGCCTCCTTTTGATTCCATTTACTTTTTTGTAATGCCTCTTGGTAATTGACTCCCCATTGCTTGTATTGATAGTTGTTTCCCCTGTTGTAATAAATGCACCGCATGTTTCTGTCTTTCTCTTAATGAAGTTTTTCTACTTTAATGGCTAGGCTACCCCATCCCTCATTGAATGCATTCTCTGATCCATTCACTATTATAACTGAAACAACACGGCCATATTTATTGAACAATCTCAGCATCTCCAAGATTTTAAGTTCTTCCCTCTGTTTCCAAAAGCTTCCTTAAGCCTATTACATCGACAGAGTAAAGCTCCCCTACTAAGCAGTAAGCACCATTCTTCTGATCGACATTCTCGCCATCTCCACCCAATCATACCATGTCTCTGATATAGAAGTTGTCTCCATAAGATCATAAGATTTCCCCTGATCTGAAATATAATCTTTTTTCCAGGTGAATCCTGATGATGAAAGTTGTAGTAACTGAAATTTTTTGGTGATCAAGGCGACAATCAACTCTGAGTTGTATCAGATATCCAATATTTTAGAGGAGATCGATGAAGAAGAGATTTATGAGAGATAATATTTTCCATATCCTTCAGTCAATGCACTCTAAGTTTGTACAGATTATTGGATCGATCTAAAACAACTAAGTTTGTACAGATTATTGGATCGATCTAAAACAAACCTACCTAATGTACCTTGCATATTCAGGATTTTCCCATTTTCTATCTTCTATGTAGTTAAGAAATAAATAATATTAATCTGAAGATAGACAAAGAAAAGTGAGAAATTGGACCTAGGACTTTAAGGTGGAAGCGTTTGTAAACGCTGCTTGCATGATCTACTTTGAAACCCATCTGTTCAAACAATTTCAACTGCAGACAAAAGATACAAAATTCACTCAGATTCCACTCAGGTACTGGACAAAGCAGGAAACTAATTCATTAATGATCATAAAGTGTTGCTTACAAATCACTTCTTACTGCCTATTTCACCTGATCTAGAAAACCATCATTTGGGCAGACAAATTCACAGTTTTGACGAAGAGATTCAATCGCATCTGTAGAAACAAAGCAGCAGAAATTTTCAAACAATAATAAGGACAAAGGGATGATCTTCAAAGTGCATAAAGCAGAAGCATAATCGCTAATCCTTAGCAAATTGTGCAGTTCTTTCAGGCAGCTCAAATGGAAGCCACCAACAGTTACTGTGTTGAAACTATGCTCTCCGGTATTCCATAGTGAAGGCCCAAAGTAAAAAAGGAATAAGGAGATGATCAAACCTTCTTGAGATAGTTGTTCAGTTTTCATCAGGTAAGCTGTAATGATGGCTGCACTGAAAGCAAAAGAGCAAACAAGGGTGTCAATTGGTCAAAAATTAGCAGGATATTGTCAGCAGTAAAAGTTTTACCAAGAAAACCTAGACTGTGTGCCCTCCATTAGAGCCATAGGCCAGGAAGCATATCCAAGCATTCTTAGATTCCCGTGGAAAGGTACATAATAACCACGATAGTGGAAAAGAAACTTATTGGAGATAACTTAATTACTGTTCTCTTACACAACCACAAACATCGTGCAACGATATGTATGGAATTGTGTCGTATGTGAAAAGTTAGTCAACCATCAAACACAATTTAACTGAAAATGAAATGAGCAGCAGTTCATTTGTTTATAAATGAATTTCTTAGGTTTAGTTAGACCAAATATATCAGCATTTGCACTTCACTGTAACATAACCAGAAACTATAATGAAGCCAAATAATGAACCTAGAAAGAAAAATACAAACTTATGCTGGTGACTGATCATATTGACCGCTATGCGTAAAACTCAAACTTTACTACAGTCAAAATTTAATAGTGCAGGGGAGTTTTGCATCTAAGTAGAAAGATCAAAAAAATGATAGAGTTAGGCCCTAGAACCTAGGTTCTTATCCCCCCCCCTTCCCGACCCAAAAAGAACAAACTGTATTAGCCAATAAAAATCTTGATTTTTGACAAGTTTGTTTGAAATGGAATCTTAATTTATGACCAATTTCAACTTTGCCAAGCAAGGATCATCGTTGTAGACCCCATGTTTATGCTTGTCTTATTGATAAATATATAAAAGAGAGTAACATAAATATCTTCAACCCAAACAAAAGAAGAAAAATATTGTACATTGTAATAGTCCTATTCAGTAATCTGTTACCAAAGTTACTGTTTCAACTCTGAAAGCGGCATATTATCTCTTAATGGTAACAAATCAAACCATTTGTATCTTTACATTGAAACGAAATTAAATTCATTTTTACTAGTTTGGCAAGTTAATTGATAAGCAATATACCCTATCTCATCTTCCAAAATTCGATAACTGATATTAATGGATGAGTTTTATCTTAACAAAAGAAAGAAAGAAACCCGAGGTTAAGGTTCAACATGCATGTAACTGCTTAAAGTAGCAGGTACTAAGCCTTGACAAATTGTTGCCATTTTTATAGCAAAACAGCAGCCTATGCAGTAAGTTAACTTCAATTGATTCATGAAAAAAAGCAAAAGGAACCACTGTATGAATTTGAATCCTCTTTAATAGGTATGAATAGCTCACAGACTGCTCAATGTAGTAAAAGGTAGATGTCCAAATCTGGCACATCTTTTTTATCATAACATTTAACCTATATTCATTTCATGAGGAATTGCACTTTTTCAACTGGTGAGAAGTCTTCCCAGGTAAGCTAAAGCATCTTAAAATAGATTTTAGTACATCCAATTACAGAGGAATCCTGATAACAGAATAGGGTCCAAAAACAGATGGTACATTGGTACTAGAAGTCAAAGTGAAGATCATGTTATAATATCAGCAAGTTTTTTTTTAAAAAAAAAGGGTTCCTATGAAATGAAAATTGAGAACATTAAGAATCAGTACACATCCAAATCAAGCTGGTTAATCCACATTTAGGTTGGAGAAAAACTGAATATATTGCTTTTGTGTGGAGAGGAAAGGAGCTGCAACTTCTTAAAAAACAATACTCTCTTCGTCTCAAATTATGTGGCATACATTCCTTTTTAGTCTATTACAGAAAGAATATCATCTTTTCTTATCTGCAAATGATTTTAACTTTAAACTTCTCATGTTATCCTTAGATGATTTATAGTCACACAAACCTCCATGGCTTGTTTTACCACAAGTTCCCAAAGTGTTACTTTCTTTTTAAAACTTCATGCCAAGTCACATAAACACACACAACATACTTTGCAAGAGTACTTCCATTTCTAAGAAGTAGTCTAAGCTTCCTCATTCATAAATGTTTTTTTTGTAATATATGACCATTCTACTGGGTGAAGGTCCATCAGGACTTAGTAGAATGTCGCATCTAATTTACTGTACCCAGAAGTTGGGACGTAACCAACCCCTAAAAGAATGAGCATACGAGCCAGGTAGAAGCAATACCTTCTTGATACACCAGCAAAGCAATGCACCAATACAGACCCCTCTTTTCTACTTTCTTTGATAAAATCCAAACAAACATCTAAAGAATCCAGCAAATTCTCGTTCTCCATGTCTCTCAAGGGCACAGCCATCCTTATAAACTTCAAATCTTTCCCTGCATTCTCAAGCAAGTACAGGAGCTTCTTAGGTGTTGATGAGCTCTTAGTCTCATCACTTATAGCATCTGCATTTCCCGAATACCCAACATACTCCTTTCGGATCTCCTTGGTTGGTATTGAAATCCCAGAACGCCATTCCGAGAAAAAGGAGATTGAAGTTGAGCTAAGGACGGACAAGATATGTGTGATTTCATCACTACCATGCTGAAGAACCTCAGCTGCATCGCCTATGTTGCCAATAAACAGATGATCACGAACCAGATACGGCATATCCGAACCAGATTCCTTGACTGCAGACGTGAATCTTAATTATTGAAAATGCCCACAGTTGGTAACAACCAAATTTCTTTTCAAAAGATAAATACTTTCAGCTCACAAGATTGAAATCAATTCTAAATTTTGGCATGCCAAAAAAATTGCAATATCGCATGAACATTTTGTATGATCTTTGTTACCGCTTTGCATTTAAGATGTGTCAAAAAACATTTTTAATGTTCTATTTAAAATCACATTTTCTGGACTCAAAATCGTTTAAAATTCTGCACAGAATAATCAATTGCACCCCACTTAGATTATCTTACGCCATTGACATGCTTTCTTTTTTTTTGAGAATGGTAAAGTTGTATTCAACAGCAATGAAGGTATGCTGGCAATTAAACAAAAATTACAAGGTAAACAGTCATAATTACAATTTACAAAGATCCTAGGAAATCTACTAGGTGATCTACATCATGTATACCCTCTTTTTAAACAAAAAATAGAGTATTAATGCAGCTTTCTTTTACTTTCTGCATAGGGTTGGTAATATTGTTGCAACATCTATTGTTTCTTTCCCTCCAAATTGACCAGCACATGCAAGATGGAACTAGATTCCACCACTTTCCTGTGTTTAACTCCCCCCCTCTTCAAATCAAGCAGCTTAGTAGGTCTTCAATATGCACAGGCATCACCAAAGGATCTTGGATAAGGTTTTGAAACACATACTAACTTTAACGTTATCCAAAAAAAAAATTTGAAACACATACTTTATTTGGGCAATAACTCTACACTGAAGGAACATATTATTGTTACATATTGACATGGTTTTCAAAGAGGGAAGTGTGCAAAAAACAGTTCACATTTGAAGTAGATGAGTTGATTGACAAATGTAGTCAAAGGAGAAGAGAGTAAAATAGTGTCAAGCGTTGCTGTAGCTTTAAATTCAAACTCAATTAAAGCACGAGCTTTAGTAAAAGAGGCATGATGAAGAAAAAAAATTAAGATGAAGTAACTTTTAGCACTACAAAGTAATGCGAGGAAAAATAACTATAAAGTTCAAAATCCATTATATTTATTTGCAAATTGCTATTTCAACTACCAAGCAAAGGTTTTTTGCTAATCCTATAAAAGAATAATCTCAATTTCATTTCCATTTCCATTTCCATTTCCAACTAATATAGACCCTACTATTAATAATTAATAATTAATGATCTTGGTTGGCAACAAACTTTTGGTCATTATAGGTGATAATTAACACATGTTATACATTAACCTCACAACATCACAACGCTCAACTTTCAAGACAAAAATTGACATGAAATCTACCCTTAAGTTTCGGATTAGCTATATAGTACTGAATCGCTGATCTATTTAGGATGTATTGTATAGAAGGCTATAGGTTAGTAGATTTTGTTTGTATTGATGAGTGAGTAGTTAGTCCAATACTACTCTGTTTGTAAAGATACAATTTTGGTTATGAATGAAAGCAGGCAGATTAGCCAAAAAAAAAATTCCCATGATATTATTTGTCGTATATAACAAGATGCGGAGAATGAATTACTCTCTATATCCCAAATTATGTGATAATCTTTCCCTTTTTAAGTTTGTCCCAAAAGAACACTTGTCTATATTTAGAACGAATTTAACTCTAAACTTTTCATTCCCCCTAATGAGATAATTTATAGCCACAGACACTTGTATAGCTTGTTTTGGACAACCAAGTTTCAAAGACTGCCCAATAAAATAACTTCCAAATAACCTCAGATAAAGTGGGATAAATTTATGAGTTTAACATTTTAGGGTTCATTGTGTAATTCCAATTTTCTTCTTCTATACAAAAGATAAATAAATGTTTAGAGAATTGCATCAAACGATTGGCCTTAAGGGGTACCCTAGCGGTTGAAGAGTTGGCGTAGAACTATTCAGTACTGTGGGGAATTACTGAAGCTGAGTCCAATTACACAGATGTAAAAAAAATCTACAACAGATAGAGGAGAGAGAGAGAAGGGAACATTACCAGCCCTGTTTTTGGGAAGAAACAAAGATCGTCGAGGAATTCGCCGGCCTGTTTTTGGGAAGAAACAAAGATCGTCGAGGAATTCGCCGGAGAAAGCTATCGCCAAGTTTACGGCTGCGACAGGAGTGTGGGCTGTGGCTATTCTTTGTTTTCCAAATAACAAACTCTGCTATGATAAGATTTTGGGCCTTACTTTTTAGGGCGTTTGGATTCGCTTATTTTATGTGCTTTAAGCTAAATAGTTTTTGTGTAATTTTTACGTATAATAAATATAAAAATTGTATTTGTATTATAGCTATAGTTTGGATAATTGTGTTCTATATCAAATATAAATATATATGTTTCGTTATACATATACAAAAGAAAACAATTGTATAATTTTGTTGTACATATACAAAAGAAAGAGTTGTATAATTTCATTGTACATATACAAAAAAAAAATAGTTGTATAATATGTTTTGGTATACATATACAAAAGATCAATTGTATTATTTGTGTTTGCATAAAGCGAGAAAGAGAGAAAGACAAAAAAATTGGGCAGTGGAGGATCATATTTGTCTAATTATAGGTGTATATGACCAATATATATGCATTCTTATTTGTATGTACAATTTTCTCTCGCTTTATACAAACACAAACACAATGTATATATTTGTGTTTGTATAAAGTGAAGGAGGTAAGTGACGGAGCGAGATCTGGGAGAGTTGCGAGCGAGATCTGGGAGAGTGGCGAGCGTGATGTGGGAGAGTGGCGAGCGAGATCTGGGAGAGCGGAGACAGGTAACGAAAATATATGTATATATACAATTTTCTCTCGCTTTATAAAAATGCAAACACAATTTATGCATTCACATTTTTTTTGTAAAGTGAGAGAGGAGAGTGATCTAGCGAGATCTGGTAGAGAGATGAGCAAGATCTAGGAGAGTGGAACTAAAAAATATGTATATATACAATTTTTTTCTCACTTTATACAAACACAAATGCATTTTATACATTTGCATTTGTATAAAAAAAAATGAGAGAGACGAGGGAGAGAACGAGAGTGACGAGCGAGATTCAACAGGAGAGAGACAAAATAGCAACAGTTTGTTATGAGGTACAACTAAATCAAATTATATTTATAGGATTTAATTTGAATTAATAGTTTGCTATTATATACAATTTTTCCAATAGTTTTTAAGCAGTTTTGAAGTATTTGGATAAAGTTTTAAAAATGCTTATAATCACTTATTTTTAAAGCCAAAATAACAAAAATAAGCCAATAGGCATAAGTTAGAAAATAGAAATCCTTACTTATGGTTTTTGACTTATAAGTCATAAGTCAAAAATCAATCTAAATATTACTTAGCCCCTCCTCTATGTATTATGGACTCTGAATTAACTAAAGGGAAAATTATGTGGTCAATTGAACTTATATTATTTAATTACTTATCATAGTTATATTTTGCTATAATTATCATTGGGACTAACATTATACATTAATTATGTGGGCTAACTTTGAGTTTGTATACTTAGTCACATTTGTATATGTATAATTCATTAAAACATATAAATATATATATGTATAATATACAATTATCTAACCGATATAATTATACAGTTCACCTCTCTCCCACTATTTGCCCTCTCTCGCTCACCTCTCTACTTTCTCTCCCGATTTCGCTTTCCATATATACAAGTGCATATGCATAATATACAAATATCTAACTGATATATATATATACAACTACTCACCTCTCTCCCACTTTCTATCCTATCTCGCTCGCCTCTCTCCCGGTCTCTCTCGCCTCTCTTCTCTCTCCCAATATCGCTTGTTTCTTCCTTTCTCTCCCGATATCTCTTTGTCATAGATACAAATAGATATGTATAATACAAAATTATCTAACAAATATGTATATACAATTCACCTCTCTCCCACTCTTTGCCCTTTCTCGCTCGCTTCTCTCCTCTCTCTCCCAATCTCGCTCGCCTCTCTCCTCTCTATAACATGTAGCTATGAATTGTAATATCAAACTATGGCTACGGAGAGTAATTAGGTTAATTTTTAGTGGCTATATGTGAAAGCTCATCTTAATTAAAGAGAAAACTAAGCAAATATCCCATAAAAGTAAAATAATTATAAATATTCACACCCACTAAATAATTATATTGTATATCCCAAACTAATTTCGCTTAACTGATACTAAATCAACATCATATACTCGTATAGTATCATCGATTAATGAGTAATTTCTGAACAAGAAACATTAATGATACCACAACAATATACATATATTCGCAGAGTATCATTGACTAATTATTAATTTCCGAACAAGAAACCTTAATGATACCAATTCAATGTATTTATATATATATATATATATATGCGCAACATTTTCAGCTTTAATGATGCTAATACAATATATGATACTGATTAAGTATCACTTAAGCGGAAATTATCAACCTTAATGATACTAACATATATTAATTTGTAACACCTTGAATTGGAGAAAGGCTAGAAAGGAGTAAAAAGGTGCAAGTTAAGAACCTAAGAGTGGAGTATGAAACCCTCTACGAAGCTCTATACGAATAGTGTAGGGGACCACTGTCCATTTTGGTGCTCGTGAAGAGTTCCCAAAACTTGTCGATGCAGGTCTCCCTCCTGCAGAAGCCTAGACGGCTCGTGGTAAGATTGACGGCCACCCAAGGGCTCGTCATGTTGCCATTCATATGTGGTTTTCTCCTCTGGCCATTGATCAAGGACCACAGATGGCTCAATGACCCGTGAAGTCATTTGTGGAGGGGGTACAGTGAAGCCTATCAGGCAGAGCTTCTTCACGACCCGTTAGACGGGTTGTGGTGCTTTGTACGGGCCGTGAAGGCCTCCGTGGATCAGCGCGTCAGCTTTAACTCAGGGTTTTTTTTGGTTTTTTTCAAATTGTTTTAATTCAATAGTATGTCGTTTTATCTTCTACCCAAAACCCTATCTAAGGATTTTTACCCCAAAATCACCCAAGTCAATTCATTCTCTCAATTTTTCAAGAGAAGAACAAGTTTATCCTCCCGAAATATTTCTCTCCCTAAGGAAGAAATATAATTCAAGTTATGGTTTCAATATCAAGTCTCCAATTCAAGATTACTTGAGGGCTTTGAACTCGATAATCTTTATCTATGGAGCTCTTTCCTCCATATAGTTCTTAAATTCTCTAATTTACAAAGTCAGAAATCTTCAATTGAAGTTAGGAATTTCTTTTATATCTGGGTTCCTCTCAATGTTGATTCAATTGATTATTTTATAAATTATTATGCATGAATTGAGATGATTCCATGTTTTCAAGATGAATCCACATGAAACCATACATAACCCATGTTCTTCAGCTAAGATGATATAATGTAGGTTTTGAACTATGAAAGAGAGTTCATGAAGATATGTCATGTTTCTTATGAAAGTGATGAAAATGATTTAAGATCGCTTTGAGAGTGAAACATAAATGTTGTTTTATTATGAAAGGACTTCTCACATACTACTCAATACATGCATGTGAAAGGGTTTTCTCACAAAGGGATTCTTATAGTTGAAAGATTTTCTCAACCAAACTTTGAATCAAGATTTAGGATCTATTCTAAAGAAACCTAGCTTGGATTGACTATTTGATGTGCCTTCCATGAAAGATAAGTCAAGTAAAGAATTATGACTATTTCGTAAAATTATTCTTAGCACCAAAAAAATATTGAGATTGAAGTCCTTCTGTAGCTAGAGGTCGAGTTTCTAGTAGCAATCTCCTTATACCATACTTATGTGGCACCATAGAAAAATTGTCTTAGATAGACATTAGTTAGTGGATCCACGTAAGCTAGAAGTTTAAATTCTTGCCTTGAAAAGTAATGACACACCTTTTTTCGGTGTGGGTAAACACCAGATTCCATGTTATAGCTCACATGGTCTCATGTCAGTTAAGGATAATTCTCGCGATAATGATGAACTAAGGTTACTTCAACAAATATCTCAGAAATGTTCAAAGATGAGTTTTACTTGCATTGACCATGATTTCAATTATGTTTTCTATTCTCTTATCTTATGGTTTTAACTTGGTATTTGCATGTCATGAAAGTTCATTTTTAGCATGATTTATAATTATAGGCATTGTATCATACTTGGTACTTTTTTATATGAACGCATACGCTTGTCTACATTATTTCGCAAATGTAGGATCCGAAGTTTCAGTTTCCTATCTTCATGGCTAGGGGCCACTTAGTAGATTTTGAAGATTAGTGAGTCCTCTCATTTCGAGGACCGAACCTTTGTTTTTTATTATCTTTACTTTCATTCTTGTTGTGATGTACGGGTTACATCCTTATCACTCTTGATGTGATGGATGAATTTTGAGACTATGCAAACTTTCTCTTTATTTTTACAGAACTCTTTATGATATGAATTGTCTTTTAAAATCTCTTGATTTTCTATTATCTTGTTTATGCATGCTAAGTGGATTGTGTAGGGTCTCTCGGCGTCTATACGTTATGTTATGCCAAGGATATACTTTGGGTCGCGATAAATTTAGTACCAATTAAGCAAAAATTATCAGTCTTAATGAATGAAAGATATGTGCTACAATTATTGATAAGAGAATGAGTATTTCAGATATTACTTTGGGTTTGAGTATGAACTTGTAACTTTTTTGGATTCTATGACCCATTTATGTAGTTATCCCTTTATTAAAATCGGAAAAAAAAACATAAATAAAGGGGTAACTAAGCAAATACCCCATAAAAGCAAAATAATTACAAATATATACCCTTTACATTCATGTCCCACTAAATAATTACATTATATACCCCCAACTAATTTTGCTTAACTAATACTAAATTGGTGTTATATGATGTATTGATATTATTAAGACTGATAATTTCTGCTATTAAATTAGTATCATATATTGATTAGTTTTCTGACACGTGCGTTGCACGTGATTACTAGTTTCAAAAATATATGTTGAAGTAAATAGTATGGCTTATTTAAGCAAAGTTTTTTAAGGCAAAGGGCACCAGCAGTACTATAATCATTGAAGTGATCAAATACATAATTTTGATAGTAAGATTGACATGTCGAGTATTGAGTTAAGGTAGAAAGCCCCGTGTGAACTTGATGGTGCAATTAATGTCATTGCATGATTGTAGTTGTTATTAAAGCTCATGGGATTGTTTCTCATAGATTCCTGATTTTTAACCTGGAAAAACATTGTTGCATGATTGTACTTGTTATTGAAGTAGTTTCTGGGGTCGTTTCCGATAAAGTCCTGATATAAATTCTATAAAAAATTTAATACATGATTGTTGTTGTTATTGAAGTTGTTTGTGAGTTCGTTTCTAATAGTATCTTGATCTGTACTCTTAGGTAACGTAATTGCATGATTGTCGTCCTTATAGAAGTTTCTCAAGTCATTTCTGTCAGAGTCCTCCGGAACTTCACCAATACATGGATCATTATCTCCCCTCTTTCTCTTCCTTTTGGTGGACCTAATGGTAATTACAATATTTTGGGAAATTTTTCAATAATGTCAATATTTTAATATTTCATAAGACTCATTGTCAACATTTTCAATATTTATTAAAAATGTCAAAAAAATATAGTTTATTACGTATCTTATCTAAGTTTTTATTATTTCTTTTAATTGAATCAATGCAATTGTTAAATAACAGAAAAGAGAAATTTAGGGGAGAGAATAATTTTAAAAAAGGAACAATTACATAAAAGTCTCATCAGTTACAAAAATCAAAACCAAATACTTCATCCGCAACTCCATTGTTGATCAATTTTCTCATTATCAATATTCAAGATTCAATTGGAAAACTTAATCTCTGATCAATTTATTTTGATTAATTTTGTTTATGTTTGGTAAGATATATTTGAACGAAATAGATATTTCAATCAAAATCGAGTAGTAAGTAAAACATTTTCCTCAATATCTCCACATCTCTGAAGTAGCATGGCGACTGAACAACCAAAGCCACCAGCTAAAGGCGTGAAGATGAATCTATTCGAAGACGATGACAAATTTGAGGAGTTTGCAATTGATCAAGAGTGGGAGGACAAAGAAAAAGGCAAAGAAGTAACCCAACAATTACACATGAATTTGTCTTCTTCTCAACATTGGACCATGTCATTTGTATTTCAGGTTCGTTCCCTATGTTTGTACTCCTTATCTCACTGATAAAATTTAGTTTTCACCCTTGTTGACTATGAGACTCGTAGCACACAATCTTGAATTTAGTTCCATGTGTTCTTAGTTTCAGCAGAAATTGTTGAGTGGTGTTTCTATTAAAAAAAGATTTGAACAAAAGAGGACAAAAAAATGTTGACAAGCAACTTTGGAGAAGGATTTT
This sequence comes from Solanum lycopersicum, assembly GCF_036512215.1. Classification (NCBI taxonomy): domain Eukaryota; kingdom Viridiplantae; phylum Streptophyta; class Magnoliopsida; order Solanales; family Solanaceae; genus Solanum; species Solanum lycopersicum. The sequence continues at coordinate 15,285,791 of NC_090811.1, read as the reverse complement.
TTGCTGGGAGTTCGATAAAATTGGTGGAATACACATTTTTTCAGATGATAAAGATTCAAATATGACTTGATTGGTTATTTTTGGAGAAGATGGTTACATTAATTTTAGTACTCTTCAAGATGACTCAAAGCTTGCCTCATTAACAAGAATTTCACAGGATGAATGCAGCAGACCAGACTCTTATGATCTATATTTCATTTGTTATAGTGGCAACAAATGTCAGTGTTGGAAAAACTTTGTTGTTCTTATTTTTATGTAATTGTTGTTTTTATAATCTTTAATGATTTATATTTCAAAATGTACTTAGTAGTTATTTAAATATATTACTTCAAACTGTACTAGTGTAATTGATTTACTTTCTGGAAGTAACAGTGGGTATAACTATATTGATCTTTTAAGTCTTTAATTTATAAAATACAAGTTATATAATTACGAAGACTAAATACAAGATGATCAAGACGAAATACTAAATTGTTCAAGTTTAAAATTTATGTAAAATGAATACGAAAAGTAAACTAACATCTGATAATTAAAATACTATTGTTGAGAAATAACTATGATGATTAGAGATTGAATGAATTAACAAATACATACTACAATTTGGTAGTTTAGATAAATTTCATTATATTATGACTTTTCAATTTTTAATTAAGATTGTGTATGAATAATCATGGCAACACAAATTGTATTCGTATTTGAAAGATCGCTAATCAATCAGACCTATCTTAGTGTATTTGAAAGTATAACCATTTGTATTTGAATTCTCTACCGAGAGATACAACATATGCAATCAGTGAAATAAAATAATATGTATTAAAACTAGTTAATGATAAATCAACACTATAAGATCAAAATGATGACTTTGCAAATTAAACTACTACAAAAAATTTAATGTATAATAGACAAAATAGTTTAGAATAAAGAAAGATTAAGCATACTATAAACTATTGTATTTTAATTGTTTCACTATCATCATGAATTATCTGAAACTTGTTATGCCTACAGAGTGCCTCAATATCACTAATGGCTCCGATATCATTCTTTTGTTGCCTTAGTTCCAAAGAAGTGCAGCGTATCTTGACCTTGAAAACATTACATTGAAGTTATCGATTGTATTTCCTTGTTCATAAGACAACCACTCTTAATAAGCAAGCATATAAATACCGTAATCCCCACATACATTAAGAGAAGAGAAAATAAAAATTCAAATACGTAAATGAATGAGAATACTAAATTCAAAATAATTGAAAAATCATCACTATTTGTTTAAAATGAATACAAATGTACAAAGTTTATATGTATCTTAACTTGACATGATACAAACGACACGCTTGCAATATTCATAACTAGAAAATGATACACAGAGCATAACAAATATAAACAGTGGTAAATACAATAACTTTTAAAACTCATAACATAACTACAACAAATATGTCATAATGAATACAAAATAATCAAATAATAAGGAGTGAACACAATTGGAAATGCCATCACTTTTTTTAAAGGAATATGAATGTATAAGTTCATATGTATTTTTACTTAATTGGATACAAATAACACTCATACAATGTTCATAACTAAAAAAGTGATATACAGAACATAATGAATACAAACTTATAAGTACATTAACTTATAAAATCAAACAACACAAATACAACAAATATACAGTGATGAATACAAAATCATCCAATATGAATTCATTAATAGAATATGAAATAACATCACTACATAAAGTATAAAAATATACTATATTATCCACTATTCTTGAGTAATACGTAGATTAATGATGGAATTCGCTAGAAAATAATTGATTAAGTTGAATATATCTTGTAATTCTCTTATATTCTTTCATTGGAGAGTGATTTAGAGTTTATCAAACCCTAAACGTGATTTTAACTAGAAATAATAATTTTGATCGATTGAAACAAAAATAAAATCATTAAACAAATCTTAAAAAGGGATAAAGATGCATACCTTAATATAAGAGATTGTGTGAATATCTTTATAAAATATATTGTACAATTTTTGGAGAAAAAAAAAAGCAAGAGAGAGAGGCAGGCTGGAAGATGAATATAGGATAGAGAGAAAACATTTCTTTTTATAAAAAATATATATGAGAGAGAGAGAGAGTTAATTGGAAAATGTGTATTTAAGGTGAGATAAAATAGGAAGTAAATTAGGATACACAATCTTTTCTAGAATAATTACATTTTGACATTTTTACTAATATTTATAAAGTATGAAGGTTTTGACCAATTAAGTTAGATTTTTTGACTAATTTGCTAATTTTTCCTATTTTTACTGTAGAACCTACACAAAATCCATTCATCCAACTTTGAATTTCTGGTGTAGAAATATTTGGAATTGGATTTTTATAAATCATATATTCATGCATAATTCAATCAACTTTTTTCCTTTTGGAGGCTTTCCAATGTGATAAACTAAAGCTCGTATTTATTCAATTTTACTATGTTTATTATCTATACTTATGTCTGGTCCAGTATCTTTCCAATACCCATTCCCAGTACATATGTGTGGTTTTTCTCCATTTGGGTTCTTCCGATCTCTTGGAGTAAATACATAACACATTCTCCGTTGTCGTTGGCTTAAGCAAAGATTCACATAATAGGTAAATTATTCGTGCTTCGCACACAATTGAACTATTTTATTAAGCTTACATATGATCATTCAGTAATATTCATATTTTTGGTACGTACACTACATATCAAAGAATATTTTATCTTAAGGTATAGCGTTCCTCCGCAATTTAAAGTACTACATATTTTAATTTTTATTTTTTATATCAAAGTTGAGTCATAGAGAAATTTTAAGTATAAAAAATTCTTCATAGAAATAGTTGGTCAGAAGTAATGAAGTTTTCTAAATTCCAAAAGTGAACAACATTAGACGTAAAAAAGAGACCAAAATCCTCAAACAACACTACTCCCAAGTAAGTGGAACATCAAATCCATACAAGAATATATTTAACTAAACTCAACTGGAAGATCTTCAACTCCTTTTTTGTGAACCTCCATCAATCTGTTTTTATCGTAGTATGACGTATCATTTATATTTTTAAAATGACCATAAAATTGTTAGTATGATAAATGTTTTTCCTCATTGTATTAGAATAGTCATTACTGTTGCTTATGCCCCAACTTATTTTGAATTGAACCATAGTTATTGTTATGGTTATAATGTTACGATCGGGGGGCACACCCTAGACATAACCGGCATCTTCATCCTCGAAGAGGCCTTAGACAAGCCCTTAGTATACATCATTGCATTTCATAGGTAAATAAAATACGAAAGAATTAAAACTCTACATATGAAGTTCACACAAACTTCTCATATATCGAAAATAGTCTACAATCATCTCACATAAACCATCTAAAATAAGAGTACAAGAGTTGGGACATAGCCTTTACAACATTACAATATGTGTCATAAGAGAATACAAGATAGAAAATAGAAAAACGTCCTTAGACTAATCAAATAACATGAACTAGAATGATAGGCTTCGTCCTCGATCTTGAGGACTCACCAACTAGGAAATCTATCCAAACTTCTTGAAAATTGACCTTGAAACCCTTCAATGGCACGAACCCCACATAAACTAAGTCAGTTTTACATGTTCAAGAGCAACATCATAATATAGTCATAAACAACATTTCATCAAATACATTACAAGACCTTACCCATAATATCAATTTAAGTCAACTAGTGCAATGTCTATGTGAAGCCCCATAACCCCACATAAACTAAGTATACTGACAAAGAGACCATAAGCATTTCCTTTACATCATATAACATCATAATAAGTTTATTCAACCTCATACATAAAATTCTAGACCAACAACATGTATATCAGATGAAACCAAATTCATATGAGACCAACATCGTAGAGACTCAACATTATGCATTTCATTCATAACATATGTATATAAAGAACCACCCTAGTAATTATTCCCTCAGGGTCCATATGTGCACTGTATATGTAATGTCCTATTTCCTTACCTACACTAGGATACCTCTAAAAGTCGTCGTAGTTATTATGCATCTTCTTACTTTCATTCATTCACTTTATATTCAAGAAACTTTTCCATAGATACATGAGACCATGTGAGATAAATATGGAATCCGTTTTCAACCCCTCACACCGAAAAGAGGTCATCCTACTTGCCAAGGTAGGACCTGTACATCATAATAGCATATACGTGGATCCACTAACTATTTTTCCTATGGGAGAACATAGTTAAGGAACTAAGAGATTGTTAATAGAAACTCTCTTTATGCTAATTCTAATTTTAGTTTCCACCTCATGAGACCTTTGGTGAACCTACCTTCCTCATTGGAAGGGACACCTCTCATTGTCTAGTTTGCTCGGTGCTAAGCTAAATTCCTTTTTGAAGTGAATTTAAGTCATCCTTAACATTAGTTTATAACATAGGTCTTAGGAGACTAACCCTTTGTATAATAATGATCATAGCTTATAGGTTCTAGGATGAGAAATTATTTTCATCACAACACAACATTAAGTGAGAATCATCACATCATAATCATAGTAATAAGATGAACAGGAGAATCACTTTAATCTCTCATAATCATACACCTATCATCATCTCACATCCATCATATTCATAGCCTAATCATACATTTTTAACTTCATCATATATACTTGAATGAACAACATTGTCAAGAATAGGCCAACATTAATACAATAGAGAATCCATGCTTGAAAGTCTTACCAATGACTTCCAAGAATCCCATCAAAGGTATCACCCCCAACTCCATGATGTTCACCCAACAATTCAATCATTATTATCATATAATGATAAATTATGAAAGAACACCTTCAATTTCATGTCTTTAATTATAATCAATCCAATTCACAAGTTAGGGTTAGGAGAAGAAGGGGATTCATGGGTCTTTACAGAAATTTATTTCGAAGCTTTAAGGGATACATCAATCCACACATAAACATACATAAATCATCACTAATAATCGAATTAAGACTACACAATTCAATTTAGAAAGTAGACCCACGAAATTGGATGAAAACTAGATTTTTCAAGAACATTAAAAATCAAACTTTGAAGAACCTTTTGGTGAAAGAAGTCCCAAGAGTGAATAGTTTCTATGCCTTGAGAATCCTTGAAGAATGGTGAAGGAAAGTATTGATCTTGAATCCTTATAGAAGCTTGACCTTGTTCTTCAATGGGGTCTTTGGAGTAGAGAGAGAAACTAGAGAGAAGTGGGAGCTATTTGGGTTTTGGAATTTATGAGGTGTTAGGTTAGTTTAATGACTTAGGGTACTTAAATAGTCCTAGACTAACTAATTATAACCTTCCATAATTATTAATTAATTAATTAGTTAGTTAGCTAGTTAATTACTTAACCACCCTCCTCTTAAGTCGTGTTGAGGCAGTGTGACAGGGGTCAATCAACGAGACACCATCAAAACGCTCCGTCGTCCCATCCACGGACCTTACGGGTCAAATGTGGTTTGTGACAGAGGCTGATTTTTGAAGCTCAAGGGAGAAGTGTCCAAGTATGTACTGACAAGCAACATCGATGGAGTGTCATCCCATCGATGACTCGTTATCCCGTCGATGGTTGCACATTGTCCTTTGACAACTTTTAGGGTCAAATGTTTGGGTCCTCCTCCAGGGCCCTTAGAGTGGTCCTTGGGGATTCGTACCCAGACGTTTCGACCCTAAACAGGTACAAAGGTGTACCCTAGGCCTTTTTACAAAGTTTGATCCTTAAACGACTCTTCAAACCCATACAAAACCTAAAGGCACACTAAGTCACTTTCACCAGTCTCCGGATGTCGTGGTCGTTTCTTGAAGTTTAGGCTTTAACACTTCCTAATCGAGTTAATTATATTTGTATAGGACTGGAAACATTATTTTAAAGATTTAGACACTAGGTGAGACTCTAGCCTAGGTCTTTGGATTTTTGAGGTATAACATATAGTATGCATCTACATTAACACACTTATCAACCAAGAAGTAGGTGGCATCAGAATGGAACTATTCACAATTGGATATTCTAAACTAATATATTGACACTTAACATATTGAAATCTCACAACATAATATTACTTTACTTGAACTCACACATATCCACCAACAGTAATAAAGACAACCTTACATTCCTAGCAATAAGGAAGAAAAAGACATGTTGCTTAACATATTTTTCAAAAAGATTGTCTACTGGGTTGTATCCAAATTTAAAGTTCACAAATTTAATTGAAATAATCCAAAAGAAAGATTTGTTAACAAAAAACTTTATCAAAATAAAGAGTTATCACTACACGAGTAAAAATGATTTTTAGCGACAATTAAGCTATATGTGTTTTTGGCAATTGATATTCTTTATAAATGTATCTAAAGTTTATAACAACATTGGATCTAGTGATGATTAATTAATGTCGGTAAAATCTCCAAAAGTCTTAGTTAATGTGCATATTTATTGTTGATAAATAATTTATTTTTGTTATAGTGTAATTTGAGCATTTGTTAGTTTCAAATAAACTTGATCTCTTAATATGCCCAAAAAGAAGAGACGAAAAAAATATGATAAATTATTTAACTTGCGAAAAAAGCAGTGGATAATTTCTGTCTATACTAATATTCTAGAAGAGTGCAATGACATATGGATTATTTGTACCTAAGAAAAAACAATCAAAATAATGTACTAATCAGGAAAGAAAGAGAAAAATTTGTTTGGTTCTTTTAACAAACTTCATCATTCGTTTCGTAATTGTTATCACATAATTATTGTTTTGTGCTTTGAAATATAGCACAACACACAAGAAATTTTCCCAAAAATTACAAAATCTATAGAAAGCGACAAGACAAGATAATATTCAATTTCCTCATTAAAATTTTTAACAGAGTTAAAAAAAATACCAAAACAACAAATAGGAATGCAATAGATGCATAAATCACTATGACTTACAATTTATGATTAAGCTTCATGAAATATAAGGAATGTAACACACTTCATAAGAAATTTAATTAGTGTATTTGAATTCGACTCCTGTATAGAATAAAAACCTACAAATAATAGTGGCAGAAATAGAAGTTTTGTTTACTAAAGAACCAAATGTAATAAATTCAACCATTTTAATAGAGTTATTAGTTCTGAAATGAAAGAGAAGATCAATTTACAGTCATCTTTAGTGAAACTTTTAACAAAGTAAAAAAAAAGTCACCAAAATAGTAAAAAGAATTGTCATAATTACATGAATCGCTATGACTTATAGTACAGGTTAAGCACCATGATATCGTAGGATGAGAACTTTGAGGAATGAAAAAATCTTCATAAGAAGGTCAATTTATGTATTTGAATTCGACTACCCAACAGTGGGAAAAAACCCTACAAATAATAGTATTGGAAATTCCTTTATTAATAGACAACAAATGATAGTGTGGATAAGTGTTTATTCTGCATTATCGGAAAGGTCTCAACTCATTGAAAAAGTTACAACCCTTCGTAAAGGTCACTACCTTTCATAAAAGTCATAATTTTTTTCATAAAAGTCGCAACACTTCATAAAAGTCACGACTTTTTAGAAAGTTACAACTATAAAAAAGTTGCAACTCTTCATAATAGTCAAAACTTTTCATAAAAGTGACAACTTCTCATAAATGTCACAACTTTTCATCAAAAGGGAAGAAATTCTTAAATAAGTCACATTTTCATGTCATATGAACATGTGAAGAGAACAACTACATTTTATATATTCACATATTTTCACATTTGTAGTTATATTTTTTAAGAAAAGGAATTCTGAACATTTTAAAATAATATATTTTGAAGTTAGAAGATCTCGTTAACTTGATAATACATTTGAGACATATATAATAGTTTAATTTAAATACAAATACCTACCCAAATTTAAATATACATTGTCCTTAATGAAAATATTTATCTCATAAAATGTACTAAATAAATAATAAAAATTAATTTAATACAAACTTTAACTGGTGTTATTACAAGTTATATGAACTTTTGTTCGTCTAAAATAATAAAATATTAAGAAATAGTAAATAAGTAAAACAAAAGGGCAATGTTTATATAATGATAACTTTTTTGAAGAAAACTTTTTGAGAATCTAAATACATAAATAACATTGATAAATAAAGTCATTCTTTTGTCTTAAGTATCAACAACAAATTGTGACAAATCTCTAAATTTTGAAAAATGATATTCCGAAGCATATATCTATGTCACAAGAGAAATTGTTAAACAATACAAATGAATTTAGACTACATCATATTAACTTCATATATTGAAACATTTTATATTAATGTATATATTAAGTAAAAAATAATTATCATACTATCAAAATTATATTATTTCTCTCAAGTACTCGAGGTTATGCAATATACCTTCTTAGGACAGAACGACTTACTTCATTAGAATAGTGGTACCTCATATTCCGCTAAACAACGAATTCACTCAATGATAGTAAATCATAGAAAAAATAATTTAAATGCAAGAAGAAGAAGAGTAGAAGATTAGAAAGAGTCGTGGTTGAAAAATGAGAGAAATTCCCTCTATTTATAATCAACATAGGGTAGTGTGATCAAATATTTTTTTTGTATCTTATATGAAAAATCATGACATTTCTGAGAAGTAACTATATTTTGGAAAAGTCACAACCTGTTGAAAAGTTCACAACTCTTTGGAAAATTCACAACTTATTGAAAAAGTCACAACTCTTTTGAAAAGTCACGACTCACCGAAAAATCACAACCCTTTGAAAAATGTCAAAACTTATCAGAAAAGTCACAACTCATCGAAAGAGTCACAACCTAAGTTAGGAATATTATTGTAATTTAACATTCAAGTTAGGAGTTCATGCTTTTAAGGTAATATATATATATATATATATATATATATCAGCCTTAATGGATGAGGTTGTATGAGCTGTAACTATTTACGGTAAGTTAGCTAGATAGTAAAAAAAACTAACTTAATTAGTAAAAACCTCCATACTTTATTAATATTAATAAAAGTATCAAAATGTCATTATTTTAAAAAAGATTGTGTATACTAATTTACTTTCTATTTAGCTCAACTTAATTACACATTTTCCAATTATTCTTTTTCATATGTTAAAAAAGGGAATACTATTCTCTTTCATATTTTCATCTTTCAATTCTTCTCCATTCAAAGTCCACCTCTCTCACTTCCTTCTTTTTTTGTTTTTTTTTTCTTTTTTCTTTCAGAAATTGGAAAATATATTTTATAAAGTTGTTCACACAATCCCATTGATTAAGGTATGAATATTTATCTGTATTTTAAGATTTATTTTATGATTTTATTTTTATTTATACAGTTCAAAATTATTGTCTGTAGTTGAAATCACATTTTGTGTTTGATAAACTCTATATCACTCTCCAATGACAGAATCTAATAGAATTACTAGCGGTATCCAACTTAATCAATAATTTTTTTGCGATTTTTCATCATTTAATCTACGTATTACTCAAGAAATAGCGGATAATGTAGGATTCACTGCTAAAATGATGGAAGGACGATTGAGATATTTACATGACCCAATCAATGTGCAAAACCTTTTTCAAATTCAGAATAGAGATCTAAAATTTTCGTCTTCTAGTGGGGAACTTGAAGAGGATGATGAAGAACAAGTGGTTGACAAAAAAGTATTTAATTATTTCGCATGTTCAATAATTTATGTGTTCACTTGAAGTTGTTAAAATCACAAAAATCATGATTTTTCATAATTTTATGTTAGATTGTAGTTTGATCTAATTTCTTTATATTAAAAAACTATCAAGTATGTTTATTGAGATTGAATTGATTTGCAATTGTATATGGATATTGTATGTTTGTTTGCATGTTTATTCTATTCCCAACTTCAATTTACTTTTGTGATTGTGGATATTTTGTTAGTTTTGATAAAATATCACATATCTGGACTCATCCTTTTCTAGGTACTAGTATTCAACACGTGTGTTGCATGTGATTATCGATTCATAAATTATATGTTATAGTAAATAATATTTAAGCAAAGATTTGAATAATAAGGTTTGTACAAATAGTATTGCAGATTATTTTGTGAATGTTCAATGTGGATCATCATACATATCTCTTATTCACGCAAACCTATGAAGATGGACAATCTAAAATATATTAGTAAATTGCAATAATGTATATATTTTATTTCAATTGGATGAGGTTCAATATTTCAATTTGATTAGGTTCTATCACGTAATTAGTTGTATCTCACTAGTATTACCTTATAGACGGTATTTATTGTGCATTTTTCATTAACCATATATACTTTGCACGTGTATTCCATGTTAATCTATTTGGGTGTATGTTTTTCGAATTATTTTTTGCATATTAATTTTTATTTTATAATTTATAATGTAATATCTCGCTAGTAGAAACATTAGAAAAGAGTTTGAAATCCGAAAATAATTATTTTTAGAAAGAATAAGAAAATCTGAAAAATTTATCTAAGTTAGTAAAGTAAGTTTTGGTCATTTTCATATGATCATAACTCCTATTTCAGGATGAATTAAGAGTATTTTCAGATATGGTTTAAAAGCCCTTAGAATAATTCTTCCAACGCTGTCGAATTTGTGCGATTTCAATATTATATGAGTGTGTTATGCCTTTCAGAATTTGGTCTATTAGATTAAGGAAAGTCCAATCTGTATTTGGGAAGGGCAAAGTTGTCTTTTTCTTACCTAATTTAATTAATTCATTTTAGAAATTAAATTTGGGTAAAACAAGACTTTATTCAGTTTAGGAAAAAGAAAATTCATGCTAGGGCTCAGAGTAGAGAGAAAAGAAGAGAAAAGAGGAGAGAATCAAGAATTGCCAAGGACGCTCAAGCTTTGCGTGCAGATTTCATTGGGGTTGATCCCTAACAAAGAATGTAAGTCTATGTCAACATTAGATTCGTTCACCCACATTCCAGACATGTTTGATTCAGCGTGATTTCATCCTGTAAAGATTGGATTTAAATATTAGTGAATTTGGTTCTTGAATTGATTTTGTTCTTGAAGATAAATTGATATTAGGAGCTCTTTGATGATCTAAGTGTTGTTCTTAAATTCATTGGCTTAGATCCTTGTATATATAATGTGGGTACATGAAATCTAAGTGAATTTGAGAAAAGAAATCGAATTAGAATGATTTAGGGTCAAAATATGAGTTGAAAATTCGTTAGGCGTCACCTGGCAGGGTCAGGCGCGACGCACACCATTTGCACCAAAGGCCTGGGTCGGGGCACCTGCAAGCACCCATCCTTAGACTAGTGGGGCTTGCGCGGCGCACACAGGAGACGCCTGAATTGACGTTTTCCACAAGTTTTCTTACTTCAATCCGTGTAGGCCCTTCAATAGTTTTTTAACACTTTCTAATGATTCTAAATCTAAATGACTTCTAAACATATAGAAATCATCCAAAAACATGAATTACAATCTTTAATTCAAAACTTCAAATTCAAGGATAGTTATGAACCAAACATAGAAAGTTCTAGAGTTTTTTCAGAAAGTCTTTTACAAATGATTTAAACTTTGTTTTAAGACCTAAAGATCAAGTTTAGTAAAGAGAAAAGAAAATGAGAATAAGTTCATTTTAAGTTTCATAAGTCTTTCACAAACATTTTAACTTTGTTTTAAGACTTATGTTTGAGTTCAGTTCATAGTAAAGTGAAGTCTTTTCTTCAAAGCAGTATATGGGGACTAAGTATTCCCAAAAGAGTATAAAATGTTTTCACATTTAAAAAGGATGGAAACTAAGACTTCCAAAGAGCCTTAGGGCTAGTTTACAGAGAAGAGTAGTAACTTTCTAAATAAAGCAAGCAGAGAAACTGAGATTTCTAAAATAGCCTTTGAGCTAAGTTTTGAGCATAATCTCAAATCACAGAGAAGAGGCATGTTTTAAAAACATAAGATCTAGGATAATTTTGGGAGTAGTATTGAGCACCAAATTGGAAACGAGCACGAGCTCATATAACTCACATCTCTATAAAACCATGTCGCCACCATAGGTAGAAAAAGGTCATACTTTTTAGATGAACGCTTTTCACAGTAGACTAGTGGATCCATTAGGCAGTTCAGGTCTTATACCTTTGGATGGGTGTAGGTTGCGCTGGCAGCGTGAGGTAGATCGTTGTATCATCACTATAGCTCTTATGTGATGATTGTCGATTAGAGAAACTCCTAAAAAAGTTATTGTATTTTATATACACAATTTATTTGTATTTTTACATACTTCTCATAGTTAATTATATCTATGCATACCTACAAAGTTTACAACATATTTTTAAACAACTTTTATTTATATTGCACTTGTTTTTAAATTTCTTTATATTGAAATAAGTCAGTTATCTTGAGTTGAGTTGAGCCAGGTAGTTATTCTGTTTCTTTCAGACTCTTTCTAGCCAATGCTATTTAGCGTACCAACTTGTATACTCATACATTTAGCATATTGATGCTAGTTGACCTGCATCGGATGATGATGCAAACATGATGCAAGTAACTAGGATCAACATTCGTGCACCGTTAATTGAGTGAGCAACTCAAAGTCAGTTGGTGAACCTCCTTACATTCTGAAGGACATCTTTTAATCATTTGTCTTGTTTAATTTTAGTTGTTAGGATGATTGGGGGTCCTATCCAACATCCCTATTTATTTTAGAGGCTTCATAGACAGATAATAATAGCTCTTTAGTCTTTTCTTTTCTCTTGTAAACGACTAAGACTTGAGATGTCATTTTGGATAAGTGATTACTTGAGTTATTTTTCTTGTGTTTAAGTCTTCCCTTAGTAAGTAAGGCAGGACAAGGGTCCGCTCGAGGCCAACAATGGTCTTCGAGTGCTGACCACGCCCAGGTTGTAGAATCCAGACATGACAACCTTGGTATAAGAGCACAGATTTCAAGAGTCCTAGGGAATCTGTGAAGCGATATTTGCAAAAACCTAGTTATTGGTGTGAAGCGCTCCACATCTCTAATTAGGAGGCTGTAACATTTAGGAATTTCTTCATTTTTTTCATATTTCTTTTGTGCATTAGAATTTATCTCTAAAATGTTTCTCTCTTACTCGTGCTTGCCCGTGTTTTCAGATAATCATGCCTCCACGAAGAGCTGTAAAAGGTTGTCCATCTAGGATGAATGTAGAGGAACAGGGGGTACCCAATGCACCTGAAGTGCAACCTATGGAGAAGTTACTAATGTCAAATTCAGAGAGGCAATTAGGATTTTGAGTTATGCTGTGACTAATCAAGTTGTTTAGCAAATAGGAGTCGATAAGAAGGGGTTGACGCTTCGAGGATTCATGAGTTCTTGACGATGAATCCCTAAGTTTCACTAATTCGAGCATTACTAAGGATAGAAAAAACTTCACAGAGGAACTGAAAAAGGTGTTCAAGGTGATGCATGTTGCTGACATTGAGAGAGTTGAACTAGCAGTTCATCAACTCAAAGGTATTTTCATAACTTGATATGATTAGTGAAAAGAGGGTAGTGATGAAGATGTGTCACCTGCGAGTTGGGATTACTTTGAGAAGGCCTTCTTGGGGCGTTTCTTTCCTCGAGAAGTGAAAGAGGTAGAGGTATGTAAGTTTCTCACACTTAAATAAGATTCTCTAAGTGTACATGAGCATGGGTTGAAATTCACCCAACTATCTCGTTATGTTCTGAAAACGGAAAGGACATGAGGAGTAGAATGAGTTTGATTGTTGATGGATGGGTCGTTCTTCAAGCAAAAAGGTCCAGACAAAAATTCTATTTTGGGACATGGACATTTCGAGGTTGATGATCTATGTGCAGCAGGTAGAGGAGGAAAAGCTAAGAGACAAGAGGAGTTCAAGAACAAAAAAGCTAAGACAGTGAATGAGTCCTACCATCAGAAGAGTAATGCCAGCCGATCCTCCTTCCAACAGAAACAGAAGGGTACTGCTCCTTCGTCTGCTAGTGCACCTACACATAAGAACAAGGGTGAGTACTATGGTCAGAGTTCAAGAGTTAAACCTGCCTATTCACAGGGTAGTGTGGCGCAAGGAGGTAGCAAGCCTCCTGCCAACGCCAAGTGTGGTAGAAACCACTTTGATGTTTCTCATGAGGGCTCTGCTGGTTGTTTCAAGTGTGGCCTGACCGAGTGTAACAACCCAAGAGTATCCCCTAGACGTCACACAATGTATTTGATCTCTCGGAGGTCTTGTACAAGCCTCTTAGCATTCATTCATCAGATATATATGAAAAGTAGTGCGTCATTAGAACTTTTCACAATAACAGTCAAACTCCTTTTATAAAACGTAAGAAACAAACTGTCTCTTCATAAACCATCTTAGACACAAGTCAATATCATAATCATATCCCTTTCATCAATATGAAAAGAAATTTATAGTCTAATACAAGTCTTTTAGAAAAGGAAAACTAGAACTGAAGTCCATGCCCTTGTTCATATGAGGACATACCAATCTTGAGAAAAATCTACTTCCCAAACTTCAACTTCTAGAAAATTCTCACTTGCCACCTACACTTGTAGACATAGAGAAATATATGGATATTAGTGCAATTAATGCACTAAGTATGGAGAACATGCAAGAAAACCATGCAAAAGGGACATTTATTTAAAGATATTCTTTCATGCTATTATGATATAAACCTTCATTATAAGAGTTTATGAGACATGATAAAAGTCAACAATCACATATAAGGCATATTCCATATTCAAAAAGTAAGCATTTTCATCACTTTAGACCCTCTACCTAAGGCTGCTCTAAGACTCACTTGAATAAGACATGAAGAGAGCGCCCATACACCCTCTTCAAGCACACCTAAGTGATCCTCAAATCTACCCTAGGTAATAACCTTTCTATTCAACATGCTTTTATTATGTGAACATTATTTATTAAAACCATTTAAGAAACAAGTAAAAAATTAGGGGAATTCACATAATGTTCTTGGATGACCTAGGAAACTCATTATTGAATCTTCAAGGCCTACTGTGCCATGTGTAGATAACTTCCCTATTCAACTACCTACGCATTGTAGAACCTATCCAACACTATAGTGCACATCCATGATGATAATAAGCATGAACCGACATAGACCACACTATCTAGGTATGGAATCTAGTGTCATCGGACCCCGCACTGTGGAAGGTGTTCTACTTTCCAAAGGTAGAACTAAGGACACATCCCATGTAGGAAAATGGTTTAAGGGATTCCAAAAGGCTTGTTTGTACACTAGTCTCATATTTGACTAGAGCTACAACCTTAAGCATATCCACTCGGTTCTTTGCCTTGCTTTTAATAAAGTAAGTTCATTCACGTAAGAGTATTTGATAAGGTATCATCCCTAAGCCCTACCAACTTAAGACAACACAACCAAGAAGGGATCCACTAGGGTCTATCGATGAAGGTTCATTAGGATAGCTCATTGAATCCTCTTAAAAGGGTGCCATAGGCCTACCGATCCAAGACTCATCATAAACCTTATTTTCGTACTCAAGTTTTCACATTCACTTAGGGTTCTAGACTCATCAAGAAGGGGCACCATGCTTAGGTCTATCGATTCAAGACATACTGTAGAATACCTCACTACTCATTCAAGGAAAGGAACCAACTTTAGGTCTACCGATCCTAGAATTTCATTCATGCACTCATTCAATACAACTCAAGTACCAAGTAGGGACACATAAGTCTACCAACACACGACACAACATCATTTTATAAAGACTCTTTTTAATCCTTGACCATCATATATCAACAACTATAGAGGAAGTACATTCAATCATATCATAATAGCAGCCATACAAGATCATATAAACATCACATGAGCATCTTTACTTTATATATTCATTCATACAATATCATTATAATACCACAATTTATACAATAATACCGACAAGGCCATGTTCATAACATTTATAACAACTAAACACTGCCACCATAAGTGGATAATACCAATCAATAACAATTCAATATCAATCCTATATTAAACAAAGGAATTAGTTCAAATCACCACCTTCCAATAGCCACAATCACCATTCCCTAGCCTTTCCAACAAATTCACACAACAAGAGATTTTACCAATGACAATGTATATAATACTAGACCAATAATTCATCCATATAAATGATCCAACAAAACCCAATTTTGATATAAGTACTACAAGGTAAACTATGAAAAATTTCAACAATGATCAACATATAATTCAATAGACCATAACAATGTAAACACAAATTCAACCAAATTAGATCATAAACAATCCACCTACTTTAGACACAAAATTAGGAATTCAAGAAATACATGGGTTCATGGAGTTTTTGATCATAAAACCATCAATTAACATTGATTACTTCATAAAACATCAATTTAAACCTTTTTATGTAAGAACCCATGCTTAGAATTCAAAATCGAATTTCAATGTTTTTGGTGATCTTTGAAAAACCTTTGGAATTGGATCCTTGAATGAAAGAAGAATCATGGATGATATCACCATACCTTACTAGTAAAAATCCCATGAAATTTATGGAGAAATCACTGAAATTCTTCAATTCTAGCTTCAACTTGACTTCAAGCTCCAATGGAGTCTTGAGAGAACTTTATTTGGGAGAGGTGATTTGATTTTTAAAATTGAGGTCTAATTCTAGGTATAGGTGTTTAAACTAATTTAAAATACTTTAAAACACCTAAATAACCGTTTACTAGGCTAGTCGTAACTCTACATAATGTTTTAGGTGCCAAACGACGACTCCTATTGACGGGGTGTCATTTTGATGACGAACCATCATGCATGTCATTGTATGGATCAGAGAATCCCAAAAATGGGGGATAATATCCCACAAATAAATGTGGAGCCACTCCCCCTTTGACGGGGAGTTGATGGGTCTACCGGGCGTGATTTGCCTCCGTCAGTGAGGCTATTCTTGGCTGCTTCTTGGCAAACTTTGGGTCCTTCTCAAGGACCCTTAGGGTGGTTCTTGGGGATTCTTACCCGGATGTTTCGATCCTAAACATGACCATCGAGATTCTAGGGTCCCCTCCTATCATTTTATACCCCAAACAACACATAAAACATGTGAAGGCATACTAGTACACACAATACTAGTTTTCGAACGTCTTGGTCGTTCTTTGAGGTTTGACTTCTAAACTCTTTAAACTGAATTCTAAAGCTTAACACCTTATTAAGTCATAAAACATATGATAGGCTCGAGTTTATCGTGATTGTCTCGTTTAAAATCTGAAAATACTTATTGTTTGAAAGAATAAGAAAATCTAGAAAATTTGTCTAAGTTAGGAAAATGAGTATTGGTCATTTTCAATTGACAATAACTCCTAGATCAGGATGATTTAGGAGTAGTTCCAGATATGGTTTGAAAGTTCTTAAAATAATATTTCCGATGCCGCGTAGTTTGCATGTTTTCCATATCGTATGAGTGAGTTATATCTTTTGAAACTTGGGTTATTGGATCAAGCAAAGTCCAATCCGGATTTGGGATGGACAAAGTTGTCTTTTCTTTACCTAATTTAATTAATTTGTTTTACGAACTAAATTGGGGTAAAAACAATACTTTATTTAGTATACTATAAAGAGAATTCACGGTAGGGCTTGGAGAAGAGACAAAAGAAGAGAAAAAAAGGAGAGAAATCAAGAATTGCCAAGGACACTCAATCTTTGCATACAGATTTCGTCAGGGATGATCCTTAAAAAGGTGTACGTGTATATCTTAAAATTGTGTTCGTTAAAAGCCAAGCACGTCTGATTCAGCATAATTTCACCCAAAAATTATTGGATCTGAATGTTCTTGAATGTGGTTCTTGAATTGCTTTCGTTCTTGAACATGAGTTGAAATTTAGGAGTTCTTTGATGATCTAAGTGTTGTTCTTGAATTAATTGTGGTAGATCCTTATATATATGATGTGGGTATATGAAATCTATGTTCATTTGATAAAATAAATCAAATTAGAACAATTTTGGGTCAGAAAATGAGTTGAAAGATTTGTCAGGCGTCACCTGGGTAGGGTCAGGCGCAGTGCGCCCCATAAGCCCAGAAGGCCAGGCGTGTGTGCCTATAGTGTGCCCAAATTCATCCTCATACCAATGGGGTTGGCGTGGCAAGCCCAGGACGCGCCCTCGGCATTTTCCACCAGTTTTCGCACTTTAGTCTCTTTAGGCCCTTTTATAGTGTTCTAACACTTCCTAACGATCCTAACTACTCTAAATGACTTATAAACATATAGAAATCATCAAGCAACATGAATTACAACCTTGAATCCATAACTTCAAATTCAAAGGATAGTTAAGAACCAAGTCTAGAAAGTTCTTAAAGTATTTTCAAGAAGTCTTTTACAAATGATTTAAACTTTGTTTTAAGACTTAAAGATCAAGTTGAATAAAGAGAAATAAAAATGATAAGTTGTTCATTTTAATTTTTATAAGTCGTTCACAAACATTTTAACTTCGTTTTAAGACTTAAGTTTGAGTTCAGTTCAGAGTAAAGTGAAATCTTTTCTTCAAAGCGGTATATGAGGACTAAGTATTTCCAAAGGAGTATAAAATGTTTTCACATTTAAAAAGTATAGAAACTAAGATTAGTCTTTAGCCTAGTTTTCAAAAAAGATTAATAGCTTTCTAAATGAAGTAAGCAAGAAAACTGAGATTTCCAAGATAACCTTTGAGCTAAGTTTTAACACTAATCTCAAATCAGAGAAGAAGAATGTTTTTAAAAAATAAGAGCCAATATAGTTTTGGGAGTAGTATTGAGCACTGAACTTGAAACGAGCATGATTTTAGATAATTCACATTTGCATAAAACCATGTAGTCACCATGGTTAGAATAGGGTCATACTTTTTGGATGGACCCCTTTTCACAGTAGACTAGTGGATGCATTAGGCAGTTCAGGTCTTATACCTTGCGCTGACATCGTGAGGTAGATCGTTGTATCATCACTATAGATTTTATTTGATTGTTGTCGGTTAAAGAAACTCCACAGACACAGTTCATTTGTATTTTTACATACATCTCAGAGTTAATTGTACCTATGCATACCTAAAGAGTTTAAAACATGTTTTTAAATAACTTTTCTTCATACTGCACTTGATTTTAAGTTTATTTATATTTAAATAAGTCAAGTATCTAGAGTTGATTTGAGATAGGTAAGTTCATTAGTTTCTTTCAGACTCTTTCTGGTCTATGTTATTTAGCATTTCAACTTGAATACTCGTACATTCAATGTACAGACGCCAGTTGTCTTGCATTGTATTATGATTCAGACGAGCATGAGTTCAGATAATTTACATGTGTACCTTGACACATTACTCTCTTTCGTATAACTTCCTTAGTTTCATTTTGTTTGATTTAGTGTTGTGTCTTCTTCTCTCGTTTGTATGATTGAATAACTCTCAAATTTTGTGAACATACCTTCTCGTCAACTTATTTCGAGTGGATCTAGTGTTCTAGTACTATTTTTATTTTTGGAGATTTTAACTAAATGAGGGTCAAGTTTTCCTTGGAATGTTGAGTTTTGTTTTCTTAACAATTTTTGCCTATTTCTGGTTCTTACCTCTTTGAGTCTCTCCCTACTTTTATTATTATCTCTCTAAATTCTCTATGTAAATTTCATTTTTTAGTTCATAGGCCTGTTAATATTCGAGTGATGAGTTGTGAAGTATATCAAGTCCTTTTATTCCATTGTTGTCTCATCTTTTATATGATTTTTGAGTTTCTTTTATTGTGTGTATGTAAGTATGAAACTTGGGAATCGACTGAAGCTAGAATATGTTCGTAGCTTCTATCTCATATGTACTTTGAAATGTATGGACTATACTTTAGCTTTCTTTGTTTGTGGGGCATATGGGTATAGTCTTGAAGTTCAGTAGTATTTGTGAGTATGCACTAAAACAATATACTTGTTCCTTGTTCTCACTGTAACTAGTAAAATGTAATTAAAGTCATTTGGGTTATTTGATTAGTCCATGCTTTGATAAATGATTGTCGGGTTGAGTTTTGTAATCTAAATACAGTTCATTTTTTTAGAGTAAAATGTGTTAGAATATCGAGTCAAGAAAGAAGGATCTTTCTTTGAGTAGTTTAGGGTTGTACCCCTGCGTGAGACTAATTATTTTTGTCCTGCTTCCCTATTATGTATGTCCATTTATCTTTATTCATAAAATTTGTATAAATTTGGATTTTGGGGCAATGAAATATTTCAAATGAGTTATAAATCTCTCAAATCGCTAGACCTACCCTTGATACAAAAGGTCACAAATTTGCTTATGACGCGCAATAAATGTTTATATATTATAACTATTTGTATGATTATGTTGATTTATTTGAAGATGTTCTAGCCCTATCATTCCCAAAAACATATTATTTTCTAGAACCCTTTAAGCACAAATATCGAGTCACTAGCAAAAGTGCGTCCAATGCTCTTCGAGTCTTTAGTTTCCAAACAAAATTTTGAAACTTAAAATTTTCAAATCTTACTCTCTCATTTCAGGAAAAGGTCAATTCGCCATTTTGACATCAAAAGAAATTCAAGTGGGTTGAACTACATAAGACCTGAATTCTCTTTTATGTGACACGTAGGCAATCTTTCAAGACTCGGTCTCCATATTTGAGAAATTCCATCTTTTTCAACTCTTACACAAAAATTGGAGTTTCATCTCCATAAAAAATCAGAAATACGACAATGAAATATCCAATCCACTTTGTATCGAGTCAAGTCGACGTTTCTGATTCACAAAGCTCAAAATCAAATAGACAAATTCCTATTTGTTTAGTCATTTCTCTAAATATGTGGGCTAGTTTATCTTCAAGTGGAGCAACTTTTATATGTTTATGGTCATATGTGTGATATTTTATATTATTTATTGTGTACATAGACTAACACAATTATCTGTTGAGTTTTTTTTGTAGGTACTAGAGCTAATCTGTGTTGATAAGACTAATTGGTCATCATTATTTCACAAGATCTAAGCCCCCCCTCCCCAAGATTCCTTCCTCGATCAAAGTTTGCAAAAATAAAAGGAAGTAATGGGTGAAAACAATGACGAGATTGGCCTAAATTATGTTGTCATGGCTCAACCGGCCACCACAAATCAAAATGAATTAATTATGTAGTTGATGCAACAGATTGCCGAAATGAGGGTCGAAATGAAAAGAATCCAAGATTTGTCTAATCAGATTTTCTCTTACAACCCACCAGGAGAAGGAAGACCTCCACTCCAGTTTCCTCCTCCAAGCGTGTAACACTTCATAAAATCCAAGACGATTCTTAAATCCTAACATAGGTGAAATGAGATCTAACCACTTTTTTAAGACCTATTTTAATGAATATAGGTCATTTAGGAAGTTTAAGAGTCAAAACGTCCAAGAACGTCCATGACGTTCGAAAACTAGTTCTAGGAGGTACTAGCGTGCCTAAGCCTATTTGACGAGCTTTTAGAAGTCGAAAATCAATGAAAGCTGGTGGAAGGGTAGTTAATAGGTGTTTAAGATGATTTCTTGTTGAAACGTCCGAGTACAAATCCCCAAGGACCAACCAAGGGACCTTGAAGAAGACCCTAGCACGTAGGAGGCAACACTGCCTAGGCGGTGTGCACCACTGAAACACAAACGACGGCTCGTGTGTTTATCGACGGGGCGTCAATGACAACCATCAACCAACACTTAGCCATTTTCTGAAGGCCTTTATAACACAGTCTCTGATCGAGATGATGGTTGTGCAGCACGGAAGGCACAATGCCCATTTTTTTTGAAGGCCCTCATATGCACAGTCTCTGATCGAGATGATGGTTGTGCAGCACGAAAGGCACAGTGCCTGTCGACTCACAGACGGACCGTCGATCGGGGTTTCGTCTATGAGGGTCAAATTCCCTGCACATTGTTACTTCGTTTCATTTAATTAGTTAGGAGTTAGGTGATTAATTAGGGGTATAAGGGAGTCTAATTAAGTAAATTAAAACCCCATATAAATACCCCAACACTCAATATATTAAACACAACTCACAAAACAAATCTTCTTCCTTCTCTCTTCTTTCTCTCTCTATTGGAAGACACCATTGAAGACTAGCTAGGGGAGGAATATGGGGTATGCAAAGGGATGAATTCACCATCAAATCTTCGTCAAACGTTGATGTATAGGATCTAATTCACCTTTGATACCTTTTTTCCTTAAAGGGTTCCTTTAAAATATTTTCAAAAGTTGGGTTTTCATGTAGGTTCTTCTCAATCTTGAAAATTAGGTTATGAATTGTCTTGTTTATGTTTTATATTGGATAATATGAATAGATTACATGTTTTTTAACTTAATTGTGGTATATCTTGACGATTTGGTATAGTTTTTAGATGATAATCCTTAACCCTTAACTCTAGGTTGGATATTGACATGAATTACGTTGAAATTGGTTTAATTGACTTGGTTATTGGTTGAATTTCTATTAATTGATGTTGTTATATTCACAATGAATAAAATTGAGTGAATTTCAGTCTTTAATGATAGTTCTTGAGATGATGATCTAGGTTAGAAAGTGAATTAACCTAAGTGTCTTGTCCTAAGCTATGATCTAGTATTAAATTGTAATGTGTTGATTCCCCTATCCTTGTTATCATGTTGATTATTGGATTATGATGTTGTATACCCTAAATTGGATTGAATTGAGGGTTTATGATAAGGCCTTGATGATGAACTATGAAGGAGACTTGGTAAGTCTTACGATCTCTATCCTTTACTTCCAATTATAGTTAATTATGATTAAGTCATGAAGTTATATTTGAGTAAGTCTTTTATTAGGATTGATAGGGTGATATGATGTTGGATTGAAATATCTTGACTATGTTGTGAGGCTGATTAAGGTGTATATGTTATAAGGATGTTGATGATTATCAATGTGCCTTATTATGATATGAAATGCTAATGAGCTAACCTCATTTATATGGATTGTAATGAAAGGACTTATACTCATGCAATTCTTATTGAGCTATTGATGATGATGATTATACAAGGGTTAGACCCTATGACCTAAACTAAGCTATGATTGATAATTAAAGTCTTAAAGACATTTCAATAAAGGGACTTAGCTTAGCACCGAGTGAACTTGACAATGGGAGGTGATGACTTCCCATATAGGAAGATTCACCCTATAGTTCTAAACGTGGTGTTGACTCCCCAATGAGGGATACTCATCCAATGGATTCCCATGAGAGGAGGCCCCAATTGACAAATGGTATATAGAGGTATTATACCTATCTCCTAGTTCTTTAACTATATTTCCCCATAGGAAGACTAGGTAGTGGATCAACCTAGAAAGCTACGTTTATATTTGGTTTTACTTTGGCCGATAGACCACCTTCCATCGGTGTAAGTTTTTACAACACCGGATTCCACACTAGCTCAAGTATTCTATGTCGGTTTGAGCAAGATGTTCTCAAAAGGTAAAGTGAATAAAAGGATTGAACTATAACTAGGATAAATTAAGGGGTCTAGGTTAGTCTAGGTAGGGGTATGGGACTCTACCTAAGCATTGCACTAGTTAACCTTGAGGTTAGTCTTAGGAGGATGTTCTTTTGTATGTTTATGCTTATAATGATATATTATATGTATATGATGAACTTGCACATTGTTGATACTATATGTTGATTAGTTCACTTAATAGTATGTGTTGATTTATAATGTTAAAGTACGATGAAATGTATATCAAAATATCATGGTATGTGAAGTAGGATGTTAGTCATGATTCTTGTTGGGTTACTTGATTGAGCAAGGTTATGTGGCTTTGCTTGGTCATTGCACTTATTGAATTGATAGGGGTTCTTGGGTAATTGTCATGCTTTGTTTTAACAAAAATGCACTCTTATTCATGATTATTGTTAATACGACATTGAATGAAGAGTTACTTGAGTATGTATCTACTTATATGATATGGATGGTTAATTTGACTAGACTTGATGTTGTAGTATTGTGATGAATATGTCTATGACTTAATAAATATGAAATATTGATTGTTATGGTTTTGTTGTATATGCATAAAGGTTTTAAAGGAAAAATGCATACTTTTTCTTAGCATATTTTCAAGAATCTATGCATATGGTCTCTTACTTAGTACAAGTGACGTACTAACCCCATTTCTTCCTTTTTACCCAACATTTTATGTTTCGGTCATTGAAGGCTCATGCGAGACGACTTGAAGAAGACCTAGATATTCTCTACCATCCAAGTGGGTAGGTCCTCACTTTCCGAGGGCGATGATATCTATCTTATGGACTTGCTTTGTTTTCTAAGAATCTTATGTTCATTCTATTTTCATTTGAGTACAATTCGTATAAGCCTATATATGACTTCTTTACATTGATGTAGGGATATGGCGAAGTTTCTATGATCGTATAGATGGTATGAGATGAGACAATCTTTAAGACTATGTTCTATCTTATATATAGATATATGTGTAATAAAAGTAAAAGGTTATGTAACCTTCCTATACGAAGGGTTTATGTCTACTCGATATAAATATATATATATATATATATATATATATATACACATACATACACACACACACACACATTATGTGTATGTAGAGGTCTATGTAAACCTTCAAGTAGAAGGAATAAAAAGTTCTAAAATTTCTGCTAAATTCGACTTATGAATGTGATGATGCAAGCTAAGAGGCTAGTCTTAGTCCTGAAAGAGAACGACGACGCTGGTTACGTCTAGGGGGTAAACCCAGATGTGTCATAATTTGTATTAGAGCATGAGGTTGAATTATCTTAGAGAAGTGTCTCTCTCAACCTCGTCTATGTAAGTTCATGTTCATAATTTTGAAGTGCGCCACACTTATGGATGGGAATATACATGATGCCTAGGAAACTCTCATTTTTATGGAAATGTTATATCGTGCCATTAGAGTATACTTATGGTGTTCTTTTGCATCTAATCCTATTGTTGTGATTATAGGAAGAATGAACACTCGAAGGAATACGGCACGAAGACATAAAGAAGAAAATTGCCAATGCGGGAGCTTCTCCCCATGGTGATCAAGTTCGTCCACTTGAAGAAGATGCTAATATGCAACAAGCTCTGGTCAATCCTCATCCTTTGACGGATGAGAATATAAGGGCCACTCTTCTTCAAATGTCCCAAGCTATCACTACACAAGCACAACTCGCAACGGCTCAAGCCTAATCTATGACAACCCAAGACAAGCGGGAGGTTGTACCCCGTCCTCATCAACAAGTTACTACTATGGCTTCCCGTCTAAAGGACTTCACTCGAATTAACCCTTGTACCTTCTACGGGTCTAAGGTGAGAAAGACCCTCAAGAATTTATCGATGAAGTCTATAAGATACTCTTTGTAATGGGGTTTTCCACAAGTGAGAAGTCCGAGTTGGCTACTTATCAACTCAAGGACGTGGCTCAAGCATGGTTTGTGCAATGGAGGGATAATAGGCCATTGAGACGTGGTTCGTTGACTTGGGATATCTTCAAAAAAGTTTGTTCTAGATCGGTTCTTTCCTAGGGAGATGAGGGAAGCTAAAGTGGTGGAGTTCATCAACCTTCACCAAGGAGGTATGGGTGTTCATGAATACTCCTTAAATTTCACTAAGTAGTCGAAATATGCTCCTTTTTGGCTTCCAATCCTAGAGACGAATTGAGCCTCTTTGTGATGGGAGTGTCGAATGATTTGCAAAAGAAGTGTGATTCGGCTACGCTACATAACAACATAAATATTTCTCATCTTATGGTTCATGAAAAACATGTGGAAGAAGCAAGGGCTAAGAGAAAGAGTAGAGAAGCTAAGCGGGCAAGGTCTTTTGATGGAGCTTCTTCAAAGAATAGGCTTGAGATACCAGACAAGCTTAGATCTAAGAAGCAGGTTTCTAATCAAGTTCCCTAAAGCTCGTGATGATAAGGTGACAAAACCAAGATCTTAAAAGGAAAGGAGTGGAAACTCACCACATGAGAAGCCTACATGTGCCAAGTGCGGAAATGGTCATTTTGGTGAGTGCTTGGTTGGAATGGGCAATTATTTTGGCTGTGGAAAGAGTGGACAAAAGGTTTGGGATTGCCCTAATATAATGGGGCAAGAAAAGGGTGCTCAAGCTTAAGAAAGTGGTTCAAGTGAAGCTCCAAAGAAGATTCACTTTTATGCTCTCCGCTCTAGGGGTGAGCAAGAGACTTCTCCTGACTTGGTGACCGGCATGTTTCAAGTCTTCTCTATTGATGTTTATGCCTTACTTGATCCCGTGCTACTTTATCCTTGTTACTCCTATAGTAGCCAAAAAGTTTGACATTTTACCCAATATTTTGCATGAACCTTTTATAGTGTCTACTCCGGTGGGTGAGTCTGTTGTTGCAAAAAGGGTGCATATAAATTGTCCTATAATGTTGTCCAATAGAGTTTCTTATGTTGAACTAGTAGAACTCGATATGCTTGATTTTGATATTACATTGGGTATGGATTGGTTGCATGCTTGTTTTGTTTCTATTGATTGTAGGATAAGGGTCGTATCACCTCTTGTCTAAAAGCATGAAAAATGATCTCTAAAGGTTGTCTATAACATATTGCAAGAGTCCAGATCTAGACTCTAAAATTCCTCCCATTGAGTCGGTCCCTGTAGTGAGTGAATTTCTGGAGGTCTTTCCTAATGATCTTCACGGTGATCCTCCCGAACGGGAAATTGATTTTGGTATTGATTTGCTACCGGATATTAATCACATGTGAATTCTTCCTTATCATATGACTCTGGCCGAATCGAAAGAGTTGAAGGAATAACTCAAATATTTACCAGACAAAGGCTTCATAAGACCTAGTATTTCTCCATATGGTGCTCTGGTTTTTTGGTGAATAAGAAGGATGGGTCATTAAGAATGTGTATTGATTACTGCCAACTCAATAAAGTCACAATCAAGAATAACTATCATCTCCCTCAAATTGACAACTTGTTTAATCAAATCCATGGGGCAAGCTACTCTTATTAGATTGATTTGAAGTCAGGGTATCACCAACTTAGGTTGAGAGGTGAGGACATACCAATGACGGCATTCCGGATTAGATATGGTAATTATGAGTTCTTAGTAATATCCTTTGGTCTCACCAATGCTCTGACGACATTTATGGACCTAATGAATAGGGTGTTTCGAAATTGCCTGGATTATTTGTCATTGTCTTCATTTAATATATCTTGGTATATTCGAAAAATGAGGGTGAGCACATGAACCATTTGAGGGTGGTGTTGCAAGTACTTAAAGAACATCAATTGTTTGCCAAGTATAGAAAATGTGAGTTTTGGTTGAGGTCGGTGACATTTCTTGGTCATATCATCTCTAGTGAGGGAATTGAGGTTGATCCAAGGAAAACAAAGGCGGTGAAAATTTGGCCTTGAACTTTTACTCCAACCAATATTAGGAGTTTCTTAGGTTTAGCGGGTTATTATCAGAGGTTTGTGGAGGGTTTTGCGTCCATTGCATCTCCCTTGACTACTTTGACCCAAAAGTGTAAGAAATTTTAGTGGTCGGAGGCATGTGAGAGAAATTTTCAAATGTGGAAAGATAGACTTACGTCCGCTCCGGTCTTGACCTTACCGTAGGATTCAAAGGATTTTGTTGTGTATTTTGACGCACCCAGAGTGGGTTTGGGGTGTGTGATTATGAAACATGGGAAAGTGATCACTATGCTTCTAGGCAACTTAAGGTACATGAGCGAAACTATCCAACTCATGACCTTGAGTTAATGGCCGTGCTATTTGCTTTGAAAATATAGAGACATTACTTGTATGGTGTCCATGTTGATGTCTATACCGACCATAAGAGTCTCCAATATGTGTTTACCCAAAAGGAGTTGAATCTACGACAAAGAAGATGGTTGGAATTGTTGAATGATTACGACATGAGTGTCATTTATCACCCCGTCAAGACCAATGTGGTTGCAGATGCTCTAAGTCGTATGACGATGGGTAGTGTATCTCACATAAATGAACCCAAGAAAGAACTAGTGAGAGATGTACATAGGTTGGCTAGATTAAGTGTGAGGTTGAAAGATTCTCCAATGGCGGATTCAAAGTCCAGCATAACTCTGAGTCATCATTGGTAGTTGAGGTGAAGTCCAAACAATACCTTGATCAACCATTGATGGAGTTGAAATAATCGGTTCTCGGTAAGTCAAATGAGTCATTCTCTATAGTGGGGATGGTGTGTTGAGGTACCAAGGGAGATTTTTTGTTCCCAATGTAGATGGGTTGAGGGACCAGATCCTTGAGGAAGCCCATATATCCGCTACTCCATTCATTCGGGTTCGACGAAAATGTACCATGACCTTAGGGAAATATATTTGTGGGAAAGTATGAAGAAGGACACAAAGGAGTTTCTTGGTAAGTTTCCAAATTGCCAATAAGTGAAAGCTGAACATCAAAAAGGGGTGTCTTACTACAAGAAATCCAAGTTCCTACTTTGAAGTGGGAAGACATAAATATGGATTTTGTATTAGGTTTTCCTGGGACTCAAAGGCAATATGACTCTATATGGGTGGTTGTGTATAGGTTGACCAAGTCCGCTCATTTTATCCCCATCAAGTCTACTTATTCGGCGGAAAATTATGCAAGGATCTTCATAGATGAGATTGTGTATATCCATGGTATTCCGTTATTCATCATATCAGATAGGGGTGCATAATTCACATCTAGATTTTGGAGGTCATTCCAAGAAGGGTTGGATACTAAGGTGAATCTATGTACCGCTTTTCATCTGCAAACAAATGGTCAAACAGAATGTACTATTCAAACCCTTGAAGATATGCTTAGGGCTCTTATTATTGATTTCAAGAGAAATTGGGACCAACATTTACCTATTCAAGAGTTTGCCTACAATAATAGTTTCCATTCATCCATATCCATGGCTCCTTGTGAAGCCTTGTATGGTGTAAGGTGTAGGTCTCCTATTGCCAACAAGTAAAAGCCGAACATAAAAAATTCGGGTGGCTTACTATAAGAAGTCTAACTTCCTACTTGGAAGTGGGAAGAAATCAATATGGATTTTGTAGTGGGTTTAACTCGGACTCAGAAGCAATATGACTCTATATGGGTGGTTGTGGATAGGTTGACCAAGTCCACTTAGTTTATTCTCATTAAGTCTACTTACTCGGCGGAAGATTATGCTAGGATCTTCATAGATGAGATTGTGTGCTGCCATGGTATTCCTTTATCCATCGTATCTGATGAGGGTGCACAATTCATATCTAGGTTTGGGAGGTCATTCCAAAAAGGGTTGGGTACTAAGGTGAAGTTGAGTATCGCTTTTCATCCCCAAATGGATGGGAAATCAGAACATACTATTCAAACCCTTGAGAATATGCTTAGGGCTTGTATTATCGATTTCAAGAGAAATTGGGATAATCATTTGCCTTTGGTAGAGCTTTCATATAATAATAGTTTTCATTCATCCATTTCCATGGATCCATACGAAGTCTTGTATGGTAGGAGATGTGGGTCTCCTATTGGATGGTTTGAAGTGAGAGAGCTTTCGCTTCTTGGTCCCAATTCAGTTTATAAGACTTTGGAGAAAGTTCATATCATAAGAAACCGGTTGCAACAGCCTATAGTCGGCAAAAGTCTTATGCCGATCATAGCAGAAGGAATTTGGAGTTTGAAGAAGGTGATAATGTATATTTGAAAATATCACCAATAAAAGGGTGTTTAGATTTGGCAAGAAAGGGAAATTGAGTTCTCGTTATGGGGGTCCTTATGAAATCTTGCCAAGAGTTTGTAAAGTTGCTATGAATTGAAACTTCCTAATGAATTGGCTTCGGTTCATCCGATTTTCCATGTTTCCATTCTTAAAATGTGTATTGGTGATCCAGAGTCTATTCTTCCTATTGAGGGTCTTGGTGTGAAGGATAACCTCTATTATGAAGAAGTTCCAGTTCAAAATCTTGATAGTCAAGTCCAGAATTTAAGGAATAAAAAGGTGGTTTCCGTAAAGGTGTTATGGAAGAATCACCTAGTTGAGGGTGCTACATGGGAGGTCGAGGACGACATGAAGTCTGGTTACCCTCATCTATTTGATAACTAAGGTTAGGCCGACATGAAGTTCTGTTACGCTCATCTATTTGATAACTAAGGTTAGTAGTTCTTACTAATAATGAATATAATGACTAAAAATTGAAGTTGTTTTGATTTTTAGTGAAGTGTTGCAAAATGTGCATTTTTTATTTTTGCTTTACAGTGATTACAATGAAGTGAGCACTTGAACTTGAAATTTTGCACTTTGGTTTGTTTGAGTGATGTTGTGCAGTTTGATATGATGAGTCTTTATGAAATGATATGTAGCATGTTGATAAGTTGAACTTTTGCATAATTGACTCATGTAAAGCATGTTGAGATCATGTTGTTGTTGTGAGAAGGATATTCCTTATAATGTAATGTTGATCCTTATGTGTGGTAATTGAAGTTTTGAATTGCCTTGTGTGAATAATATGATTAATGTATTATGTATTGTTGTTGGTTGGGTTGCTAGTCTTGAGTCTATTCCTTCCTTTCAAGATGTTTAGTGTCATTCAGGGACAAATGTTCCTGGGGGGGGGGGGATAATGTAACACTTCAAAAAATCCAAGACGAGTCTTAAAGCCTAATATAGGTTCCATGAGGTCTAAACACTGTTTTAAGACCTATTTTAACGAATATAGGTCATTTAGGAAGTTTAAGAACCAAAATGTCCAAGAACGTCCATGACGTTCGAAAACTAGTTCTAGGAGGTACTATTTGGCTAGCTTTTAGAAGTCAGAAATCCATGAAAACTGGTGGAAGGGTAGTTAATAGGTGTTTAATATTATTCATGGTTGAAACATGCGGGTACGACTCCCGGAGGACCAACCAAGGGCCCTTGAAAAGGATCCTAGCACGTAGGAGGCAACACTGTTTGGGCAGTGTGCACCAACGAAAACAAACGACGACTCGTGTGTTGATCGACTGGGCATCAATAACAACAATCGACCAAAACTTAGACTTTTTTTCTAAGGACCTCATATTCACAGTCTTTTATCGAGACAACAGTTGTGCAGCACGGAAGGCACAGTGCCTGTCGACTCACAAACAGACCGTCGATCGGGGTTCCGTCTGTGAGGGACAAATTCCTTGCACATTTTAACTTCATTTAATTTAATAAGTTATGGAGTTAGATGATTAATTAGGGGTATAATGGAGTCTAATTAAGTAAATTAAAACCCCAAATAAAGTCCCCAACCCTCATTAGATTAAACACAACTCACAAAACAAATCCTCTTCCTTCTCTCTTCTTTTTCTGAAGACTAGCTAGGGGAGGAATTTGGGGGCTGTAAAGAAATGGATTCACCATCAAATCTTCATCAAATGTTGACATATGAGATCTAATTCACCTTTGAGATATTTTTCCTCAAAGGGTTCCTTCAAAATATTTTCAAAAGTTAAGTTTTCATGTGGGTTCTTCTCAATCTCGAAAATTAGGTTATGAATTGGCTTGTTTATGTTTTCTATTGGATAATATGAATAGATTAACATTTTTTCTAACTTAATTGTGTTATATATTGATGATTTGGTATAGTTTGTAGATGATGATCCTTAACCCTTAATGCTAGGTTGGATATTAACATGAATTAGGTTGAAATTTGTTCAATTGACTTGGTTATTGGTTGAATTGCTATTAATTGATGTTTTTACATTGATCATGAATAAACTTGAGTGAATTGTAGTATTTCATGCTAGTTCTTGAGATGATGAGCTAGGTTAGAAAGTGAATTAACCTAAGTGTCTTGTATTAAGTTATGATCTAGTATTAAATTGTGACGTATTGATTCTCCTAGCCTTGTTATGATGTTGATTATTGGATTATGATGTTGTATACCCTAAATTGGATTGAATTGAGGGTTTATGATAAGGCCTTGATGATGAACTATGAAGGATACTTGGTAAGTCTTACGATCTCTATCCTTTACTTCAAATTGTGGTTAATTGTGATTACGTCATGATGTTATATTGGAGTAAGACTTGTATTAGGATTGATAGGGTGGTATTATGTTAGATTTAGATGTCTCTACTATGTTGTGAGGTTGATTAAGGTGTATATGTTATAAGGATGGTGATGATTATCAATGTGCCTTATTATGATATGAAATACTAATGAGCTAACCTCACTTATATGGATTGTAATAAAAGGACTTATACTCATTCAATTCTTATTGAGCTATTGATAATGATGATTTTACAAGGGGTAGACCTTATGACCTAAAATAAGCTATGATTTATAATTAAAGGCTTAAAGACATTTCAATAAAGGGACTTACCTTGCACCAAGTGAATTTGACAATTGGAGGTGATGATTTCCAATAGAGGTAGATTCACCCTATAGTTCTAAATGTGGTGTTGACTCCCCAATGTCGGATACTCATCCAATGGATTCCCATTAGAGGAGGCCCCATTTGCCAAATGGTATGTAGAGGGAATATACCTATCACCTAGTTCTTGAACTATGTTGCCCCCATAGGAATACTAGCTAGTGGATCCACCTACAAAGCTACTTTTATGGTTGGTTTTACTTTGGCTGGTAGACCACATTCCATCGGTGTAAGGTTTTACAACACCTGATTCCCACACTAGCTCATATGGTCTATGTCGGTTAGAGCAAGATATTCCCAAAAGGTAAAATGAATTAAAGGATTGAACTCTAACTAGGATAACCTAAGGGGTCTAGCTTAGTCTAGGTAAGGGTATGGGACCTTACCTAAGCATTGCACTAGTTAACCTTGAGGGGAGTCATAGGAATATGTTCTTATGTATGTTTATGCTTATAATAATATATGATATGTATATGATGAACTTGCATATTGTTGATACTATATGTTGATTAGTTTACTTATGAGTCTGTGTTGGTTTATATTGTTAAAGTAAGATGAAATGTATATCAAAATGTCATGGTATCTGAAGTAGGTTGTTAGTCAATTCTTGTTGGGTTACTTGATTGAGCAATGTTATGTGGCTTTGCTTGGTCATTGCACTTGTTGACTTGATAGGAGTTCATGGGTAATTGTCTGCTTTGTTATAATGAAATGTACTCTTACATCCTTATTATAAATATAACATTGAATATAGAGTTACTTGAGTATGTATGCACTTATATGATATGGATGGTTAATTTGACTAGACTTGATGTTGTAGTATTGTGATGAATATGTCTATGACTTAATAAATGTGAAATATTGATTGGTATGTTTTTGTTGTATATGCATCAAGAATGAAAAATGCATACTCATAGAATTATCTTTTTCTTAGCATATTTTCAAGAATGTGTGCATATGGTTTCTACTTAGTACAAGTGGCGTTATAACCCCATTTCTTCCCTTTTCCCCAAAATTTTAGCTTTCGGTCGTTGAAGGCTTATTGGAGACGACTTGAAGAAGACTTGGCTATTCTCTACCATCCAAGTGTGTAGGTCCTCACTTTTCGAGGGCGATGCCGATATCTAACTTATGAACTTGCTTTGTTTTCTAAGATTCTTATGTTCATTCTATTTTCATTTGAGTACGATTTGTATAAGCCTATATATGGCTTCTTTAAATTGATGTAGGGCTATGCCCAAATTGCTATGATCATTTAGATGGTATGAGATGAGACAAATGCTTAAGACTATGTTCTATCTTATATATAGATATATGTGTAATAAAAGTAAAATGCTATGTAACCTTCCTATACGAAGGGTCAAAGTGGAAAATCCAAAGGAAAGGGTAATAAAGCTAGTATAGATGTTGAAATTTTAGCTGTAATATATGGTTTAAATAGTTTTAGAATTTATATTCTAAATAAACCACAAATATTAATAAGAACAGAAAATCTTCCATTTGCTGAAAGAATAAGACTTGATTATTGGCTATTATATAGAAATATAGAAGAAAAGAAAAGATTACAAAGAATAGAAAAAGTAATAGAAGCATATATATATATATATATATATATATATATATATATATATACGAAAACGAATTTTTTATACCAATAAATTTTTATGTTGAAAGAAATAACGACGAATATATAAATGGTTTAAAATGGGAATTACAAGCAATTAGTGATAATATAAATAACTATAATAAAAGAATAAAAAACTTTTACAAATATAATTACCCAACTACTTTAGGATAAAATAACAATAGTAACAATAGCTTCATTAAAAACATAGAATACTTAGACTTACAAATAAATATAGAAAAAAGATTTCAAATATTAAAATCAGACAATTTAATTAAGTGTAACTTTGAGAACGGAAATCATTGCTTACATACAGAAGACGCTCAATATAATACTTTAATAGATTTGATAATCAATCTTAGTGAAAAAAATAAAAGAATCAAACAACAAAATTACAAAAATATTAAGTGAACAAGAAGAAACGCAAAATAAACAAAAACAACTCTTTAGTAAGATAGAAAATAATTTAGATTACTTTAAGGAACAAGGAGTAGATTTAAGTAAAAAATTAAACGAGTTAAAAAATAAATATAAAGAAGAAATTAGTAATACATAATAATAAAAATACAAGAAATAAAGACAGAATTAGCATCAATAAAAGAAATAGTTCTCTCATGATAGATTTAGTAGAATCAGAAACACATAGAGAAGCAATAAAACTAATAGAAAAAAGAATAGCCCTTCCATTAGATTATAAAGAATTTAATCCACCTTCAAAATCAGATCAGATTATTATACAACAGAACAATATAATAATAGCACTTTTATTACAACTAAATAATAAGATAGATAAAAACTTTAAAGAAAAATTAGAAAGTAAAAATATAGATACAACTGGAAAAGAAGAATTAGTAGAAAAATTAAATAAAATAGTAATTACCCCTCAAAAAGAGAAAATAATTAAAAAAACAGAAAAAATGGATATTTTTTCAACTAGATCAAGAGATAAAGGACAAGAAAGCAATAATTTTTTGTCAAGAATATTAAATAGAAAGACAAAGGAAGAAAATAATCAACAATTAGAAGAAATAATAGATACAGATAAAGATATACAAATCTTCCAACAAAATCAATTAAATTTATTAAATCCAAAAGTTTTATATATTACAAACTCAAAATCTCAGCTATATAGACATTATAGAGAAGAACAATTACCAGTATTAGGAAAAAACTATGTATCTCTACCACTCATAAACGCTGAATATGTAAAAGAAATAAAACTTGTTAAAAAAGACTTAATGCATATAGGATTAATAGTTATAGGAATTAAAGGATTAACTAGAAAAAACTTAGGAACAAAGACATTAATTACAATATATGGTAATAGATGGTCAGACATAAAAAAGGCAATTATAGGATTAAAAGAAGTAGATATGACTAATAATGGAGGAATTTTATACATAAGTCCAGATTTTATGATGAATTTAAATGAATTTGGAAACCAAATAAGAATAGGAATACAAACTAAAGGATATGGGAAATGCATAGTGGAAGGAATTTATTAATGTGTATAGGATTTTTTGGAAAAATGACAGATAATAGTAACACTAGATTCAAATTACAAATAAAAGATGTAGTAGAAGTAATGGGAAATAAAGGAATAAAATTAATAAAACCTATAAAAATAAGTCTTGAAGAATATGCAGGATTAGAATGGAAATTAGGAGATTGTAAAGAAAAAGAAACATTGATACCAGATGCTCATTTAATATATACAAATTCTAAAGGAGAACCTTCAATTAGATTTACAGATTACAATTATGACGCTCAAAAAGACTTTGAAGAAGAAAGTGTTGTAGAAGAAATGCCCTTAGAAGGAATGAATATAGAAATAATATTAGAAGAAGATTTTGCAGTAGATTTGACTATAGAAAATCCCAAAGAAATACGTAAAAACAATAAGAATAGATTATTTACATGCAAATGATGTAAATTAAAAGAATTAAATTTAGAACAAACAATATCTCATTTTAAAATATGTGAACAAAGAACCGATAATAAATGATATAGATTAGAAAAGAGTTTACAAGATAAATTAGAAAAAAGTAATAATATAATGACACAAATACAAGATAATGATAGTGAAATATCTGAGTTAGAATCTATACTAAGTCAAAAAGAATTAATGGAAACAGCAAGTTCTAGTAGTCCATTCCAAAGAACAAATGAACAAGGATATACGGCAGATAATAGCACAGGAAATATACCACGTAGAAGAGTATATAGACAAGGAGATACTCCAATAACAGAAGTTAAACCTATGGGAAAAAGAATGCCTATAGAAGAACCAATAATACTCCAAGAAGGAGGAAGTAAAGGAAAATTTTTAAATATAGCGGCACATGATCCACAAAGATGGAATTCAGTAATAGACTTATGGAAAGGAATAGTAGTAGCAGATTTTATAAAAAATTATACAGAAACTGATGCTGAAACCATGTATAAATACTTAGAAACATTCCTAGGAGAATCAACTAAAGCTCTATGGGAAGCTTATAAAGTAGAATTCCCATCAGAATTTTAGTATTTAGTATCATTAGGACCAAACCCATATAATTTTACAAATAAAATACATACATTAATAACAGGAGAAGACCCAAATAGTGGATTAGTAGTCTTACAATGAAATGCAGTAATAAAACTAGAACAATTAAGTATAAGTAATTGATATTATATAAAGAAATTTTTAAATGATTATTTCTATTATTGTACAATTAGTGGAAATGCCTTTGACCAAGACTTAGATAAAAAATTAATTAACAAACAACCAGGAGCTTTAGGAAGAGAAATAGAAGAAAGAAGGACTAAAAGAGAAGGAGTGACACAAAACTCTCAAGCAAAATGGTCAATAGGACATAGAATACAACATATAATGGAAATATTACAAGAAAAATGTATCAATTTACAAATACGAAAACAATTAAAAAAAATAAAATGATTTCTGTAAAGATATAATATATACAACCCAAAATTATGATAAAAATCAATATAAAAAGAAAAAGTATAAGAAATATAACCCAGAAAACAATAAGAGATATAATAAAAAAGGATATTTTCTTAGAAAATCTTCAGCTACAAAATCATATTTGAATAGGGATAGACATGTTAGAAAATATAAAACATATAGAAATTATAAAAATAAATTAGAATGTTTTACATGTGGAAGTATAGAACATCTAGCAAATACTTGTCCTAAAAGATATAATGCTAAGACTAGAAATGCTCAATTAGTAGAAGAATTTAATGAAGCATTATTAAATGTAGATGAATATATGTCAGATAATGAAAGTATCTACTC
Organism: Solanum lycopersicum; assembly: GCF_036512215.1. NCBI lineage: Eukaryota > Viridiplantae > Streptophyta > Magnoliopsida > Solanales > Solanaceae > Solanum > Solanum lycopersicum. Next base: position 15,248,501 of record NC_090811.1, on the reverse strand, counting down.
TATAGTGAGTATTAATATAGATAAGAATAAAAAAGAAGAAGATTCTTCTAATTAAGAAGGAGAAGAATTAATTAATGAAATAGGAATAGAAAATTTAAATATAGATGACCTAAAAATTAATTTTATGAATATAATAGAATGTGAACATAATTTTGAAAAAGATACAGGATTAGACAGTAATCCATGTAATTGGTGTAAATGGTATCCAAGTAAATATAAAAGAGCTAAATGTAATAAATGCTTTATAGAAGGATGTATAAGTTGTATAGAAACACAATTAGGAGTAATAACTCAGAAAAGAAAAGAGGTACATACAAATGAACCTCTAATAAATTTAAAAGTATTAGTATTAGAAGCAAAAGTTAAAGAACTAGAAGAAAGAATAATAAGATTAGAAAAAGGAAAAAATATTGAACAAGAACTACAACTAGATAATCAAGAATTAATGAATGAAGAATCTAATACTTTAATATGTAATGAAGATAAAAATATAAATACTGTTAAGATATTAACAAAAGTTCAAATTGGAAAATATGAAATAGAGACTTTAGCATTAATAGATTCAGGATGTACCAAAAGTATTTTAAATAAAAAAATTGTACCTCCAGACTTAATAAAAACTTTAGAAAAACCACTTGCAGCTATGCAAATGGATGGAACACATATTATATATAGATACTACATAGATAAAACACAAATAAGTTTTTTAAATACTTGTTCAAAATTCTATAAACCTAACTATAAGATGGATAAAATATGGGTAAGAGATTTAGATATAAGAGTAGATTTTGTGTTAGGACTAGACTTTATACTATGCAATAAAGGAGGAACCTTAATAACGAAAGATGGGATACTTTTCATGAAAAATATTACTTATACTTCGGTATTAACTAATAAAATTGACACTAAAGTAAGACATAAAGAAAAATATTGCGAGAATTGTGAAAATAATATACGATGTCCTAAAATGGAATGCAATACATTATACGAGAATATACTAGAGATAGATAAAAAAAGAAGAGATAGTTAATAAAAACTATGTTCTAATAGAAATAGAAACATAATTATATAATTTTAAGATAGAAATTCAGCAAATTGGACAAATAAAGAACCAACAAGATCTTGATAATATAGTAAAATTTTTAGATCAAATAGAAATAATAGGAGAAAAACCATTAAAACATTGGGAAAATAATCAAATAGTATGTAAGTTAGATATAATAAACCCAGAATATATAATCAAAACATCCTCAATAGAAGCTACAAATTAAGATCAAGAAGATTTTAAAATACAAATTAAAGAACTATTAGAATTAGGAGTAATAAGAAGATCTACTTCAAAACATAGATCTGCATTATTTATGGTAAGAAATCATAGTGAAATAGTTAGAGGAAAAGCTAGAATGGTTATAAATTACAAAAGATTAAATGATATTACTAGAACAGACGGTTATAAATTACCAGACAAAACAGAATTAATAAATAGAATCCAAGGAAACACAGTATTTAGCAAATTTGATTGTAAGTCAGGATATTGGCAAATAAAAATACACCCAGATAGTATAGAATGAACAACCTTTACCTGTCCTGAAGGACATTTTGAATGGTTAGTTATGCCATTCGGGTTAAAAACCGCACCTCCAATCTTCTAAAGAAAAATGGATCAAATTTTTGGAGAATATAAAAAATTTGTTTTAGTATATGTAGATGATATTCTAGTACTTAGTAAAAATACAAAAGAACACTTAGGACATTTACAAACTGTTTTCAGACTATTTGTTAATAATGGAATAATAATTAGCAAAAAGAAAATGCAGTTATGTAAAAACTATACAAACTTTTTAGGGATTACTTTAGGAGAAGGAAAGGTTAAACTACAACCTCATATAGCTAAAAAAGCTCTAGATATGCCAGATAAATTAAATAATTTAAAAGATTTACAAAAATTTCTAGGTCTAATTAATTATGCAAGATCTTTTATTAAAGATTTAGGAAAAATAGCAGGACCATTATACTCTAAGACAGGAATTAAGGGACAAAGAAATATTAATATTGAAGACATAAAATTACTACAAAAAATAAAAGAAAAAATAAAAAATATTCCCGATCTTAATATGCCATTAGAATCAGACTATTTAATAATAAAGACAGGTGGGAGTTTTGAGGGATGGAGTGCAGTATTAAAATCAAGACCACATAAATACAGTTCTAAACAAGAAGAAAAAATATGTGCTTATGAAAGTGGAAAATTCAAAGAAAAGGGTAATAAAGTTAGTATAGATGTTGAAATTTTAGTTGTAATATATGATTTAAATAGTTTTAGAATTTATATTCTAAATAAACCAGAAATATTAATAAGAACAGATTGTGAAGCTATAGTAAAATTTCATCAAAAAATTAATGATAAAACTAGTAGTAGAAGAAGATGGCTAAATTTTTTAGATACTATATCAATTTATCATTCTATAATTTTTGAGCATATCAAGGGAAATGACAATAGTATTGCAGATCAGCTAAGTAGATTACTAATCAAAGTTACATTTTACAGAATGAGACCTCTATTATCAGACAAAGGTAAAAGGGTTCAACCTTCAACCGCAGGTTTGGCAGACTCTTACAAACATACAATGTTAGCAAATTTGCATTTTAAACCTCTAGATAAAATTGATGATGTTAGAATAGAAAGACTGCAGTTTGGACAACAAAATTTAATAGCATACGAGCAGTCTAACTGGACATTCAGACATTTATCTAACGGTCAATTAGACAAATAGCACACATGCCTCATAGACAATATGTGGATAGCTCATAATAAAAAAGACACTAAATATGTAATTGCAGTTTTAAATGCTTTAGGATACCATTTTACTAATAAAAATAAAGAAAATAGATTTAAATATTATGTAGTAATTCATGGTAAAACAAATGGTATTTTTCAGACATGGATAGAAGTTTTAGACTCTATTAAAGGTTTTCAAAAACCTCTTTTTAAAGATTTTAATGATTTTACAGAAGCTTTAGACTATGCTAGAGGAATATTAGGGCCAAATTACTATATTTCTCCAGCCCTTAGACAAAACCCAGATAAAACCCCACAATGCAACATCCAAAAAGACACAGATAAAGTAATATTTTGTGATCATTGCTCATCCATGACCGAAGCATTCAAAAGGCTAAATTTGAGAAATGAAGCTCTAATGCAAGAAAATGTCAAGCTCAGAGAAAGACTCCAAAGAATGGAAAGCAAAGGTAAAACTAAACAAGATATACAAACTCAGACATATATACAGGGTTTTCCATCCCAAATAAAAATGGATGAGATGGGTGTGCATTCCCCACTAAATGCTAAGAAATCCACTGTATCGGATGAAAATACAGCTAGTCCGGTTCAAACGGTAGCCGGTAAAAACTTCTCAAACCCTAATGGTTGTCACTTTGCCAAAAAGTGAAAAGAATGAAGGTTCATCTTCTAGAAGAAGGTTATCTCTTTCATTTAACCAGACTATTAGACAAAAAACCAAAAAATTTCAAAAAAAAAAAATATCTAGAATCCCTTATAACCCAAACCGTAGAAAAATTACTTAAACAAAAACAAGAAAAAGATAATTATATAAACCCAAGCCCAATACAAAGCCCAAGACAAGATTCTGTTTCAAGCCCAAATAATTCAGATAATATTTAAGACTCAATGCAATTTGCTCAAGACCCAAATGATGATGACTCTGGTATGAGTTTTGATTCAATTGCATTACATAATTTAGATACTTAATATATATATATATATATATATATATATATATATATATATATATATATATATATATATTATTATTATTATTATTATTATTATTATAGTTTTAAAGAGGAATGCCTCTTTTGTCAGAAAATGTGAGTCCCACTTTACTCACTACCACACATGTGGAAAAACTGTTGGGACGCGTCTTTACTTTAAAAATAAAAATAATGTATAGGTAAGAGATAAGATATAAGTATTGACAGACAGATATTAGACTACAACGACAATAATGCAAGAAAATGAACATTATTTCACGTGACGATGGGGCCCAGATATGTACCCGGCTGACATGATAAGATTCCTTTTTCATTTGAAATCCGAAGTTTGAAGTCCGAAGATCTCTATAAAATCAAGCATTATCAAGACAAGAAGAAGTAAAAGGCGAAAAAGGCTAAGACAACCACAACAAAAACTCTCTCAAAATCCTCAAAAACAACCCCTTTTCTCTCTAAAACTCTCTTTTAACAGATTGTAGTAAAGATTTCAGTTCTTTATTCTAAAAGTTTGTTTTAAGTAAAAGTTTGGAAGCTTTTCAGGTTTCCCGAAAGGGAAACTTCACTCTGTTCTAAATAATGTAAGTTTTCATATTTAAGTTTCTAGTAAACTTCCCATATATGTAAATTATGTGTGTTTATAAAATGTTAATTATTTGATAAATTCATGTAAATTTATGAATATCATCATGAATCTATATTATGTAGTATATGGTTAGTCTCTTAGCTTCTTAAAAGTATCGATGGATTAACCTGTAAATTCCTAGGACACTGTCAGGTTAAATGTTCTGAGAAAAGAACTATGAATAACCAAATCCGGGGTGTGGTTAAAGAAGATTATTTTTAAGAACAAAGGCTAAGAGAAAGAGATGAACAGTAATAATAGATTTATGAATGGACAGAGTCCATAAAAAAAAGGAAGTTAAAACTAGAAACCAATATGATAAATACATAATAAAACAAGAGAGTGAAGGAGTACTGAGTAGAATTGTACAAGATTAAAAGTTTAACGAATTTATTGAAAAAACCACTTTTATCTATATATATATATATATAATGTGTATGTAGAGGCTTATGTAAGCCTCCAAGTAGAAGAAATAAAAAGTTTTAAATTTATGCTAAATTCAACTTATGAATGTGATGATGTAAGCTAAGAGGCTAGTCTTAGTCCTCAAAGAGAACGACGACGCCGGTTACATCTAGGGGGTAAACCCGAATATGACAAAGCGCGGAACAAGTTCAGAATCTAATTACACCCTTGAAAATATTTTTAACTAAGACTTGAGTTGTTAATCGTAGTGAATGATTTTACCAAGGAAATAAAAATATCTTAAAGTATTAAGGTAAGTTCACTACATTTAGCACTTTGATTTCTAAAGAGAATGAAATTGGAAATAACAAAAATCTGAATATAGCTTAGTATGATTTTGGGTCACATTCAAACAATCATAACTCCTAGTACATGATGAGTTAGATGTTCTAAAAGATACCATTGGAAAGATCTTTGAATTATCTTTCCAAATCCGCTGAGTTTGCTAAATTTGAAGTTTGGATGAGTGAGATATGACCTTTTGAAGTTAAGTTGTCTAGTTAAGAAAACTTAGTTAAAAATAGTGAGGGGTATTTTAGTCCTTTCTTTACCCAATCATATTTAACTCGTTTTTAGTCATATTTAAGGGATCTAATCCTTTTAGGTTAAATTTTATAATCCTAATAAACACCTAGGGTTTTAGTTGAGAGTTCAAGAAGAGGCAAGAAAAGAAAAGTGGAGAAAAGACGCAAGGATGAAGGTGTTCGTCGACTTTCTTGAGTCTAGTTGCTGATTTTTGCCAAATGTTTAATCCCAAAGAGGTATATAAGCTTCCATAGTGATGTATTATTTCACCCACAAGCCAATCATGTATTTTTTTCAGCGAAATTTCATGCTTAAAGTTTAAAGATTAGAGTTCTTGATGAGTTCTTCAAAGGTGTTCTTCAAGTTCATTCTAAATCTTGTTGAGTTGGAGTTTTGATGACTTATTGAGATAAAATTGAGTAAATTAGTATTTTTTCCATCATATTAGAGTGTAATTAATTTAATTAATCGAATCCAAGTTATTGGGAAAGAAACCATTCGAATTTAGGTGATTTAGGATGAGAAAACGAGCAAACGTGCTCGTAGAATTTTTTGGGTTGGGGCCTGGCACGGTGCGCCTCACAGAGCGCCCTAAACCCATATCTGTCCATTAGGGGTTGTCTCCCCGCGCCACCCATAGCCCCAAGGTCACCAGCCCCCTCCAGTTTTCCCCGGTCGCTCTATTTGAACTCATTTAAAGTGTATCTTCACTCCTTTTGATTCTAAACACTTTAAAATACTTCTATACACTTGGTAATCATTCATAACATGAATCATAACCTTGGAACAATAATTCAAATTCAAGGTAATGTCAAGATTAAGTTTTGAGAGTTCTTCCGAACCTTTTGAAAGAGTCCTTGTAAGGTCTTTTGAGGAGTCTTCTACAACTTCTATAATTTGTTTCAAGACTAAAACAAGTGAGTATAAGAGTGACAAGAATGTATTCATAAGTCTACAGTATCACCTAGGTCCTTCATATCATGAACCATAACTCTTGAATTCATAATTCATATTCAAGAGAGAGTTAAGAGTAGAATTCAAGAAAGTCTTTAAGTTCAAATTGTGAATTCTTTGAGATTTAAGAAAGTATTTAGTTATTTAGACCTTCAAGTCGACTTATTTCATGCCCATAATTCCGAATGAACTTCGTAAGTTGAGCATCTTTCAGAGTAGTGGTATCTTAAAGTTCTAAGCCTTTAAGTGTTGAGTGACTAGTCCATCTTTGTAATTTATTCTTAATCATGTGATTATTGCATGTTACCCATGAAGTTCTTAAGTTGGATTGTTCATGTCTATAGTTCCACTTGAACCCCCTAGGTCGAACAATCTTGAGTTGAGGAGTATCTTTGAGTTCTCGAGTTAAGTAGTTCATGCTCATAATTCCGCATGAACCCTCCAAGTTAAAAATCATGAAATCATCCACATGAGATCATGAACCTTGAGTACATACTTTAATTTAAGGAAAGTTAAGAGTTAAGTCTAGAAGTTAAGAAGGAAGTCAAAGTAAAGTTTATAAAGTTTTCTAAAGTCTTTCACAAACATTTTCACTTTGTTTTAAAGAATTAATGTTCAAGTCAAGAAAGAGTAAAGAGTTGAGTTAAATTCTCAAAAGCAATAAGGAAACTTAGTCTTCTCTAAGAGTTAAGTTTCAAGTTAAGCAAAGAGTAAAAGTTGAGTTCATTTATCAAAAGCTATAAGGGAACTAAGTATTCCATAGAGGTTTATAAATGTTTTCACATTTAAGTTAAGAGGAAAATAAGAGTTCCAAAATCGTTTTGAACAAAAAGGGAACATTGATTTACAAAAGGGAGCTTTTTAAAGTTAAGGGTTCAACAAATTATCTCAACCCAAAGGAAGGAAGTTTTATTAAAAGTATGAGATAAAGTATGTTTTGGGAGTAGTATTGAGCACCTGTGTGGGGACGAGAGTTCATATTAACTCAAGTGTCCATTAAACCATGAAGACATCATGGGAAGGACGGGCCATACTTTTTAGATGATCAAATAAGTTAATCTAATGGATCCACTAAGCTAAGTAAGGTCCTATACTGATGGCAAGGTATAGGATGGTCCTTGGGCAACGTAAGGTAAAATGTTGTATCATCACTTAGGCTCAAAGTGATGGTTGTTGGTTAGAGAAACTCCCATAGTATTAATTACATGGTTCCTCAAGAAGTTCTTCTTAGAATGAATGGGGGTATAGAACTTCATTCATGCATTGCACAAGTAGACTTTGAGAGGGAATATGATATATTTTTATGATATTATTATCTTGAGTTGACATCATGTTTTTTTAAACAACTTTGTCACATACCGGGAGTACTCCCTAGAAGTAACTGGTGTCGTCGTCCTCGAATAGGCATAAGACTAACCTCTTAGCATTCGTCATTACATTTCATCAGTTAAGTTGCAGAAATTCAAAACTCTTAACTACTCCTACATTGAGGTTTACATAGACCTCTCACATACACACAATAGATAAATAGGGAGTTTACATATACTCCTCGCATAGGAAGCACTACATAGGTTTCCACTTTTATTTCACATACATAATATAGCAATATCGATTCATAAGAAATCTATGATTCGTCTCATATTAAACCATCTAAAAAGAGTACAACATTGGGCATAGCCCATACTTCATTACAATAAAGGCCTCATATAGGCATATTTTTCATTTTTTATTTTTTTTTATAAAGGAATACTCCAAAAATGGGTAGGAACAATGATGGAGAACACAAACATAACCACATGATGAGACAAGCAAATTTATATTTTGAGTCTCACAAATTAAAAAACACATTCCTACAAATGTTTTTTTTATTTCTACATTGAGCTAAACTTTGAGGAAAACAAAACTACAACAACGCAGGCGCCACAACTTGTATAACTTTTCAAGATTAAGCCATACCCCCGCTGTTTGTTGTCCTTATTATATGGAACAAAGATGAGCCAATGACAACAAATACGAAGAATCCAGGCAAGATAGGGCCAACTGGATACTAGCTTCCCTTCTTTGCAGTAGTTTCAGGAACAACTCCTCGCTTGGTAATATTTTTCTCAAACCTCTCCACCTTCCTATCAGCAAGACGCCTTGATGTAGTCATTTTTAAAGGAAAATGTGGTGGCCGCCGATATATGAGAACAGAAAAATTGCAGAGAGAATTATATTTCAGCTAAAAGTTGATCCTCCTTCTCTTTGCCCCAATTTTATTTTGTCTTATTATATAGGCAGATACAAAGTCATAAAAGAAAGAGAATGAACTAAATTGTCTTTAAGACTAAACAACATCCATTAGGTAGATAGTGGCATCGTCCTCGGAAGGTGAGGACCTACCGAACTTGGAGAATAATAATCCAAGTGATATTCAAAGGCCTTCTATAAGCTCAACGGACGGACCCTACATTTTGTAGTAAACATAAAACATGGGTTAGTATACACTTGTACTAAGTATGCGTATATGCACCTACAACAATTGAAATCATGCTAAGGAGGACATTTGTTCAAAACATGCTAATTTACTTTGAAAAGCCTCATGCACATCCAAGAACCCATATAAACCAATGAACTTAACATCAAGTCCATATACAACACAAGACCAACATCATCAAGTATAGTCAAATCAACATATATAAAAGTTTACAACATCATAATATAATTAAGATTCTTACCCCATAACCCATCATTTAGCCTACAAGTGAAATGACCAAGTAAAACCCCATAACCTTACTCAATCAAGTAAACCAAACAAAGGACCACAAACAATGCCTAACTTCACATAACATAGAATCAAGATTAATTCTCCTCATACTTTAGAAATGTAGACCAACAACATGTTCATAAGTGAAACTAACATCATATAGAATAAATAATATGTAAAGTCAACATATACATAATAGTCACTTTATAAGATCATAAGAAAACCTCCTAAGGCTTCCCTCAAAGCAAACTAGTGCAAGGAATAGGTAGAGTCCCATGCCCCTACCTAGGCTAAGTCAAACCTCTTAAGTCACCCTAGTTAGTGTTTACTTCATTACTTCATTTTACTTTTGGGAACACTTGACTCAACCGATATAGATCACAAGATCTAAGTGTGGAATCCAGTGTTGTAAAACCTTACACCGATGGAAGGTGGTCTACCGGCCAAAGTAGTACAAAAATGAACATAGCATCTAGGAGGATCCACTAGCTAGTATTCCTATGGTGGCAACATAGTTTATGGAGCTTGGGGGATGTCACTGAAATATCACTCTATGCCCTTTTTGGTCTATGAGGCTATCCATCCATGAGGACTATCGTCAACCCTACCTTCCCTCCTTGGGAAGTCTCCACCCCTCATCTTCAAGTTCACTTGATGCTAAGCTAGAGTCTCTTTTGAAAAGTATTTAAGTCATATCTTAGTTTAGGTCAAAGGGTTTACCACTTATATATTCATCATCATAGCTCTATACGAATTGCATGAGTATTGTCCTTTCATTACAATTCACACATATTAGGTTAGCAAATTTACATAATCACATTATGATAAGGCACATAGGTTAGTCATCACCATCCGTATATCATTACATCTTAGCCAATAATTCACAAGCCATAAATCAAGAAATTTTAATTTAACATCATACCAAGCCTAATTAATCTCATAATAAGGTATACTTCAATATAATTTCATCACTAAACACAAGTAATCATAATTGAAGTAAAAGATTGAGATCACAAGACTTAACAAATCTCCTTATAAAGTTATAGTCCATTTTATTACTATCAATCAAACCATTCCACCCAATAATAGGTGTAATAGAAACACTCAATAGTAAATAACACAACAATGAAGTCAATTTCATCATCACTATCCCAATGAACTCCAGTTCATAACCTAGGGTTAAGGGGAATAATGTTCAACATGAATTCTCAAGAAATAGATCCAATATCAAAAATACATTACCCTAGGCAGTCCACAAATGAATTAGAATAGATAAAATAAGTCTAATAATCAATACATTCATCAATTCCCATCAATTCATAATCAAGATCCAAGGTTTGGGGCATTTGGGAAAAGGATGTGATCAACATGAAATTCCATCAATTAACATCAATTGACCAAAAATATACATTTAATATTCATAGGTCATCACAATTAATCATAATCAACCATCAGTTTGAAGTTTATAAAAAAAACCATTAGAATATAAAAACCCGTGGAATTGGGTGTTTTAGAAATCAACTTTGAAAGAACCTCTTGGGGAAATGACATTTTATATAAATACCTTGTAGGGGTGGAAATAAGAATTTAGATAAGCCATGACTCCAGCATAAAAAAGAGCACATTAATCCCGGAGTTGTGGATGATTGAGACAGCTAGCTCTAAGATGTTTTTCGTAGTTTCCCTTTAATAAGTTGTACTCATTGGTTTTGCAAAAAAATGATTGAGAGAAGGAAAGTGAATCCCAAAATTGAATAATCCATACCTTTATTAATATCAATCCACTAAATTCAAGTGAAAAATCCTAGAGAAATTGGTCTTCATCTTCAAGCTTTGTTCTTATTTCAATGAAGGTTGAAAAGAGAGAGAAAGTGGAGAGGTGAGAGCTTTTTTTTTATTTGGAGATTTGATTTGTGGGTAAATGTGTGGGAAACTGATATTAAATCAATATATAGGCCTCCCATAAAATACCCAAAAGACTCCTCACTTAAGTTGACCCTTTAATGAAGTAAAACTTGAATTCCCATTTTCAAATTTTCGTCGGGGAACAATTCCACGACGTGGAGCTTCTCCCGCAAGATTTTATAATTTATTTTTCAGACAGTGGATTATGTGACCTTCCTGTGATGCAAACTTGAGTTTTTACCAAAGACCACCCAAGTCCGCGACTCATTCTTCTTTCTGCCATGTGTAACTTGGCCGCTGCTATGGCAGCTTGCCAAGCCAAGTTGAGGTCCCTTTGTGGACCCCTAGGGCGACCTTTGGCGGTCTTACTTGGACATTTTTACTCTAAATATATGGTTTTACCTATACAAAGACATTTTAAAAGTTTTAAACCTCACATACACCTCCAAACCTTACCAAAACCTAAGGATATTTTAGTAGTTAAATTTGACTAGCTTTCGAACGTCATGGACGTTTCTTGATGTCTTGACTCCAAAAATTCCTAAATGGTTTATTGAAATTATTTTAGGCCTTATGACAGTGTTACTAACCTTATATCAACATGTGAGGATCTATCTAAGATCTTGGACTTTCAGAGTGTTATAAGCTTTTCTTTATATTGCACTTGTTTCAAACTGGTTTATATTGAAATGAGTTCAGTAGAGTATCAGAGTTGAGTATCTTGAATTAATTTGTAGACCTTTGAGTTGAGTACCATATCTTTGGGTTAAATATCTAATCTTTGAGTTATTATTGATTTGAGTTGAGTAAACAAAGAGGTAAGTATGTTTCCTTTTTATTAAAGTATCAAACTTATGTTATAACTTAGAATTCCCCTTACGTACTCGTACATTCCACGTACTGAGTCAATTTTCCTACATCTTTTGATGACGCAGGAACAGGTATGCAGGATCATCCACAAGACTTCGTTAATACATCTCAGAGTTCGAGTTATCCATGGTGAGCCTCCTTGTTTCTGGAGGACTTCATTTACTTTTCAGTTAGTCAAAATTTCATGCATGGGTCTTGTCCCCACTTCTATCTTTATCAGTTCGAGGCTTCATAAATAGTAGTATAGTTGAAGAATCTGTATTAATCATTTATTTAATTAAATGTATTAAAGACTAAAGTTGTTTATTTTATGGCTAGTTGAATATAATATTTTTATTCAAATTTGTTCATTTCACTTTTAAGCTTTTGTATGCTTAAGTTAGTCTTCTGCTTGTAGTCAACCAGGATGAGGGTTCACTTGGGGACCAGCAATGGTTCTTGAGTGCCGGCCACATCCATGGTGTATGCTCAGGTCGTGACAAACTACCCTCTAACCCCACTCAAAATCCTCCAAACATTGACCTAACCGCCCCTCATCCGGCTGCCTCTTACCAAGTTCCACTCCTCCTCAAGATACCAACCCCAAAACCTTCCCCCGACCCATTATAATTACAACCGGCAAGTTTGCCCTCCCCCTCAAAATCAATATCCCAAAGATCCCCCCATCGCCGAAATCAACATACCAACCCCGAGACTTTCCCAAAATTACCAAGCAACTCAAAATACCTAGAGTCCCTCCATTGCTTTAAAATACTACTTTTCAAATTCTAATTCAAAATAAAACATATGCCAACTGTTCCAAGCGTGATCATTATGAGAAACATGAGAGAGAATGGAGGTCAAAAGAATAGGCAGTCAAGTTGAATATGAAAGAAAGATCAGGATAGCCATGAAGGAGTTGCACTATATTCCTGAAGTCGATGGGTTGAGTTTTGATGATTTGTGCATCCATCCAAATGTGTACCTCCCCAAAGGGTTTAAAGGGCCAAAGTTTGACACATTCGGAGAAACATGGAATCCTTTGGGTCACATAAGGGCCTAATGTCACCATCTCAATGGAGTTGGAAGAAATGAGGCTTTATTAATGCAGCTTTTTAGCGAAAGTTTGAATGGAGAAGCATTGGAAAGGTTTATCTCCCATGAGATAAAATAGTGGTCTAGCTGGAATGCACTAACTAAAGATTTTGTCAAACAGTTTGCATACAATGTGAAGATTGTTCCTGATCGCTATTATTTGGACAGAATTAAGAAGAAATCAACCAAAAATTATCGTGAATATGCGTATAGGTGGAGGAAAGAGGATGCTTGGGTTTGACCTCCTAAGTCTGAGAAGGAGATCATCGAAGTGTTCATACACATTCAACAACCAGAGTACTATGACAGGATAATATTGCTCATGAGCAAAATTTGTGGAGATAATCAAAGTAGGTGAGACTATCTAAGATGGGCTCAAAATCAGAAAGATTTATCGCGTTACTGCTCCAACTGAATCTTCAAGATTGTTGGAAAAGATGAGAGAGGATGTGTCTTTCATTTCCAGCGCATATGATCGAAAATGACACTTCAAAAATCCTCACCTTACAAGGGTTGTTTTCGAGCTCCATAAAATTCCTATGCTTGCTATATCCAATCAGGTTATCAAATTCCACCTCCCAAATACCTAACCCCACCACCGAGTTACAAAATTTCACCTCATGTTTTCAAAACTCTACCTCTAAATTATAAGAATACCCATCCATATTATCAAACTCCATCAGTTAATAGTACAAATATCCAAATAAGTTATCGAACTCCACCCCCATACTACCAAAGTACCTTTCCTAGCTACCGAGATCCACAATACCCAAATTTCCAAATGCTAGCACCAACTCACCAAAATCCTCTTAACTACCGTCAAATACCTTCACATCTAGGGAATAAGTACAATTCTCCTCCAAAATCTTGAGAAGTAACCTGCTAGAGGATTTACTTCTTTGGTTGAGAGTTGAACACAACTTTTTAAGAGATTGAACTCAGTTGGCCTGATACAGACAATTGATACAAAAAATATTAATGTCAACTCCAAGCTTATAGACTCAATCTTCACTGTGCTTACAATTCAGGAGGTCTTGGGCATATTACTGAGGATTGTATCAACTTGAAGCATAAAATTCAAGACATGATAGATCAAAAGGTCGTCACTCTCCAGTCTTCCACTCCTAAGGATAATTGCAACACCATGCCAAATTATGGAGGGGCGACTATTAATATGATTGAAAAGTCGAAGAAGATTTGAATGTAGAGAAAGTTATAATCTCAGACAACCTTGAAAAGCTTAAGAAGGTATTATCCTTTCCAACCAAAATAGAGAAATCTGAATTTGTGACCATGGTACCACAACAAGCTTTTGCTTTGGTACTAAAAAAGGGTACGAACAAGTAGAATATCAATCAAGCTTTTCCAAAATCACTGTTTCACTTATATAAATCTTTTCCAATGCAAAGTGGTATAGGGGAAGGAATCAAAAGTTGGTTCAAAAAGGTGAAATTGTGCTTAAAGATATGAGTGAAACACAACTCATACTAGGCATCTAGCCAAAGGAGCAAATGCCTAATTAGCGTCCACTTCACTCTTGGTTTCTCGCTCGTCTTGGTAGACATAGAAAATAATCTATATTATTTTTAAAATTAGTGGTGTAATGAATGAGGCTCGAAACCCATCCTTTTCTTTATTTTTTGCCTCACTATATTTTAATATCCCTCCTGATATTTTGAAAAAAAAGAAGCAAAAATGGCCAACGTTCTTATAATCTTATTCCAAATGAAAACCTCCTTTATTGCACAATTTGTTTTACTTTCTTTATATTTATTATCTAATGGTATCTTTCATTGATTTCAGTAAAAATATTTTTCAATTTGTCATGTCACAAGATGAATGAACAAAATGGAGTAGATGCTGATATATTTGAAGACTACAATGAGAAGATCATGGTTGAGGAATTCAGACAGTTCAAAAGTCACAAAGAGCAAATTCAAAAGAGATTGAAATACCGAATCAGGAAAATGATGAATGCGTCAAAGAAATCAAAATTGATGCCTATATGACAAAAGCACAGGAAAGAGAACTCATCGGTTTGCTAAAATAACACATTGATACATTTGATGGTTGATCATGAACATTGGATCTCACCAAGTCATCAAAAGATAATATGTTTGTAGACTCGATTTCTATCTTTTCCTTGTAATCATTTTTATTCGCTTGTAATCATTTTTTTAAAGAATTTTTTATCCCTTTGTAATGAACTACGTTCGACTCAATTTCTCAAGAATGAGATACATAGGCGGTCTATGTAGGCCTCGGTGTAACAACCCTAAAAATGGATATGCTAAGTAATGCTTAATGTGTTAGAATGCCTACTATTAGACCGGGTTCACACGGATTGATACGCGTAGAACCAAACCTATGAACCCTTGCGAAATCCAAGCCAAATAACTTGGGGAGTTAGTTGAGCTAGGAAAGGTTGGGTCCAGCCATGTAAGTCTCCCGAATATGAAGGTTTACTCAGATGAGTCTTTACCGGACTTAAAAAGGGGAAATCTTAAGTTTTGAGGGTTTATGGGTAAGATGGTCTTTTTATAGGCTAAGGGTAGTATCGTTATTATTCTATATATGTAATTAATTATTAAATTAATAAGGTTGAGGGGTATTTTGGGTAGAGAGGGACGAAATTTCCCTTTTAGCAAAATCTTGCTCCACCGGGTCCGAACCTAGGTGGGAGCAATGATTTAATTTGTTTTATTTAAATTGGTAAATTAATTTAATTAATTAATATTTTATAGCTTATTTAAGAAAAAGGAAAATCATATTTTAACTTTTAATTATTATTTATTAATATAGATATTTTATTGGACTAAGTCTTGCCTAAGAGTCCTAGTTGACTAAGTCTAAACTACTTAACCTCTTTCAACTCTCTTTCAAGTTTAACTCTCTCTCACGTCAATATCTCTCTCTTTATTTTCACGTTCTCTCTTCCTAACCAAAACATAGAACTGAAAAGCAGCAAAAACTTCTTACACTTGAAGAACTTTCATGTTAAAAACTTATACAAAATGTTAGCCAAACACGTAAAGCAAAAGGAAGGGTTTTCCGTTGAGTTTTGTGTTGAGGTTTCAAGACTTGGACGTGAGTTTGGAGAAAGTCTTTGGGCAGCAGGTTCAAGGGTTGAATGACATGAAATAGAGTATGGGTTTTCTTACTCTTGGTCCCTTTCCCAAGAGACCCTTAAGCCTCAGATGAATCTACTCCGAAAATTAGGATTTTTCCCCATTACATGTTCCCTGTCACTAACTCCCAATGATCTTAGGTTGGTATGTCTGCTGGTAGATTAGGCGTGTAATGTGATATTTGTGATGAATATGTTCATGAAACTGTGCTCGAAATTCTATGATTGATAATTTATGTCTTCTGAAATTATGTGAAAAATTATGCGTGTGCAATATGTAAGTCGTGACATATACTATTGGTTTGAATTTAAAAAATGACATGTTTTATTGTTGTATTTGTCGTGCACAAACTTGTATAAATCATGTTCATATGAGGTGTAATATGGCTGATTGGAGTGGAAAAACTCTTAGCTAAATATACCTATGAAACTACACCTAAAAACATACTAAATGATCCATGAATTACCCTAAGAACTAATGTATAATTTTTGATAAAAAGGAGTTGAAAAATATGAGCAAGTTTCCAGCATTTTATAAGCTTGGTTTCAGCCAACCAAGGATAAACAAATCTGAAATTTTAAATGAGTATGAAATAGGTGAGGTCGCTAGGGAATGAACTCGAGACCTCACACAAAAAAAATCATTAAACAAATAATTGAGGAAATGGGGTTAAGGGGAATCGAACTTGGGTGACATTGACTGAAAATGATAATATTTCACTAAGGCATATTTAAATTAATTAACTTAAAAAGGAGTGAGGCACACGGGATTCGAACCCGAATGCTCTTAGTCGACTCTCCTAAGCCTAAAATGGAAATAAATAAATGAGAGGGGTGGGATTTGAACCCACAACCTCTCGGTAAAACAAGAGAGTAAAGAGAAAAATAATGGAGAAAATAAATGTAGAGAGTGGGGATTGAACCCCCAACCTCTTGAATGGATGAGAGAGTTAGGAGAAAATAAACGTGGAGACTGGGGATTGAACACACAATCTCTTGGACAGATGAGAAAGTTAAGAGATAACTTAAAAGAAAAATAATGAGCTTGTGGAAGACTAAACCCACAGCCTCCTTGACTTAAACGAAAAAGGAGAGGAGAAAAAGAAAGGAAATATTATGGGGTTGATGGGGATCAAACTAGGGTCCCCCAAATCTTAAAAAGGAATTATCAAGTTTAAAATAAGATTAAGTGTTGTCCCAGGGATTCAAAATCGGGTTTCCTTGCCCAATTCTGTATTGACACATAAATCATATGTAAGTAAATATTTAATGAATGTTGCCTCTAAAGATCGAAATCAATATCTACAAGATGCATAAGTTTTCAACCACATAATCTTGGGTAAACATGAATCACTTAGAGAAACTATGAATGAAGCCTCATGGCTTGTATTTGTGGACTCATAAGTCTAGCATACATTTCAAAGTAAGTGAGCCTAAGATGTATGTGTAAAACAATGTAACCCTAGAAGGGTCAAGTAAGAGTGTGAAACACACTAAATGGCCAAGTGCATTGGCATATGATGAAATGAACATTCACGTGAAGGGGTGAGTAATTATGAAAATCCAATGTGTTAAAGTTAATGAATGAGGTGACAATATGATAAGAGGCTAAAGTGAAATATGAGAGCAATCTCAAATGAGCCTAAGTAAGAGTTACCAAAACGTAACCACCTATGAGAGTGTAAAGCTAATGAAGAGACCAGTCTCTATGAACACTCTAATGAAATATTTAAGTTAATGCATACTTAATACTAATGATGATATGAGAAATCATCTTAATGAGATATTATGTCCTTATGCTAGAAGCCAGCTTCCATGATGTGTAAAGCTAATGAAGAGACCAGTCTCTATGAACACTCTAATGAAATATTTAAGTTAATGCATACTTAATACTAATGATGATATGAGAAATCATCTTAATGAGATATTATGTCCTTATGCTAGAAGCCAACTTCCATGATCTATGAGTTTAATGCAATGAACTTTATACTGAGCATCGATAGGCTAGCTATGAGCGGTGATGCCTTCTTTCAAGAAGGGTGGAGGTTCACGTAATTCTCATGAGATGAAATTGTACGGCATACCGGAAATGGGTCTCCTTATATCTCCTAGTCTTTGAACCTATACTGCCAATATAGGAATCTAGTTGGGTTCAATTCCTTATATGCGCTAGCATGTTTTGGTTCACTTTGGCTGGTGAATCCACCTCTTTTTGGTGTGGGGATCACATACTGGATTTCATGATGCTCACATGATCTATGTCAGTTAAGGTTAAAGTTCCCAAAGAAAGAATGAGGCCTGCCTCAACGAATACACATAATCAAAAGAACGATATCTATTGTGTTAGGATAGGATAATCAAGAGGTGATCTAGACTTAAGTAATAACACCAGGTTATTCTTGGTCGTTGCACAACAAACCCGATGAGAGTCTTAAACTACATCCTAGGTATGATTGTGGCTGCACTAGTATATGAAAGAATGAAAATGAAGTACGCATGAATGAATGAAGCAGACTTTGTGTTTGTTAAAGAAGCCTCCCTAGTTGAGGTCCCATATGTTGAGCCCTCATTTTGGGAAGTTTAAATGTCTAGTCAATGATTCCAAGGTCTCATGGCATATGAAAGAATGATATGAACTATGTGATATAATATGTGCAATATGTTATGTGTTTCTTGTAAAATGATAAGTATGATGATGCATGTTACTCTCATGACATGACTTTTCTAATCCAAATCTGGCAAGTCCACTGACTTTCCCACTCCAAATTTTGCAAGTTCCACTGACTTTCTTAATTGAAATTTGGCAAGTCAACTGACTTTCGTAATCCAAATTTGACAAGTCCACTGACTTGACTTTCCATGATTCATATTTTTAGGAGAGAGATCTTATTAATCATGCATGTCCTTGGTGTGTTCTTGCATATACCCATGATTAGTACAAGTGTCTACTAATCCCATACAACTCTATACTTTTAGGTGCAGGAACAGGCAGATGCTAGAGCTTAAAATACGACGTTGCAGCTATTCGGACGTGGAGCATTCATCCGAACTTGGTAGGCCTTCATGCTTTCGAGGATGCTTGCCCATTATATTCTAGATCAGATATAGGTTTGAGTTAGTGGAGTATATTCCAGTAATGTTTCATTTCCTGTTTCATTTCAAACTTTATTTTGGTGTTGTTTTGGCAATGATATGTTTAATGAAATTATGAACTTCTTCTTTCATTTGATTATTTCTATATTAGATGGTTGACTTGTGAACGCCTACGATGTTAAGTATAATGTGTTTCACATGAAATAATAAAACAAAAAGTTCAAATTTTCTGCTAAAATTAACCTAGATAAAGTAACAATGGCTTATGTATGCTTGTCTTCGATCTCAAAGAGGTCAACGACGCCGATCTCATCTGGGTCTAGATACCGCTCGTGACAAAGTTGGTATCAGGGCCCTAGGTTGAACTTCGAGGGTAGTAAGTTCACATCAACCATATTTAGTAGTTTCTAAGTCATGGTAGTGAAGTGCACCACTATCTTAAATCAGAGAGTGTATAATGCGTAGGAAAAATTCCCTTCTTGTGATATTATCGTGCATTTTCAAATGTCTGATGTCTTAGTGTTATGAGCCTGTCTAACATCAATTCGTATTATTTACAGAAAATGAACACTAGAAGGAAAGTTGGTTAGAGGAGAGGAAGAGCAGCTGCTGGGGGTAACCAAGTTCTACCCCAAGGTCTAGCTGAAGGAGTGGCCATGCCAGTTAACCAAGATGGGTTGACTGATGCGGAGGTGCGGACTGCTCTGGATTAGATGGATCAAGCTATCACTATGCAGGACCAGGCTATGACGGCCCAGACCAACAGACATGGTAGACAGACTACGAGATTTTACAAGGATGAATCATCCGATTTTCACAAGGTCCAAAACTTCAGAGGATCCCCAGGAGTTTATGGATGAGGTACATAAGATCTTGGTGGCCATGGGGGCCACATATACTGAGAAGGCTTAGCAGGATTCCTATAAGCTCAAGGATGTTGCGCAGTCTTGGTGAAAGATGTGGCAGGATAGCCAAGCTTTGGGCAGAGTTCTGGTCACTTGGGAGCTGTTTAAGACAGCCTTCATGGCGAGATTCTTTCCAAGGAAATGAGGGAGGCCAAGGTTGAGGAAATTATCCACCTTAAGCAGGGATCTATGATAGTCAGAAAGTATTCCCTGAAGTTTGTCAAACTATCAAGGTATGCCACTTCCCTTGTGTCTAACAGCAAGGATGAGATGAGCAGGTTCCTCAAAGTAATAACTGTAGATATGGAGGAGGAGTGTAGGGCTGCGATGCTCCACGATAACATACACCTCTCCAGGTTGATGGTGCATGTCCAGCAGGTAGAGGACAGCTGGAAGAAGAGGGGCGTCCGTGATGTTAGGAGGCCTAAACCTTCTGATCAGGCAGGTCCTAGTAATGCTGGAAACAGGAAAAACTTCGGCGTTCGTGAGCTGCCCAAATTCAGAAAGAGGCATTAGAGTTCGATAAACTCTAACTTTCAGAGGAGTACAACACCTAGAGGAGGCAGACCCGATCCCAAGAAGGGCGATGGAGGTGATGTGCAGTGTCCTAGAAATGACTGTGCCAAGAGTGGTCGTGCTCACAGTGGAGAGTGAAGACAGGGCACTAATGCCTGTTTTGGTTGAAGAAAGAACAGGAACATGGTCAAGGTTTGCCCATATAACAGGGGTCAGGATGGAGGTAATGCTCAACCTAGGCCTAATCCACAGGGTGTAGCAGCAGTTGAGCCTCCTAAGAGAAACAGGTTCTACGCCTTGAAGGGTAGGGATGAGTAGGAGAAGTCCGCTGATGTGGTCATACGTATGCTGCAAGTATTCTCAACTTCTATTTATGCCTTACTTGATCCAGGGTCTACGCGTTCCTTTGTATCTCCTTTTCTTGTTCTCACTTTTGAGATATTGCCTGAATTTTTGTGTGATCTTATAGTGGTTAGTACACCTTTAGGATACAATATAAGAACTGATAGAGTATATAAGGATTCCCCAAATAGTTGTATGTCGTAAGAGTATGTGTGTAGACTTGGTTGAGTTACCAATGAAAGATTCTTGGTTGAGTTACCAATGAAAGATTTTGATGTTATTCTTGGCATGGACTGGCTTCATAGTTGTTATGCTTGTATGGATTGCCATAGTAGGGTTGTGATATTTCATTTCCCTAATGAAGTAGAGCTGGTCTGGGAGGGGTACGATTCGAGTCGTCATAATCCCTTGATTTCGAACCTTAACTTCAATGAAATGATATCCAAAGGATTATTGTGTCATCTTGTGAGTGTTAATGATTTAGATCATGACATTCCTTTCATATAATAAGTCCATGTAGTGAATGAGTTCGCATTTGTGTTTCCTGATGATTTGCCTGGAGTTCCTCCCCTTCAAGAGATTGACTTTGATATCGACTTAGAACCCGATACTAAACCAATTTTGATTACTCTTTATAGAATAGCTCCAACTGAACTTAAAGAGTTGAAGCTGAAGTTAAAAGATCTCACTAGTAAGTATTTCATTCAGCCGAGCATATCCCCTTGGGGAGCTCCAGTTTTGTTTGTGAAAAAGAAAGATGGAACCCTTAGAATGTGTATCGATTATTAGCAGCTCAACAAAGTCACTATCAAGAATAAGTATCCACTTCCCAGAATAGATGACTTGTTCGACCAACTCCAAGGGTCTATTTTCTTCTCAAAGATTGATCATCATTCAGGGTACCATCAGCTTAGGGTTAGAGATGAAGATATTCCAAATACGACCTTTCATACCCGTTACGGTCATTACGAGTTTCTAGTTGTGTCATTAGGTCTCACTAATGAACCTGCTGCATTTATGGATCTCGTGAACAGAGTCTTCCATGAATACGTTGACTCTTTCATCATAGTATTTATTGATGATATTCTCATCTACTCTAAGACCAAGGAAGAGCATGAACAACATTTCAGACTAACCTTGTAGGTACTTACACAACATCGACCCTATGCCAAATTCATCAAGTGTGAATTTTGGCTTAGATGAGTGACCTTCTTGGGTCATGTTGTGTGCGACAAAGGTGTGGAGGTAGACCTTAGGAAGACTGAGGCTGTTAAGAACTGGCCGAAATCTATTACTCCTACAGACATCCGTAGCTTCTTTGGATTGGATGGTTATTATCGTAGGTTCGTGAAGGGTTTTTCTTCCATTGTTTCCCCACTCACAGCTTTGATAAATAAGAAAGTCAAGTTTGAATGGGCGCATACTTTTGAGAAGAGTTTCCAGGAGCTCAAGGGTAGACTCATTTCAGCTCCGGTGCTTACTTTGCCTAAGTGTGGAGAGAATTACACTGTTTATTGTGATGCATCTAGGATTGATTTGGGTTGTGTTCTTATGCAGGGTGGTAAGATGATAGCTTACGCATCCAGACAGCTCAAGGTTCATGAAAAGAATTATCCCACTCATGACCTGCAATTGACAGTTGTGACGTTTGCACTGAAACTGTGGAGGCACTACTCGTATAGAGTGCATGTGGATGTGTTCACAAACCACAAAGGTCTCCAGTACGTGTTCACACAGAAGGAGTTAAATCTACGTCAGTGCAGGTGGTTGGAGCTGTTGAAGGACTATGACATAAATTTCCACTACCATCCGAGTAAGGCTAATGTTGTAGATGATGCTTTAAGCAGGATGAGCATGGGATGTACAGCCCACGTTGAGGATGAGAAAAAGGAGTTGGTGAAAGATGTACACACACTGGACAGAATGGGTGTGCGGTTGGTTGACTCTACTAGTAGGGGTGTTTCAGTTCATCCTAGTTCTGAATCATCCATGGAAGTTGAAGTCAAGAAGGGTCAACATCTTAATCCGGTGTTGATGGAGTTGAAGGACTCAGTGTTGGTAAAGATGAATTGGTCTTTTGTTTTGGGAGGTGACAGCATATTTAGGTACTTGGACAGGATGTGTGTACCAGATGTGGATGATTTACGGACAAAAATTGTTTCAGAGGCCCGTGGTTCTAAATATTTGATACATCAAGGTTCCAAAAAGATATATCATGAACCTAAGCAGATCTATTGGTGAGATGGCATGAAGAAGGACATTACTGAATAAATGGTCAAGTGTCCTAGTTGACAACATGTTAAGGCAGAACCTCTTAAGCCTGGCGATCTTACTCAGATGATCGAGGTTCCGACTTGGAAGTGAGAGGCCATTAATATAGACTTCGTGATTGGTCTTCCGAAGACTAGGACACATCATGACTCCATATGGGTTATTATGGACAGGATGACTAAGTCTGCCCACTTTATCCCTGTAAAGTCTACTTATAAAGCCGAGGATTATGCGAGACTCTACATTGATGAGAATGTGAGATGGCATGGGATTCCTTTGTCTATCATTTCAGATAGAGAATCTCAGTTCACATCACATTTCTGGAGATCTTTCCAGAAGAGCTTAGGCACACAAGTGAAGCTGCCTTTCATCCTCAGACTAATGGGCAGTCAGATTGCACCATTCATACATTGGAGGATATGTTGAGGGAGTGTGTGATTGACTTCAGGGGTAGCTGAGATGACCATCTTCCTTTGATAGAGTTCTCGTATAATAATAGCTATTACTCCAGCATTGGGATGGCACCATTTGAGGTGTTGTATGGTAGAAGGTGTAGGTCTCCAATTGGGTGGTTCGAGCTTGGAGAGTCATCCATTTTGGGTCCAGATATCATTCATGAGTCCTTAGAGAAGGTTAGAGTGATTAGGGACAGGTTGACTACAGCTTATAGTCGGCAGAAGTATTACGCAGACAATAGAAAATGGACATTAGATTTTGATGTTGGTGACCAGGTCTATTTGAAGATATCACCTATGAAGGGGGTGATGAGGTTTGGCAGGAAAGGGAAGTTGAGTCCGAGGTATGTTGGTCCATATAAGATCCTACAGCGTGTTGGTTAGATGGCCTATGAGTTGTCCAGCGGAGCTAGCTTCTGTTCATCCTGTCTTTCACGTTTCTATGTTATAGAAGTGCCTAGGTGATCCAGCATCGATTTTACCTGTTGAAGGTTTGGGGGTCGATGAAGACTTGTCCTATGATGAGGTAACTGCTGAGAAATTAGACAGACAGATCAAGCGGAACAAGGATATAACCACAGTGAAGGTGTTGTGGAGGAATCATCTTGTTGAGGGTCCTACATAGGAGGCTGAGGACGATCTGAGATCCCTCTACCCTCATCTTTTCAGCTCTTGAGGTTAGACTTGCTACTCTTAAGTCTAAGTTTCCTTATATCTCCATTCTTTGTCGCTATTGTTTGATTGTGTATAGTAACTATGTTATGATCTAACTGGAATTACGCTATAAAGTTAGTAGTTTAATTCAGGGATGAATGTTTCTACGGGGGGGATAATGTAACATTCCTAAAAATGGATATGCTAAGTAATGCTTAATGTTTCTAGAATGCCTACGATTAGACCGGGTTTACACGGATTGATGCGCATAGAAACAGACCTATGAACCCTTGCGACATCCAAGCCAACTAACTTGCGGAGTTAGTTGATCTATGAAAGGTTGGGTCCATCCATGTAGGTCTCCCAAATATGAAGGTTTACTCGGATGAGTCTTTACCAGACTTAAAAAGGGGAAATCTTAAGTTTGGAGAGTCTAGGGGTAAAATGGTCTTTTTCAGGCTAAAGGTAGTATCGTAATTATCCTAAATAAGTAATTAATTATTAAATTAATAAGGTGGAGGGGTATTTTCAGTAGAGAGGGCCGAAATTATCCTTTTAGCAAAATCTTGCTCCACCCAGGTTCGAACCTAGGGTGGAGCAATGATTTAATTTGTTTTATTTAAATTGGTAAATTAATTTAATTAATTAATATTTAATAGTTGATTTAAGAAAAAGGAAAATCAGATTTTCACTATTAATTATTATTTACTAATTAAGATATTTTATTTGACTAAGTCTTGCCTAAGAGTCCTAGTTGACTAAGTCTAAACTACTTCACCTCTTTCGGATCTCTTTCACATTTAAATCTCTCTCACATCAATATCTCTCTTGCTTTTTACGTTCTCACTAACTAATCAAAACACAAGAACTGAAAAGTAGCCAAAAGTTCTTCACACTTGAAGAACTTTTTCACCTTAAAAACATATACAAAGCGTTAACAAAAAACGTAAGGCAAAAGGAAGGGTTTTGCGTTGAGTTTTGTGTTGAGGTTTTGAAACTTGTACATGAGTTTGTATAAAGTCTTTGGGCAGAAGGTTCAAGGGTTGAATGATGTGAAATAGAGTATGTTACTCCTGGTCCCTTTACCAAGAGACCCTTAAGTCTCAGATGAATCTACTCCGAAAACTAGGATTTTTCCCCATTACATGTTTCCTGTCACTAGCTCCCAATGATCTTAGGTTGGTATGTCTGCTAGTAGATTAGGCATGTAATGTGATGTTTGTGATGAATATGTTCATGAAACTGTGATCGAAATTGTATGATTGATAATTTATGTCTTCCGAAATTATGTGAAAAATTATGTGTCTGCAATATGTAAGCTGTGACATATACTGTTGGTTTGAAGTTCGAAAATGACATGTTTTAGGTTGAATTTGACGTGCTCAAACTTGCATAAATCATGTTCATATGAGGTTTAATATAGCTGATAGGAGTGGAAAAACTTTTAGCTAAATATAACTACGAAAATACACCTAAAAACATACTAAATGATCCATGAATTACCCTAAGAACTAATGTATAAATGTTAATAAAAAGGAGTTAAAAGACATGACAAAATTTCCAACATTTTATAAGCTTGATTTCGGCGAATCAAGAATGAACAAATCTGAAATTTTAAATGAGTATGAAATAAGTGAGGTCACTAGGGATTGAACCCGAGACCTCACAAAAAAATCATTAAACAAATAAATGAGGTAATGGGGTTAAGGGGAATCGAACATGGGTGACCTTGACTGAAAATGATAATATTTCACTAAGGCATATTTTAATTAATTAACTTAAAAAGGAGTAAGGCACATGGGATTCGAACCCGGGTTTCCTTAGTCGACTCTCCTAAGCCTAAAATGGAAATAAAGAAATGAAAGGGGTGGGATTCGAACCCACAACCTCTCGGTTAAACAAGAGAGTAAAGAGAAAAATAATGGAGAAAATAAATGTGGAGAGTGGGGATTGAACCCCCAACCTTTTCAATGGATGAGAGAGTTAAGAGAAAGTTAAAGGAGAAAATAAATGTGGAGAGTGGGGATTGAACCCACAACCTCTTGGATATGTGAGAAAGTTAAGAGATAAATTAAAAGAAAAATAATGAGCTTGTGGATGATTGAACCCACAACCTCCTTGACATAAACGAAAAAAGGAGAGGAGAAAAAGAAAGGAAATATTATGGGGTTGATAGGATCGAACTAGGGTCCCCCAAATTTGAAAAATTCAATTATCAAGTTTAAAATAAGATTAAGAGTTGTCCAAGGAATTCGAAATCGGGTTCCCTTGCCCAATTCCGTATTGAGGTGATAATACGATAAGAGACTAATGTGAAATATGAGAGAAATCACAAATGAGCCTAAGTAAGTGTTCCCGAAACATAATCACCTATGAGAGTGTAAAGCTAATGAAGAGACCAGTCTCTATGATCACTCTAATGAAATATTTAAGTTAATGCATACTTAATACTAATGATGAGATGAGAAATCATCTTAATGAGATATTATGTCCTTATGCTAGAATCCAGCTTCCATGATGTATGAGTTGAATGTAATGAACTTTATACTGAGCACCGATAGGCTAGCTATAAGCAGTGATGCCTTCTTTCGAGAAGGGAGGAGGTTCACATAACTCTCATGAGATGACACTGTCCGGCATACCGAATCTCATGAGATGACACTGTCTGGCATACCAAAAATGGGTCTCCTTATATCTCCTAGTCTTTGAACCTATACCTCTAATATAGGGATCTAGCTGGGTTCAATTCCTTATATACGCTAGCATGTTTCGGTTTACTTTTGCCGGTGAATCCACCTCTTTTTGTTGTGGGGATTACACACTAGATTTCATGATGCTCACATGATCTATGTCGGTTAAGGTTAAAGTTCCCAAAGAAAGAATGAGGCCAGCCTCAACGAATACACATAATGAAATAAACAATATCAAATGTGTTAGGATAGGATAATCAAGAGGTGATCAAGACTTAAGTAATAGCACCAGGTTATTCTTGGTCGTTGCACAGCAAACCCGATGACAGTCTTAAACTACATCCTATGTATGACTAGTGGCTGCACTAGTATTTGAAAGAATGAAAATGAAGTACACATGAATGAATGAAGCAGACTCTGTGTTTGTTAAAGAAGGCTCCCTAGTTGAGGTCCCATATGTTGAGCCCTCATTTTGGGAAGTCCTAATGTCTAGTCCATGATTCCAAGGTCACATGAAATATGAAAGAATGAAATGAACTACGTGATATAATATGTGCAATATGTTATGTGTTGCTTGTAAAATGATATGTATGATGCATGTTACTCTCATGGCATGACTTTCCTAATACAAATCTGGCAAGTCCAATGACTTTTCTAATCCAAATTTGGCAAGTCCACTAACTTTCCTAATCCAAATTTGGCAAGTCCACTGACTTTTCTAATCCAAATTTGGCAAGTCCACTGACTTTCCTAATCCTAATTTGGCAAGTCCATTAACTTTCCTAATCCAAATTTGGCAAGTCCACTGACTTTCCTAATCTAAATTTGGCAAGTCCACTGACTTTCCTAATTCTAATTTGGCAATTCCACTGACTTGACTTTCCATAATTTATATAATTAGAAGAGATACTTTTCTTAATCATGAATATCCTTGGTGTGTGCTTGCATATACCCATACTTAGTACAAGTGTGTACTAATCCCATACAACTCTATACTTTTAGGTGCGGCTTAAGTCATCGATAGCCACTTAAAGTTGTCCGCAAAATTCACTTAAACACCTCTTCTTAGGCTTGTTCCAATTGAACCCCCGTACTAATAAACAAATTTACCTATCAAACACTTTATAGAAAATTAGCTGAAATAAGAGAGAGTGTGTTATACACTTGCTGGTGATGTGGCATAGTAACAAATTAAAAAAAGACACGTGATATTGGACCTAGAATAACTAAAAAAATAATAATGAAAAATTATATATTTTTTTAGACATAAAAGAAAAAGAAAATCAACATTACCCTTCTCCTCTTTCTCCATAACCTTCCCCAAATACACCATAGACTACCATTTTTAAATCTTACTCTTATCCTCAAACTTCATTTATATTTATTGATGTTCTTTTTTCTTCTTGTGTTGTCAGTTCTTTAAAATTTAAATAAATTAACAATTTCAAAGAATAATTTCAAATTCATATTATTCTTGCCACAAAAAATGGAGTTTGCCGGAAATAATGAACACTAAAGTAAAGTAAAAAGATGATTGATAACTAATTGCTCGTTATTTTAATTTTTTTTAATCTTTATTTAATGAAATTTGCTTAACATCCCATTTCAAAGGAAAGGAATTTCTGTTTCATCTTATTCCTTTTTTTGTTTTTCTTTTGTTTTAAGATTTTTATTTAATTTATGTTTGGGTTTAATTTGAAAAAATAGATGAACAAGGTTAGATACTTTTGATGGCAGCAGAGATAACATTTTTTACGGCTGAAAAACTTACGGTGGGTAATTTGAATGTGTAGTTGGTTGTTTGAAAGGCTAAGGTTGTTTGACAATGGTAGACTTGTGGATGATAGCAACCGATTTAATAAACTGGTGTATTGGAGAAAGAGAATAGCTGAAAATAGAAAAAGAAGGAGAAAGAATTATGAGTGGTGATGGTTGCAGAATCATGAGCGGTGATGGTTGCACCTTGCCATGGAAAAATGGTGATGAGCTTTCTCAAAGAAGAAGAAGGTATAAAATCTTTTTTTTACTGAAAAGTTATGCTTTCACGCTCCTTTCTTTGTGTGTACTACAAACGCTTTTCCATGTCAGCAAAAAGGGTTTAATAGGTAAAAAATTTTGTTGTCTAGGTGTTCAATTGGAACAAGCCTAAGAAGAGGTGTCTAAGTGAAATTTGCGGACAACTTTAAGTGGCTATCGATGACTTAAGCCTTTAGGTGCAGGTGCAGGCGGATGCTAGAGCTTACGATACGACGCTGCAGCTATTCGGACGTGGAGCATTCATCCGGACTTGGTAGGCCCTCATGCTTTCGAGGACGCTTGCCCATTATTTTTTAGCTAAGATATAGATTTGAGTTAGTGGAGTATGTTCCACTAATGTATCATTTCCCGTTTCATTTCATTTGTGTTGGTGTTGTTTTGGCAAGTATACATTTAATGCAATTATGAAATGCTTCTTTCATTTGATTATTTCTATTTTAGATGGTTGACTTGTGAACGCCTATGATGTTAAGTATAATGTGTTTCACATGAAATAAGAAAACAAAAAGTTCAAATTTTTCGCTAAAATTAACCTAGATGAAGTAACGATGACATATGTAGTCTTGTTTGTGACCACTGAGAGGTCAACGACGCCGCTCTCATCAGGGGTCTAGATTCCGGTCGTGACACTCGGTCACCCCTTTCTCCCTTTTAATGTGTTTTCTTTTTTATCTAAATTACATTCGACCTGCATTCTCAAGAATGAGATACGTAGACGGCCTACATCGGTCTCAACAGTGCTCCTTAGTTAAATTTTTATGTTTTTGTAGATCCTCGATAGTCGAACTATGTTTGACCTAATTCCTACTTTAATGAGATATGTAGGCACCACAACGGCTCGGTCATCTCAACCTAAGATTTCTATTTTCTTTATAATAAAAACTGGGCAAGAAGAGAATCTCTCCAATAAGTCAAGATTGAAGCCACATTGATAATTGTAATTGGGACAGAATTTTTGAGAGGATCTCAAAAATTCCGCAATTCATTCATCGACAATTCAAGATAGTCTAAAATATTTATTTGGGACAGAAATTTTTTAGAATGACCTGAAAAATTAATCATGACTTTATTAGATATTTAAGACAATTGTGAATAACTATCGCATGATAAGGGGTAGAAGTAATTTCAAGTGATCCCCCAACGTTGTGTTAAGATTAGAATTCAACTTCAACAATCTTTGACATTTCAAGTGTTAGATCGCCCAAACTTCAACAATCTTTAGAATTTTCCAACAAGTTGTCTTATATATCTCAAAACATCAACGCCAAATGCGTTCATCAGGCTTGACATGACATGATACTCGGTAGTGACCTTTTTCAATTATAGTTTTTTAAAAACCTTATTCTTAAAGATTTTTCTATATGTTTCAAATATAGATTCATAAAAAGTTTTGTCTTGTTTATCGAGAAGTAAGAGATCAGAGCGATAAATTGAAGATATTAAGACAAGGAGCAAGCGTTTGAAGAAGTCAACACAGATCATTTTGTTTATAATAAATTAACAATTTTTCTATGGATGCAAGTTTATGATATTGCCTCAAGTTCACCAAATTCCTCCATTCAACAAGTATAGCGAAGTTAAAAGGAGTAAGGAGCTCTCCAAAATTGACAACTTTTTTGTGAATGCAGGAAAGTAATTGAAGTTTTTCAAAAGAAAAAGAAAGAGTTTTGAATACGAGCAACAACACCTCGTTTAAATTCCCAACAAAACATGAGTCGTGACAAAGACAAAGTGTTCAAAATGTGAACAAGTGAAAGTATCAGCCTCAACATATACAACCATCTTCAATGACACGAGATGACATTTCTAGCATCAAGAAAGTTTGAAGAATATTCAAAAATCTTGTCGATATCATACGCAATTATGTGAAATACGCAAAAGGACATCATTTTTACCACCCGGATGGACATTCCTAATGCATCATCAAAATGAGATAAAAGCATCAGCAGAGAGACATCATCGTCATCCTACCAATGGTTCGTCAACATTATCCTACCAATGGATCAATATTACCCTATCGACGGATCTTCATTATCGTTATCCTACCAATGGATCAACATTATCCTATCAATGTATCATCAAAATTATCCTACAAATGGATCAACATTACCCTACCGATGGAACTACATTATAATTATCCTGTGGCGGAATGGTCTGGTGGACTCTTGTACTTGTATCAGTTTGTATTATGAACCCTTCTACTTAACTATTTGTCAACTGATCCCTTAGGCTCAACGAAACTCACGATTTTGAACCCCCTTGGCTTTGTGTGAACTTCCAACGCTCAACAAAAGTGATATGTCGTCATCCACGTTAGATTTTAAATGACACATAATTAATTATTTATTTTTAAGAAAAAAATGTTTTCCCTTCTTTCCTTTTTTTCATTCTTCTTTAACCATGTTTCCCATTTTTACGTAGATCTCACCACTACAATCATCATCCTCACCATTATCAGCACTTTCCTATATTACAAAAATCACCATTATTTTTTATGTTTTTGTCATTCATAAATTTCAGTTATATTTTTTTGTAAAACTTTGTTCATCACTTGAAACTTCATAAACCTCTTTTCTCCATTAATACAAACTTTATCACCATTAAAATATCTCAATATATCCAAATATTGATTTAACAATTATTTTTTACCCATCAAAATTATTAAATTTATTGCCACACAAATTTGTAGAAATGAGAAGAAAAAACTAGATGAAGGACACCATATTATAAGCTAAAGAAAAAAAATATTTTGAAGGTGCTACCGCCACACCACCAGATCTAGCCGTCGCCGCCAGATCTGGCCGTAGCCACCACACCATCACAAAACTACCGTTGTCGTCCTTCGGCGTCATACCACTAGATCTGGCCAAAATCTCTTTAATTATTGTAACTAGATTCTCCAACCTAGCCATCGCCGCCGCACTTTCTTAGACGAGCACCACTAATATTAACCTATCCCTTTAAAGGCGAATCAATAGAGTCAAGAAGGTTTCAATGCCAAGATTTGATGACAAGAGTATAGAAAAATAAAGATTGGGCATGGAGATGGTTGCTATTGAAGGTGGAATATGGTGAAGAAGATGTGGTCTTCTTAATTATTTTTTAATTTTTGTATTATTTATTTTTTTATAAATATTTTTAAAACTCAAATATGGTACTCACTCGCCTTAAGGAGTGTGAAATCACACACTTTCGCCAACTCAACCATCTTAAAGCCACATAAGCGTGGTTAATGGTAAGAATGGTCCGATATATTGTGTTTTATTGAGTCTAAGGGTACATATGACAAATAGATAAGTAGAAGGGTTCAGAATACAAATTGATACAAATACAAGGGTCCGCCAGACCGTTTCGTCTTATCCTATCAATGGATCAACCTTATCCGACTAATGGATCGTCAACATTATCCGACCAATTGATCATATTATCCTACCAACTGATCCAAATCCTCATCATCATCATCATCGCAACAAATCTCATTCATCATTATCCTACCAATGGATCTTCATCAGTATTATCTTATAAGTGGATTATTGTTAATCATTATTTTATCGATGGAGAATTATCATCATATCAATGGAGTAGTATAATCTTACCAATGGATCATTAACAAAGAATCATCATCCTATCAATGCAGCATCAACACCATCCTGTCAATGGAGCATGAACATTATCCTACTAAGGGAGCATCGTCATCTCGCTGATAGATCATCAATCATTATCCTATGAATGGAGCATCGACATGATCATCCTATCATTTTACAACATTATCCTACCAATGGGTCATCATCATCCTAGCAATGGAGCATCATCATCATCCTATTGATAGAGCAACATCATCATCCTATTATTATCGTCATCATACCAATGAAGAATCATTATATTATAATTGAAGTATTAACATCATTATCCTATTGATGAAGTGTCATCATTATCCCTTCATTTAGCAGCTTTATCCTATCAATGGATCAAAATTATCCTAACAATGGACTATTGTCATCTTACTAATGAAGAATCATATCATTATTTTCATTTGTAGGAACGACATCAAGAAAACCATCAACGTATTTCATCAATCTATATTTTATTACTTCAGCATCAAATGAAGAGTACATTGAAGATTATAATGCAAATATGAGTCACATGACTTATTTGCTTTATGTCAAACCCGAAGAAGTTGACGTCAAATGTTCAAAGAGAAAAATCAAGTGTCAACATGGTAAAAGACACTATCTCCCCATTTGAATTTCACTTTTATGCTAAATGAGTTTTATTTCAGTCTTTGTCAAGAGCATCCAAAAGGATGAATTCTCCAAAACAAATCACAGGTGTGGACGACATCAAAGAGGATGTTGCACAACGTGAAACTTTTTCTTAACAGCAAACTGGGACATAGTCCAAAGAGAGGTATTAAACTCTTAGGATGCGAGCTGAGGAAAGACTTACACGACAATCAAACCATACCCCTATCAGAAGGCATGTGGATTTTTCTTTAGGTTTCTAAGTTTCAGCTTCGCATCCAAAATTTTAGTCTCCACCGAAAGCATCTTTCCAACTTGAGTGATAGTGTACCAAGAACTTAAAATTATGTCCATGTAAGTTCTTGCTTATGGATGTTAAGAGATCCACACTCATGGCTAAGAGGTTGCAAGCCTCTTTTTCATAATCAATTTATTTTTCACTCTTCTAGAATCGAAGGTTATCTAGCATAATAGATTCTCTTTTCAACCGATCGAGTTGAACTACAAGCAGCCTAATTTCCTAAGTTGAGGGATATGTAGGCAAGATTAGTGTTGAAAACTCGGTTGTATCCCATCATTCTCTCTTAAAACTTATTCATTAGCATTCTTGTCTCTTCATAATTTGATATTGGAATGGCTTTTAAATTCTTTCGTTATTGTGCGTTCAATCAAGCGTATCAAACTACAAGTGACCTAAATTCTCATAAAGCTAGGAAACCCATTTTCGAGGTTTGGCCAAATTCCTTAAGTCCGTAACAAATCCCTTTTCTAAATATGAATATGTGGTCAGTTAAAATTGGCTTGGCCAATTTCATTTTCCTCGAATCTCTTGCATCAATACAAGTAAAATGAGGGACAATTGTTGACACCTAATTTTGATCATCCACAATACATATTAATCATCGAGATTCTTAAATTCCAAACGATTTGAAATAATTTACTTTATAAAATTTAAAATATTTTTCAAGTTATTTTAATTAGTTTCTTCACTTTTTACAATTTTAAAATAATATGCATGTTCTATATAATTTTGTAAATAATTAGCATATTTTATAAACATTCAAAAATCATCTCAAAAATATTTTGTTTATTTGAGTATTTAATTAATTAGTTTAATTATTTGTTAGTTTATATTTTTGAGTTAATTAGTTATATATAAGTTAATCATTTTATTTCATTAAGATTAAGAAGCTTATTAATTAATTAGTATTAATTTGTCTTATTTAGATTTTAGCCGAATTTGTTGATTTAAATAAATTTGGCTATATAATAAACTCCAAGATCTAATCCTTCTATGACATCACCTGACACCCATCAATAGGCCAATTTTGGGCCATTTTCTAGTGGCCCAATTCAACAATTTGAGTCAACCCCTAGTTAAACAATTTCAGATCCATTTAAGGAAAATTTTCAAAATGTCAATATTTTGACATTTAATAGGACTAATTGTCAATATTTTCAATATTTAATAAAAATGTCAAAAAAGAAACAATTATTAAAAACATAAAGGAGAAATTAAGGGGAAAGAAAAATATTAAAAAGTACTTAAAAGTTTTATCAGTTACAAAAATTCAAAAACAAAGAACTAATTGGCAATTTATCAAAATACAACAACTTCCATCTCTTTCTTCTTCTTTCACAATGTTCTAAAAAACACACCTATCACCATTATTCTAAAAATTCAATTTTTGATTTTCTTGATTTTTTTTTGTTTCTAAACACGTTTATTTTCCATACATTATCATATTTGAAGTAGTTTATTCTATTAAGGTATCATTTTGACATTATGAAATTATAATTTTATATTTAAAAATGTCTAAAATTTTATGAAGTTATTTCGCTATCATGTTAAGGTTATGAAGTTTATGTGTCTCCTTTTAAGAAATTTTCCAATATTCAAAATATAATACTCATCTATTCATGGTATAGGTATTAATCCATCTTACATATATATTTTATTTTGCTTATTTCCAATATCACTTTGTATACCAAATAGTTTGTATTTAGATTTGATTTTATATTCGTCCTAATGTATACCAGATAGTTTGTATTTAGATTTGATTTCGTATTCGTCCTGATGTATACCATAAAATTTTGTATTTATATTTTGATTTCGTATTCATTCTCAACTATAAATAGCCAAAATACAGTTTATTTATGTATTCATTATATGTGTATTGGGATAATGCCCAAGTACCCCCTCAACCTATGCCCAAAATCCCAAAGACACACTTATACTATAGTAAGGTCCTATTACCCCCCTGAACTTATTTTATTAATAATTTTTTACCCCTTTTCGGCCTACGTGGCACTATCTTATAGGCCCAACGATGATTGACTTTTTTTTTAAACTAGTGCCACGTAGGCAAAAAAGGGGTAGAAAATTACTTATAAAATAAGTTCTGGGGGGTAATAGGACCTTAGTATAGTATAAGTGTGTCTCTGGGATTTCGGGCATAGGTTGAGGGGGTACTTGGGTATTTTCCCTATGTGTATTCATCCTAATTGAATCAGTCAAATAGTTTTGTATTTTATTTTGCTCATTATATGTGTACTTTGATTTCGTATTCATTCACAATTTTAAATAATCAAAATACAGGTTTGTATTTAGATTATCACTTTGTAAAAACTAATTTGACTACAAACTACAGAACATACAAAATACTTTCAGATACTTTTGCGAAACAACTCAATACCTAAATGCTAATGTAGATTCTACTAAATTTGAAATATAAAAACAAATAATAAAAAAAGATAAACAAAAAATATTTTTAAATACTAAAATTCTGAAATACAAAAATAATTGATGAGTATGTTAACAAATTCACATAAAAATTAAAAAAAAGAATGACGAAAAATCTTCAATACATACAATTCAAAAGTTCAACATAATGTGTGATTTTGAAAATAAAATCTTGCAAAATAAATGATGAATTCAAAAATACCTTTATCAATTGAGAGATTTTTTGATTAATTGATAAATCTGAACAAATTGTTACTAACTTGAATTATTAGTTCTTCTTCAACAATTAGAGAGAATAATGGCGAAATTTTGATGAAAGAAAAAAAAGTGAATGATGGATGGTGAAAACTGAAAAGTTGATGAAAGAGAAAAAATTTGAAAAGTGAAAAATGAAAAATAAATTTAATGGTACTAAAGCATTGGAAGAAGTGTAAATGGATAATGAATGTAGAATTTGATTCGAAATTGGACTATTTTGAGAAATAAAATTTGAATACAAATTATTTTCTAAAATATTGATATTTTGACATTTTCAATAATTATTTTAAAGTGTAGATGTTTTTACTAATTAAGTTAAGGATTGTGACTAGTTTGCTAATTTTTCCTTATTTTTTTAATTATCCAAATATTATATAAAGCCTCAACTTAAATCAATAATGTGATTTCAAAATTTCAATAAAGTTTAAATTCTTCTACTTGCAATTGTTGAAAGAAATTTAATTTTCATCAGGTAAAGAAAGTTCTAAACATCATTTAGTCCAAGTAAGTTGCCAAATATTTTTATAGTTTTCTTTGTTCATCAAAACGAATTGTAATTAACCTCCATTTTGTGTGTTATTCTACTTCAATTTTGTGTTTGAAATTATGACAACAAAGAGCAACATTAGAGTAAAATTACGACTCAAAAAGGATGCTCATAATTTGGGAATGGGACAGTTTTTTTAGGATTCTTTTAAAATCAAATCTGAAAAGTTGAAAATCCTTTTAGAGGATAATCAAAATTATTTAACAATATTCATTTAAAATCAAAAAGAAAAGAAGAAGAAGCAAACAAAATTTTAATGACATAAAAATTAAACTGACGATTTGTTCAAATATGCAATTACTACTTATTTTTGAATTTCTATACTAAAGGAAATCATCTACCTATTTATGCATTGATTCCTTCCTTCTATAAATATATGTCCTCTTTTTCAAGAAAAAAATATTGATTTCCGATAAGTTTTTTTAATTTTGTTGAATATTAATTTTGATTTTCTTTATGAAATTCAAACTTTAAAATGATTGAATTTTACATGAATAATCAGGATGATGAAAATAACAATATAATTTAATTCTTAAAAGTTATTTTTCTCAATTTGATTATTAATAATTAGAAATCATATATCGTTTCAATAATTAAAATTAAAATAGATAAAGGATTAACATCTATCTTAATTTGATTTGATTTAAAAATGTAATAAAAAAATTACTCAAATGAAATTACATTTGCTTTTCTACTTCTAAAAAATATGTAGCACAGACAATTTGACTATTAATATATTTAATTAATTTAAAAGAATAAGAATGTGAACAAATTAAATTTAAGAAAACTAGATTTTCATCTTAAATCATATTATATATAATGATTTATTTTAAGCTCACATTAATTTAAGTTAATTTTTTATTTTTAAAAAAATCATGAATATAATTATGATTATTTTAAATAATTACGTTAAATCAAAACAGTTTTAAACATTATTTTTCAATGCATAGAGAAACCGTTAACTATATTATATAATTAATTAAATATTTAGTCTTATTAGTTGAAATTTTAAACTAAATAAAAAATATAAATAACAATTAAATGTACTGCTAAAAAATTCAAATAATTTACACTATTTATTAACCGTTTGTATAATATTTGTTTATTCTTATTAAATTAATATATTTGCTTATTCTAATTAGTTTTAAATTTAAAAGAAGTCCCTTTATAAATTTTATATAAAATAATACGATAATTAAAAGAACAGAATTCCCCATTACATCTGCATTACTATGTAGTCCTAAAAAATTATGAAAAACTATGTCGATAACCATTATTATATCATTAGGCATCTTAAATTAAATTTAAAATAGAAATGAATAATTACGTATTTTAAATAATATCAAATTATAAAAAAATAACATTATTTTTGCCTTTATATTGTAAGTTTATGTTTGTTTATGATTATTTTATTTCGTAAAAATAAAAATATAATATTACATAGTGTTAAACAATAATTATACACAATTCATTTCACTTTTCAGATATAATATTTAAAATTAATATGAAAAGGTAACGTTTTGAGTTTTTTTTTTCAGGATGATTGGTGTGGGAGTGGATTTAAATTTTTATTTTTTTTCGACATATTGTTAAAGTTATTATCTACACATACTTAAAGTTAAGAATTTTTTTGATAATATTATTTAATAATTAGATAATTTTTTGAAATTGTCTATAGATCAATTTATGATTATATATTTATCAACTAATCGCGCAATGCGCAGCACGTATACTAGTATTACCTTATAGACGATATTTGTTGTGCATTTTTCATTAGTCAGATGTATTTTGCACGTGCATTTCACATTAAACTGTATAGATATTTTTCTTAGAACTATTTTTTTGGTGTATTAATTTTTATTTTTATAAGTTATAACATAGTAGATGACGTTCTTGCTGTTGTCACTCATATTTGACTTCTCGATTCACTGTATACATAAATCAAAGATAGTTATCTCACTGCCGATAGTTAACTCAGAAAGATTTTCATTTTTTAACCGAAAAAACTAAAATTTAAAAGTAAAGAATTTATTATATTCGTACTAAATATAATGACCTGTTTATTTTACACCCAACAAAAACATTATTCATATACTTGTAAATAATTTTCAATTTATTTAACTAAGAATTATTTGTCAAAGAATAAATAACAACATGAGTTATCACATATATAGGAACGATATAATGATATGAACAACTATTTATCAAGGATTAATACAAAAAAAAAAGATGAAAGATAAAAATAATTAATTTAATAACTATGAGAATTCATAATATTATAATTAAATAATGTTAAAGAGTGTGAATAACATTTGCAATAATTATTAATATCTAAAACAATGTATAATCTTATAACTAAAGAATTAAGGTGCAATAGCTGAATTTCTAAACAATCTTATACATACATAAATAAATAAGATTTTAAATTAATGTTATGATTTTTTATATAGTTATTAGATTTTAATTTAGTTTAGGGACAAAATGTAAATGTTTATTCCATATCAATGAATATAAATTTATTTTGTAAATGCTAAATTTAAATGATTCATATATATTCACATATTTTCACATTTGTTGTAAGTTTTTCTCTTAAAAAAGAAACGTACTCAGAACATTATAAAATAATATATGATGAAGTTAGAAGATCTTATTAACTTGATATATAATACATCCATACATATATAA
The DNA here is from genome assembly GCF_036512215.1 of Solanum lycopersicum. Classification (NCBI taxonomy): domain Eukaryota; kingdom Viridiplantae; phylum Streptophyta; class Magnoliopsida; order Solanales; family Solanaceae; genus Solanum; species Solanum lycopersicum. Next base: position 15,208,984 of record NC_090811.1, on the reverse strand, counting down.
TACTTTAATTTTAATAAAGATACCTTTTAAAAAATAAACTAATACATACTATGTTTATATAGTAATAATTATTTTGAAGCAAACTTTCTGACAATTTAAATCACAAATGTGAATTGATAAATATAGTAGTCATTGTTTTATTTTGAACATAAAAAAAAATCATGACAATTATCTAACTCTTAAGAAATCTAATAATTTTGAAAATAGTTATTCAGAAGTATATATCTACATCACAAGAGAAATTGTTAACGAAAATAAATGTATTTAGATTACATCATGTTAACTTCATATGTTGGAACATTACATACTAATGTATATATTAAGTAAAAAATAATTATTATATCATCAAATTTATTTTTCTCAATTACTCATGGTTATGAAATATATATTTTTAGGATATAACAATTTACTTCATCAGAACAGCGGTGTCTCATATTCTACTCTCACTCAATGACAATACAGAATAGTGGTGTCTCATATTCTACTCTCAGTCAATGACAATAAAATTATACGTTTTAAAAAAAATGTAATAAGAAGAAGAGTAGAAGATTAAATAAAATTGTATTTGAAAAATAAGAGGAAGACCTTCTATTTATAGTTAACAAAGGGTAGTATGAAAAAATTATTTTTGTGTCTTATCTTGAAAAGTCATGACCTTTTTTGAGAAAGTCACAATTCTTTGGAAAAGTCACAACTTATTGAAAAATTCACAAATCTTTGAAAAAGTCACAATTCATCGAAATATCACAACCCTTTGAAAAAGTCATTACAAAAAAGTCACAACTCATCGAAAAAGACACAGCTCTTTGAAAAAGTCACAACTTAATGAAAAAGTCACAACTCATCGAAAATGTCACAACCTAAGTTGGAAATATTGTAGTAATTTAATATTAAAGTTAGGAGTTCATGCGTTTAAGGTAATATAAAAGATATAGATAGATATAGATGTACATTGGTATGTATTCAGTAAATTAAGAATATTTTTATACTTAAATACTGATGCTATTTCAGATTGTATTATGAATTCTTATTGGATGATTTTGTATTCATCATGATATATTTGTTGTATTTGTGTTGTGTGATTTTAGAAGGTATTGTACCTGGAGGTTTTTGTGTTCATTATGCTTTGTATATCATTTTTTCAGTTATGGACATTGTGAAATCGTTGTGTATCCAATTAAGTAAAGATACACATTAACTTATAAATGTCACGACCCAAAAATGGGCGTGATGGCACTCGTCTTATCCCACCAAGACAAGTTAGCCTAAAACTCAACCATTACAATAAAGTGCGGAAGTAAAATATAAGTAACTTAATAAAACCCCCCAAAACCTGGTAGTCACGTGTACAAGCCTCTAAAGTATTACAATTGATTCAAAAGAAAACTCAAGTCTCAAATGAACTTGTTTCTAGAATAGAACAAGATCATAATTAAGGAGAAGAAAGTCTGTTGCGATGGAAACAACTACCTGACAAATCTCCAAGAAGCCTCGGAAAAGAAGAGAATGACAAGTAAAACAAAAATTCAGGCTCATAACCTACAAAAATTTGTAGAAGCAAGGGGTGAGTACCAAACCACACGGTACTCAGCAAGTAAACGTCTAAACACAAGCTAAGGGAATGAAATACGGGTACCCCTACCTCCCCAACCGAACCTCCACAACTACAACCTGCATAAAATTCAGTCTAACCTAATAGTTTATATTTACATAGCACGTAACTCTACAACAACAATTATAAAAATTACATATATATCCTCCACAACCACACTTTATCAAATTACATATCCTCATTAACAAGCTCAGTATTATCAATCAAAAATTCCGCAGAAAGGCAATCACAAGATCAGCAAAACACAATATCAAGTTCACCAATGAAAAGTATGTGTAATGCAATGTCAAGTATAATGATGCATGTCTGACCTAGTGATACACACCCGCTGTCTCTCAGTCCGGGACCCATGGGGGACATATTTGTCCATGCATCTGTCGCGGCGCACGACACGACCCTCGATAATAGTAACCATCGCGGCGCGCGATACGTCCCTCGAAATACAGTATCCATCGCGGCGCGCGATACGTCCCTCGAAATAGTACATCCTCTTTAAGTTATCATTCTTTCTCAAGGCACATAACACTTTCACAACCATGTCTCAGAATAATGCAAATGACATGTTCACACAAATAATGAGGATATGACCATTTTCACAACACTGCACAATTCACAACAACATCAACAATGATTCAACAAACTTTTCAAATCATTCTTTATTATCAACACATCACACACAAGCAATTATTCACATTGCCTTTTATCACCCTTTGTTTTCATCATTAGAATTATTCAATGTGGACAAGTCAACCCATCACCAAGTCCCATTACTCCCAAACATATACCACATATACCACAAGGAAATACACGCATTCCATACACTTAACAAGTGTTTAGAAATTCACTTGCCTCAATTTATCGAACAATCACTTTGGAACTTTAGTCTTCCTCCTTTGTTACACTTCCAAATAAAATTCGGTCTATTCAAATTAAACACTATTAGGTTTCGAAGTTAACAACACACATATTGCACGTGTCTAGACTAAACCAAAAAAACTCACGCAAATTTATAATTAAGTTCTTAAGTTTCAAGATTAGGATTAAATTTTTAATTTCTTTTCAATATCATAAATCTTAAGACATTCACTTAATACCATATACCTAATACTTAATTATATATATTAATATATCAAAAGTTAAATGATAATATGGAAACTATTAAAAGGATCTCAAATTGATCCCAATTTATATCACCCATATTTGAACACCAAAATAAAGATATTTCATGAAATACTTTTATACGGAAGGCTTCTTGCATGTCTATTTACCTCCCTTCCCAATAATTGTTTCATGATCATCAACAATTGGTTATAATTACTTAATGACTAAGGTGAAATTTATGCTAAATAACATATGCATACGTGTACACAAAATTAAAATTAGTTTCACATATTAGTGTAAATTATACACGTTTTAATCTAAAAATCTACTTCTAATTACATAAAAACTTAATAGAAAGGATGAAAATAATTACCTTGACGCCTTGAGATGAAAATATTGATTTTTCTCCTCCTTTTCCCTTTTATTTTCTCCCTTTCTTTTCTTTTCTTCTCTGCTTTTTTTTCTTTTTCAAATCGTTTTTTCTTTCCTCAAATAAGCCGTCACGGGCTTTTTATAAATTTAGGGCACTTTGCCCCTTTTCTTTTTATTTTATTTCATTTATTTAATTAATTAATTTCCTTTTCTTTTTTTTCATTATTATTAGCAACAAAAAAATCTTTTATTAAATCTAAAAATCGTGCCACTCATTCTTACAAGTCATATAAATTATTTATAAAATCTACTAAAAAGGTTAATACAAAAAAAATAATAGTTGAAATTTCTAAAACGACTAAGAGGGTCATTACAATAAATTTGTATTCCTTTTGAAATGACTAGTGATTATATTTCAGATTGTATTCACTCCTTGTTATTTGATTGTTTCGTATACATTATGACATATTTGTTGTAGTTGTGTTATGAGCTTTAAAAGTTACTATATTTACATGTGTTTATATTCATTATGCTATGTGTATCATTTTTTAGTTATGAACATTGCGAGAGTATTGTTTGTATCCAGTCAAGTTAAGATACATATTAACTTATACATTTGTATTGATTTTAAACAAACATTGTGTAACGACCTGTTTAGTCGTTTTGAGCAGCAGATATTATTTCTGGAAAAACAGGCTGAGACGACGGAACCCACGACGGAACCCACGACGGAATGTCATGGGCACGACGGACCGTCGAGGGTGTCTCGTCCCAAAACACTTAGAAATTCTGAAATTTGGGTGCTGAAATCGACTCTCTGAACTTTGTAATGAAATGGCAGGACGGACCGTCACAGGTGTGACGGACCGTCACAGACCCTTGGTGGAAATTTGGGTCTCTGAACTTTGCGACGACCTGCAGGACGGACCGTCGCAGGCACGACGGACCGTCACAGGTTGCGCAATCCCAGTCTGGGTCGGATTTCTTGATACGTTTTAAGGGACGTTTTTGACTATTCTTGCCTTAATTATAAAGTTAGTGGGTTAATGTTAATAAGTCTAATTACTTGGGGGTTAAAAGAGGTAACCTTAAGTTAATTAGTGGGGCATTATTGCCATCTTTTATTCTTAATTATATACTAATTAGGGTAAAAGAAAGAGGGTTGAATAAAGAAAATAGAATGAACAAGAGAAAGAGAGAGAAAGTTGAACGAGAGAGAGAATCGAACGAGAGAAAAAACACAAAGCTTGGGAAATTGCTTGCTTGATCACGAATCTTCGAAGGAGGTAGGTTATGGTTTTCATGCTTTCATAGTAAACTCTTAATAGAGAATGATATGTATTGGTAGTATTGTAAACCCTGCTATGTGCTTAATTGTATGCATGCATGAACGTGATTATATAATTGTGATTATATTAAGCATGATGAAGTTATTGAATCTCAAATCTTGATAAAAACCTAATCTCTTTTTAATGATGATGCCTTGGTAAGGGAGAAGGCTTGATGAACTAAAGTAATGAGATTGATGATGCTTTGGTAAGAAAGAAGGCTTGATGAATTGATGGAAGGAGATTTAGGGGATCGGGTGTCATGAACCGACACGTAGAATTAGGGGATCGGGTGTCACGAACCGACACGTAGATTTAGGAGATCGGGTGTCACGAACCGACACGTAGAATTAGGGGATCGGGTGTCACGAACCGACACGTAGAATTAGGGGATCGGGTGTCACAAACCGACACGTAGATTTAGGGGATCGGGTGTCACGAACCGACACGTAGATTTAGGGGATCGGAGTGTCACATACCGACACAAGAGGATTAATGAATATGAGGGATCGGAGTGTCACGTACCGACACAGGAGGATTAATGAATATGAGGGAGCGGAGTGTCACGTACCGACACAAGAGAAATAAAGATAATGAATCTTGAAAGATGTTAATATACTCAATCTAATGAACATGATTCCCAAATGAGTATGGTATCGAGGCTTGAGTCCTCATGTGTGAACTTGACGGTAACTGTTAATAATATAGTATTTGTTGTTGCTACATGTTGAGTATCACAGTTGACTTTATGATATTACTTGGTATATATTGATTTCTATTTTGAGTTGGCCGATGATATCTACTCAGTACCCGTGTTTTGTACTGACCCCTACTTTTATGTTCTCTTCTTGTTTATTTGTGGAGTGCAGCAAACGTGCCATCGTCTTCAATTCAACAGTAATTCAAGCCAGTCTTACTACATCGGAAATTCAGGGTGAGCTAATGCTTCTAGCTTGGACTGGATCTTCTTCTTCAAGTCTTGATGCCTTGAACTTCCGGCATGGACTAGCTTCTTATGTATTTTTAGCTTTTAGAATACTCTTAGTATAGTCGTTTGATCGTAGATGTTCTTGTGATGATGACTTCCAGATTTTGGGGAATAATAGATGTTGAATTTTAGAAGTTAATGAATTGGTCTTTAGTTAATGAGTTTAAGTCTTCAGCATTACTTTCTGTTGATATTATATTGAAATGTTAAGGTTAGATTGGTTGGTTCGCTCACATAGGAGGGTAAGTGTGGGTGCCAGTCGCAACCCGGTTTGGGTCGTGACAAACTTGGTATCAGAGCATTAGGTTCGTTGGTCTCATCACACAAGAACGAGTCTAGTAGAGTCTTAAGGAATGGTAGGGGGTGCCTTTACTTTTCTTTGAGAGGCTATAAGACTTTAGGAAAATTCCATTCTTTCTTTCTTTCTTTCGTGCTACTACTTGAATCCAATTGGTATCTAGGTGATACAAATTGGTATCTGACCATCTTCACTCTCTTTCGCAGATTGTTAGAACTAGAGCAACGACTACGCCAACACCAACACCAGCACCGGCGGGACAGGGTGCGTCTGAGCAAGCCACTGGGGCTGTTGCTCAGGAAGAGTAGCGGCAAGAGGCCGTGGTAGAGTTCGTGGGAGGACGTCTTCTACGGGAAGAGGACGATCACCTAGCCCATCTGATACTAGGGCAGTGACTCCTCCACCGACTGAGGAAGTAATAAGAGAAAGGGAGGATGGGGAAACTGAACAAGTGCAGAATGAGGGATTGCCACCCCAACCTACCCCAGAGATGATCAATCAGGTTCTCGCCTATCTCAGTGGGTTGTCTGATCAAGGTCTGGCACCTCCAGTGTTTTCTGCGCCAACACCTACGGTTTCAGAAGTGCAACATGCAGCCACTATGGCTCCTCGTATGGATGCCTCATTGGACATAGGCACATTTCCACGTCTGACTACTAGGCCTATAATGACAAATGATCAGCATGAACTTTTCAGGAAGTTCTTGAAATTGAAACCTCCGGTCTTCAAGGGTGCTGAATCAGAGGATACTTATGATTTTCTGGTTGACTGTCACGAGCTACTACACAAGATGGGTATAGTAGAACGGTTTGGTGTGGAGTTTGTGACTTATCAGTTTCAAGGGAACGCCAAAATGTGGTGGCGGTCACATATTGAGTGTCAACCAACAGAGGCACCACCTATGACTTGGGCCTCATTCTCTAGCTTGTTTATGGAGAAGTATATCCCCCGAACTTTGAGGGATAGGAAAAGGGATAAGTTCTTGAGCCTAGAGCAAGGTAGGATGTCGGTCAATGCATATGAGGCTAAGTTTCGTGCATTATCCCGGTATGCCACCCAACTATGTTTCAGTCCACAAGAGCGGATTCGCCGTTTTGTGAAGGGGTTGAGGTCAGAGTTGCGGATTTCAGCCTTACAGGTAGCGGCTACGGCAAAATCCTTCCAAGAGGTGGTAGACTTCGTGATAAAGGTGGAAGGAGTGAAGCCAGATGACTTCACCACGAATCGACATCAAAAAGGTTTCGAAAGGGAGGCGAGTTTAATGGTTCTTACTCTAGAGGACAAGGTTTCGGAGGTTACTCAGTTCGACCCATTCAGTCTTCATTACAGACTGTAGTTGGGGGTCCACCTCAGACCGGTCAACACTTCTCTGAGAGACCTATGCTTGACTCCAGAGAGTGTTATGGATGTGGGGAGACTGGACATATTAGGAGGAATTGTCCAAAACAGAGTTATAGACCCCCAATTGCTAGAGGTAGAGGTGGTCATGGTAGAGGCCGTCATTCTGGAGGACGTGGTGGTCGAGGTAATGGTGGTCACCAAAACGGCCGAGGTGATGGGCAAACTGGAACCACTACATCACAACATGGTAGGGGCAACGGACAGACGAACGATAGGGCCCATTGTTACGCTTTTCCTGGGCGGTCTGAAGCGGAGGCATATGATGCTGTCATCACAGGTAATCTTCTGGTTTGTGATTGCATGGATTCTGTATTGTTTGATCCTGGATCCACATTTTCTTATGTATCTTCATCATTTGCTAATGGTCTAAATTTACATTGTGAATTACTTGATATGCCTATTCGTGTTTCTACTCCGGTGGGTGAGTCCGTGGTAGTTGAAAAGGTGTATAGGTCTTGTTTGGTGAACTTTGTGGGGAGCAACACTTATGTAGATTTGGTTATCTTAGAAATGGATGATTTTGATGTAATTTTGGGTATGACTTGGCTTTCTCCGCAATTTTCGATTTTGGACTGTAATGCTAAAACGGTGACGTTAGCCAAGCCTGGGACAGATCCGTTAGTTTGGGAGGGCGACTACACTTCCAATCCGGTGCGTATCATCTCCTTTCTTCGTGCTAAGAAAATGGTTAGTAAAGGGTGTTTAGCTTTCTTGGCACATCTCAAGGATGACACTACCCAAGTACCCTCGATTGAGTCGGTTTCGGTGGTCCGTGAATTTCTGGATGTGTTCCCCGCAGATCTTCCTGGTATGCCACCAGATAGGGATATAGATTTTTGTATTGACCTTGAACCGGGTACTCGACCCATTTCGATACCCCCTTATAGAATGGCTCCCGCGGAGTTAAGAGAGTTAAAAGCCCAACTTCAAGAGTTGTTAAACAAAGGCTTTATTAGACCAAGCGCATCTCCTTGGGGTGCTCCGGTTTTGTTTGTGACGAAGAAGGATGGGAGTTTTCAAATGTGTATAGACTACAGACAACTAAACAAGGTAACCATAAAGAACAAGTATCCTCTTCCCCGCATTGATAACTTGTTCGATCAGTTACAAGGTGCTTGTGTCTTCTCTAAGATTGACTTGAGATCCGGTTATCATCAATTGAAAATACGGGCAACGGATGTGCCAAAGACTGCTTTTCGAACGAGGTATGGGCATTACAAATTTGTAGTGATGTCTTTTGGTCTTACGAATGCCCCTGCTGCGTTCATGAGCTTGATGAACGGGATTTTTAAGCCACATTTGGACCTCTTCGTGATCGTATTTATTGATGATATATTGGTATACTCAAAGAGCAAGAAGGAACATGAAGAGCATTTGAGAATGGTATTGGAAATGTTGAGGGAGAAAAAGCTTTATGCCAAGTTCTCTAAGCGTGAGTTTTGGCTAGATGCAGTGTCCTTCTTGGGGCACGTGGTTTCTAAGGATGGAGTGATGGTGGATCCTTCTAAGATTGAGACAGTGAAGAATTGGGTAAGACCTACTAATGTGTCAGAAATAAGGAGCTTTGTTGGGTTAGCTAGCTACTACCGCCGATTTGTCAAGGGATTCTCTTCTGTTGCTTCCCAACTGACGAACTTGACTAAGCAAAATGTTCCATTTGTATGGTCGGATGAGTGTGAGAAAAGCTTTCAGAAGCTCAAGACTTTATTGACTACCGCACTCATTCTCACCTTGCCCGTGGAAGGTAAGAATTTCATTGTCTATTGTGATGCATCTTATTCGGGTTTGGGTGCAGTGCTAATGCAAGAGAAGAATGTGATTGCTTATGCTTCAAGACAATTAAAAGTGCATGAACGTAACTATCCAACTCATGATTTGGAATTGGCCGCGGTAGTGTTTGCATTAAAGCAATGGAGACACTATTTATATGGGGTTAAGTGTGAGGTCTATACGGATCATCGTAGCCTACAGTATGTCTTTACTCAGAAAGATTTGAACTTGAGACAGAGGAGATGGATGGAACTACTGAAGGACTACGACATCACTATTTTGTATCATCCGGGGAAGGCGAATGTTGTAGCGGATGCTTTAAGAAGAAAGGCGGGAAGCATGGGAAGTTTAGCTCACTTGCAAGCTTCTAGACGCCCGTTGGCTAGAGAGGTTCAGACTCTAGCTAATGACTTGATGAGATTAGAAGTAAATGAGAAGAGAGGATTGTTGGCTAGTGTGGAGTCAAGATCTTCTTTTCTTGACAAAATTAAGGGAAAACAGTTTGATGATGAGAAACTAAGGCGAATCCAAGATAAAGTATTGCGAGGAGAGGCTAAGGAAGCACAAATCGATGAGGAAGGTGTTTTGAGAATCAAGGGAAGGGTATGTGTGTCCCGTGTTGATTTGATCAACATATTCTGACAGAAGCTCATAGTTCAAGGTATTCTATACATCCGGGTGCAACCAAGATGTATCGTGACCTAAAACAACACTTTTGGTGGAGTAAAATGAAGCGTGATATTGTTGACTTTATTGCCAAGTGTCCAAACTGTCAACAAGTAAAGTATGGACACCAAAGGCCCGGAGGAACACTTCAGAGAATGCCCATTCCGGAATGGAAGTGGGAGAGAATTGCAATGGACTTTGTGGTTGGTCTTCCAAGGACAATGGGTAAGTATGACTCCATTTGGGTGATTGTTGATAGGTTAACTAAATCTGCTCATTTCATTCCGGTAAAGGTGACTTACAATGCAGAGAAGTTAGTCAAGATCTATATCTCAAAAATCGTTCGATTGCATGGGGTTCCACTATCCATCATATCAGATAGAGGTACGCAGTTTACTTCTATGTTTTGGAAAACATTGCATGCGGAATTGGGTACTAAGTTGGACCTTAGTACTGCGTTCCATCCTCAAACCGATGGTCAGTCTGAAAGGACGATTCAAGTGTTGGAGGATATGCTTCGTGCATGTGTGATAGAGTTTGGTGGCCATTGGGATAGCTTCCTACCCTTAGCGGAGTTTTCATACAATAATATCTATCACTCAAGTATTGATATGGCCCCATTTGAAGCATTGTATGGGAGGAGATGTAGGTCTCCCATTGGTTGGTTTGATGCATTCGAGGTTAGACCTTGGGGTACTGACCTTTTAAGGGATTCGATAGAGAAAGTGAAGTCTATTCAAGAAAAGCTTCTAGCGGCGCAAAGTAGACAAAAAGAATATGCAGATCGAAAGGTTAGAGACTTAGAGTTCATGGAAGGTGAACAAGTCTTGTTGAAAGTTTCACCAATGAAAGGGGTGATGCGATTTGGTAAGCGAGGTAAACTTAGCCCAAGGTATATTGGTCCATTTGAAGTACTTAAGCGAGTAGGGGAGGTGGCTTATGAGTTAGCCTTGCCTCCAGGGCTGTCCGGAGTGCATCCGGTATTCCATGTGTCTATGTTGAAAAGATATCATGGGGATGGAAATTACATTATCCGTTGGGATTCAGTTTTGCTTGATGAGAATTTGTCTTATGAGGAGGAGCCTGTTGCTATTTTAGATAGAGAAGTTCGCAAGTTAAGGTCAAGAGAGATTGCATCCATCAAGGTGCAATGGAAGAATCGACCGGTTGAAGAAGCCACTTGGGAGAAGGAGGCGGATATGCGAGAAAAATACCCATATCTGTTTACAGATTCAGGTACTCCTTTTCGCCCTTGTTTACCTTCTTGTGATCATTCGGGGACGAACGATGGGTAAATTGGTATCTAATGTAACGACCTGTTTAGTCGTTTTGAGCAGCAGATTTTATTTCTGGAAAAACAAGCTAAGACGACGGAACCCATGACGGAACGTCATGGGCACGACGGACCGTCGAGGGTGTCTCGTCCCAAAACACTTAGAAATTCTGAAATTTGGGTGCTGAAATCGACTCTCTGAACTTTGTAACGAAATGGCAGGACGGACCGTCACAGGTGTGACGGACCGTCACAGACCCTTGGTGGAAATTTGGGTCTCTGAACTTTGCGACGACCTGCAGGACGGACCGTCGCAGGCACGACGGCCCGTCACAGGTTGCGCAATCCCAGTCTGGGTCGGATTTCTTGATACGTTTTAAGGGACGTTTTTGACTATTCTTGCCTTAATTATAAAGTTAGTGGGTTAATGTTAATAAGTCTAATTACTTGGGGGTTAAAAGAGGTAACCTTAAGTTAATTAGTGGGGAATTATTGCCATCTTTTATTCTTAATTATATACTAATTAGGGTAAAAGAAAGAGGTTTGAATAAAGAAAATAGAAAGAACAAGAGAAAGAGAGAGAAAGTTGAACGAGAGAGAGGATCGAACGAGAGAAAAAACACAAAGCTTGGGAAATTGCTTGCTTGATCACGAATCTTCGAAGGAGGTAGGTTATGGTTTTCATGCTTTCATAGTAAACTCTTAATAGAGAATGATATGTATTGGTAGTATTGTAAACCCTGCTATGTGCTTAATTGTATGCATGCATGAACGTGATTATATAATTGTGATTATATTAAGCATGATGAAGTTATTGAATCCCAAATCTTGATAAAAACCTAATCTCTTTTTAATGATGATGCCTTGGTAAGGGAGAAGGCTTGATGAACTAAAGTAATGAGATTGATGATGCCTTGGTAAGAAAGAAGGCTTGATGAATTGATGGAAGGAGATTTAGGGGATCGGGTGTCACGAATCGACACGTAGAATTAGGGGATCGGGTGTCACGAACCGACACGTAGATTTAGGGGATCGGGTGTCACGAACCGACATGTAGAATTAGGGGATCGGGTGTCACGAACCGACACGTAGAATTAGGGGATCGGGTGTCACGAACCGACACGTAGATTTAGGGGATCGGGTGTCACGAACCGACACGTAGATTTAGGGGATCGGAGTGTCACGTACCGACACAAGAGGATTAATGAATATGAGGGATCGGAGTGTCACGTACCGACACAAGAGGATTAATGAATATGAGGGAGCGTAGTGTCACGTACCGACACAAGAGAAATAAAGATAATGAATCTTGAAAGATGTTAATATACTCAATCTAATGAACATGATTCCCAAATGAGTATGGTATCGAGGCTTGAGTCCTCATGTGTGAACTTGACGGTAACTGTTAATAATATAGTATTTGTTGTTGCTACATGTTGAGTATCATAGTTGACTTTATGATATTACTTGGTATATATTGATTTCTATTTTGAGTTGGCCGATGATATCTACTCAGTACCCGTGTTTTGTACTGACCCCTACTTTTATGTTCTTTTCTTGTTTATTTGTGGAGTGCAGCAAACGTGCCATCGTCTTCAACTCAACAGTAATTCAAGCCAGTCTTACTACATCGGAAATTCAGGGTGAGCTAATGCTTCTAGCTTGGACTGGATCTTCTTCTTCAAGTCTTGATGCCTTGAACTTCCGGCATGGACTAGCTTCTTATGTATTTTTAGCTTTTAGAATACTCTTAGTCTAGTCGTTTGATCGTAGATGTTCTTGTGATGATGACTTCCAGATTTTGGGGAATAATAGATGTTGAATTTTAGAAGTTAATGAATTGGTCTTTAGTTAATGAGTTTAAGTCTTCCGCATTACTTTCTGTTGATATTATATTGAAATGTTAAGGTTAGATTGGTTGGTTCGCTCACATAGGAGGGTAAGTGTGGGTGCCAGTCGCAACCCGGTTTGGGTCGTGACACATTGATGGTTTTTCAGATTCTGTTCGATATTGCATATTTGGTGTATTCATTAGATCATGACAATTATTGTATATGTTTGATGTGGACTATAAGTTACATTATGGTATAAATTTGTATTTATTTGATGTGTTTCTAAGTTACACTATGACATACTTTTTTTAATTTATGTGCTTGTCAAGTTATGTGTTTATCTTTTTACAAAACTCATATGTTATTTTGATTCTAATTGGTGTATTATTTTGAATTGGGAAAATGCACAAGTACCCCTCAACCTATGCCTGAAATTTCAGAGACACACTTATACTGAACTAAGATTCTATTACCCCCCTGAACTTATTTTATAAGTAATTTTCTACCCATTTTCGGCCTACGCAATACTAGCTTGAAAAAAAAAGTCAATCAACATTGGGCCCACAAGATAATGCCACGTAGGCTCAAAAGGGGTAGAAAATTATTAATAAAATAAGTTTAGGGGTGTAATAGGATCTTAGTATAGTATAAGTGTGTCTGTGAGATTTTGGGCATAGGTTGAGGGGGTACTTGTGCATTATCCCTTTTGAATTTAGTATTCTCCTTTATTTATCTATTTGAATTTTTATTTTCTCTTCTCTTAATGTACGTAGAGCTTACGGTATTTATATGCGTGCCTATGTCGAGTGATTGTCTTATGGACAAAAAAAGTTCAAGTTCTGCCAGCAACTTTGATTTAATCTTTTTGAGGTCAAGATATGCTACATTTCTTTGAAAGTATGGCCAACATAATAATAATGTCAGGGCCACTAGTGATAGTGAAGCACCCCCAAGACATAACATGCCTCAGACAGTTCGTGATGATAGTGAAACAATTGAAATACAATAGTTTATAGTATGATTAATCTTTTCTTATTCTAAAATATTGTCTATTATACATTAAATTTTTTATAGCAGTTTATTCTGCAAAGTCATCATTTTGATCTTATGAAGTGTTATTATCATTAAAAAGTTTTGATACATATTATTGTATTGCATTGATTGCATATGTTGTATCTCTCAATAGAAAATTTAAATACAAATGGTTATGCTTTCAAATAAACTAAGATAAGTCGAATTTATTAGCCATTTTTTAAATACAAATAAAATTTGTGTTGCCACGATTTTTCATATACAATCTTAATTAATATTTAAAGTCACAATGAATGTATTCATTAATGTTCATTCAATCTCTATTTATCATAGTTGTTTCTCAACATTTTGTTTTATATTTTAATTATCAGATATTAATTTACTTTCTGTATTCGTTTTGAATATACTGAACTTGAACAATTTTGTATTTAGTTTTGATCATCTTGTATTTAGGCTTCGTAATGATATACTTTGTATTTATAAATTAAAGACTAATCAGATAAATATAGTTATATCTACTGTTACTCCAGAAAATAAAGTCAATTATTATAACGACCCCCTTTTTTGAATTTTACCCATTTATCTAAATTTAATTATTTTAGTAGTTTTTATAAGTAATTTATGAGTTTTAGAAATGAGTGCTATAAATTTTAAAATAAATTAAGAGTTAATTAAGTTTTATAAAAATAATAAAAGGAAAATAAATATACTTAATATTAAGAAAAATATAATAATAATAATAATAATAATAATAATAATAATAATAATAACAACAACAACTATTAGAAAAAAAAACAAAGGGCTAAGCCCAATTGAAAAGGGAAAAAAAGGGGGTTAAAAGTTGTTGCTAACAACAGAAGCAGCAGTCACACATAAAATAAAAATAAAAAAAGATAAAAAAATTCTGGCAAAAACTACTTAGAGGCGGTAGCAAGTAAAAGGAAGTTGTTGTATTAGTATTTCACATTCATGCTGCCACTCTAATGGAGACTCTTGTAGCTTCAGGTAATTAATTTGAGTGTAAATATATTCCCAATAATATAATTTTTCTATTAGAATGAGGATGAACTAAAGTTGAGAACTTCTCATTATCACAATTGACTTTAATTATATCTTGCCTATTCAAATAAGTATGAATTGATATGTCTTTTATACTAAAATAATAATAATTTCATAATATTTCACCATTGTGTAATAAGGATAGAATGTGTATAATATTAACGATTACTGATTCTTGAATAGGTTGACATTAATCATTTAGTGCCTAACTTATTTTCATGTCTAGCTTCTGGTGACAAACCTTCCGTATAATTATCATAACAATTTTGATATATTGGTATGTTTCATTACATATTGGGCGAATTGTATTATATACATACTATTACATTTATGAGTTTGGAGAAAATAAAACATAACTCTAAACTTGAAATTTAAAAATATGAGAGTTGCTATATTAATTGATATCAAAATTAGGAACTTGATTAGGAATTTGGGTGAGTTTTTGGATCTAAACTAGACACATAGTGATATGAATGTTGTTAGTCCAACATCTTATTGTGATTGTTATGTGAATAGATTGCACTTATTTGGGAGTTCAATGAAAGTGGAAGGCACAAGTTTCAGAGTGAATTCTTGATTATTTGAGGCAAGTAGATTTCTAAACTCTTGTTAAGTGTATGAAATGCGTGTACTTCCTTGTGGTATATATTTGGGAGTAACGGGATTGGTGATGGGTTAACTTGTCCACATTGATTAATTCTAATGATGAAAAAAATGGGGATAACAAAAGGCAATGTGATTAATTGTTTATGTGTGTTGTGTTGAGAAAGGGTTGAAGGCTTGTTGAATCATTGTTGATGTAACTTCATGTTTGTGTGGTTGTGAATTGTGCGATGTTATGAAAATGGTCATCTCCTCATTATTTGTGTGAACTTTTCATTTGCATTATTCTGAGGCATTGGTTGTGACAAGTGTTATGTGCATTGAGAAAGAAAGGGTACTTAAGAGAATGTACAATTTCGAAGGACGTATCGCGCGCCGCGATGGATACTATATTTCGAGGGATGTATCACGCGCCGCGATGGTTACTAATATCGAGGATCGTGTCGTGCGCCGCGACAGATGCATGGACAGATATGTCCCCCATGGGTCCCGGACTGAGAGACAGCTGGTGTGTATCATTAGGTCAGGCATGCATCATTATACTTGACATTGTATTCCATTGCATTGCACATATTTATCATTAGTGAACTTGATATCGTGTTTTGCTGATCTTCTGATTACCTTTCTGTGGAACTTGTGATTGATCAATATTGAGCTTGTTATTGCGGATATGTAATTTGTTGAAGTGTTGTTGTTGAGGATATTTAATTTGTCTAAGTGTTGTTGTTGAGCTACGTGCTATGTAAACTGTGAGTTATTAGGTTGGGTTGATTTTTAATGCAGGTTGTAGTTGTGGAGGTTCGGTTGGGGGTGGTAGGAGTACCCGTATTTCATCCCCTTAGCTTGTGTTTAGAGGTTTACTTGCTGAGTACCGTGTGGTTTAGTACTCACCCCTTGCTTCTACAATTTTTTGTAGGTTATGAGCCTGGATATTTGTTTTACTTGTCATTCTCTTCTTTTCCGAGGCTTCTTGGAGATTTGTCAGGTAGCTGTTTCCGTCGCAGCAGACTTTCTTCTCTTTAATTATGATCTTGTTCTATTCTAGAAACAAGTTCATTTGAGATTTGAGTTTTTCTTTTGAATCAATTGTAATACTTTAGAGGCTTGTACACGTGACTACCAGGTTTTGGGGGTTTTATTAAGTTACTTATATTTTATTTTCGCACTTTATTGTAATGATTGAGTTTTAGGCTGACTTGTCTTGGTGGGATAAGACGAGTGCCATCACGCCCATTTTTGGATCGTTACAATTATACAAGAACAATTTGAAGTAATATATTGAAATAAATACATAATAAATGAAAAATATAAACTGACATCTGAATACATTTCAAAATATAATATTTATTTAAAATGATCAAAAACCAATTACATAAAATTAAGGCAAACAAAATTATCCAACACTTTTTTTAAAAAATATAAACATATCTAGCTATTCAATGCATGGTCCATTCTTGCATGACCGTCTATCATGCCTCTTACATTCACTGGTACTACAAGAGTTCTGTTCTTCTTTTCATATGGTTGATTAGTACAATTTAACAGATACTACATTCATTGATTATATCCTTTTTGATAAAGGATACAATGTAGTTCAATAAACTGAAAACAAATAACCAAATAAAAATGAAAATACAATACAATATCGTAAAAAATTGTAGTTGCTCCAATTTATTTTTCATATGGATACAATTTGATTCAAAAACTAAAAACAAACAACCAAAGAAAAAATCATGTCTCAAACAACCCATTGTTAATTTCGTATTCAACAAGCAAAAAAATTCTACGAGTCCACTAGGAATACAATGTAGTTCAAAAAACAGAAAACTAATAACTAAACAAAAAAAGGGATAATGCACAAGTACCCCTTCAACCTATACCCAAAATATCATAGATGCACTTATAATATACTAAGGTCCTATTACCTCCCCTAACTTATTTTATTACTCCCTCCGTTTAAAAAAGAATGTCTCTATTTCCTTTTTAGTCTGTTTAAAAAAGAATGATCCATTTCGTTTTTTGGCAACACTTTAACTTTAATTTTCCACGTGGCATGTTTAAGACCACAAAATTAAAGGACATTTTGGTACATTTGACATAATTTTAATTTAGAACCACAAGATTAAAAAGTCTTCTTTCTTTTCTTAAACTCCGTTTCAAGTTAAACTGGGTCATCCTTTTTTAAACGGAGGGAGTAATAATTTTCTACTCTTTTTTTTACCTACGTGGCACTATCTTGTGGGTCCAACGCCGGTTGACTTTTTTTTCAAGCTAGTGCCATATAGGCCGAAAAGGGCTAGAAAATTACTTATAAAATAAGTTAAGTGGCGTAATAGGATCTTATTATAGTATAAGTGTGTCTCTGAAATTTCAGGCATAGGTTGAGGGGATACTTGTACATTTCCCCCCAAAAAAATAAATATACATTACAAATTGTCGTAGTATATTTTACTTCCTCCAATTTGAATTCCGTGGGGATATTTTTTTTTCTTCAAAAAAGTAAAAACAAAAATCAATAAAAAAAAGTTTGTCTTCTTATGATCCATTATTATTTTCGTATTTAACAAACAAAAAAATTTGAGAAATTCCGCAACACTAGTTATTCATACCTTGTTCATGATACATACAATTTAAAACGAAAATATATACGATTTACAATTATGTAAAAAGATTCATATCAAATTATAATCAATTACAAACACATTAATGATGAAGCATTTAACTAATACATGTTGTAATTTACATTCCACCAATTTTATTGAAATTTCTTCTCAGAACTTGCTTGTCAATGAACTTTTTATCCCATTTTGTCCAGATAATTTTTTACCAAACAGAAAAAATAGATTTTGTTTTCAGTTGAGGTGTGAATGTCGATAATGAGAAAATTTTGTTTTGTAAAGGATTAGACTTTTAAGCGTTTGTTCCTTTTAAAAATAATTCTCTCCCCTAAATTTCTCCAATCTGTTATATAAAAATTATATCTTTCAAATTAATACAAATAATAAAAAAATAAATAAGATACATAACAAATTTAAAAATTAACATTTTTATTAAATGTTGAAAGTGTTGCTAATGAATCCTCTTAAATCTTAAAATATTGACATTTTGAAAAATATTCCATTAGAATATTTGTTCACTTTTTTCACTCTTTTAAATTTATATGTTCATTTGATTCCCAAAAATATCAAATAGTAATATTTTTTGGAAGCAAAAGGATAAATTATAAAATCAAAAAGATGATTGATTAAAGGATAAATGATAAGAAGTTATAATTATCTTTTTTTACATTATTAATGTTTGTTACTACGTAATCTTGTATGTAAGATAATATAATGTTTAGTTTTAGTATATTATCTTGACCAATGAGTGATTTCTAAAGATAATAGACTGAGCACCGATATGGGGTAGAATTCGGACACCTCATATTCCCCATATACTACGTAACCAACGTGTTAGAGAATAATACCGACATTCGAACAACTCTTCACTGCCTTTGAGAAGGCCTATTATATAGATCCACGAGTGTGTTCTCTACCTCAACAAGGTATAGGACAATTCTGGCAATGTCAACGAGATTCATCATCACGTAACTCATAAAAAAATTATCGATAAAAGAATCTCCCAGATAGAGTAAAGAGTATTTCATGATCATATTTATATATGTACAGCTCATTGAGTTATCATATTATTTGTAAAGCTTTTAAATGATTTTATATCATATTATTTGTAAAGCTTTTAAATGATTTTATCTCTACTTATGCTTTACATTCAATTGAGTATCTTGCTTCAGTCAAGTTATTTATTTTTCTCAACCTACACTATATACTCGTACATTCAATATACTAATGTCATTCAACATGCATCCCTTCATAATACAAATACAAATGTCCAGGATCACCGTTAGATATTCCATTGAAATCACTTTGCACTTTTTACTAATTGCATTTCAAAGGATCCACTTCTGTCTTTCAGTTTAGTTGTTTTGAAGTGTCGTGGATCTTGTTTCAATATCCATGTTGAACTATAAGTACTTCATAGATTAGTGTTGTGTTTCTTTCAATATTTCCTTTGAATTATATTGACAAACTATTATTGTTTTCAAAGTATTTTTTTAGACAATTTTGAAATACTATTTTGATATAGTTTGAGCTTTGCAAGTTCCAAGACTTAAATTTAAATTATGTCTTAAAGCTTAAATCTGTTTAAGTTAATCTTCCGTTGAGTAGTCAGCCAGGTCAAAAGTTTGCTAGATGAACAACAATGATTATCAAGTGTCAGCCTCAGGGTAAGCTCGAAGCGTGACATAAAAACATGAGTACATTTATTGTAAACTAATTATTTTAATGAATAACACTGAACCTATCCCTTTTTAACTTCCTCATTCATGAATATATTTACAATCAAGCAACGTTTAGGATCCAAGAAGAAGTATGAGTGCAAAGAGCTGCATTTTAAAAATTTACAGTTCACAGGGTTGGGGAGAATTCATTTTTAGCAGTTCATGAGGGCTGAAGGTCATCTACATGATTGTGTAACCAGGGCCGCCTCCACCTTCCGGAACTGTCCATTCGAAATTCTGTTTCGGATCTTTAATACTGCAGGCCTGAATGAAACACAAGTTTTTACTGTTATCTGGATGTCAATATGAAACATTATCAAGTTGCATATGAACATAAATTAAGCAAGTGAACGATAGACTCGTTGAATTGCCAAAGGATTATCAGCAAGACCCATGGCAGCTTGCCGGATGAACAATATCTTTTATGGATTATTGCAGCTTAGACAAGTCTACACAGGTATCTGACCCAATTTTGTAGCTGGCTTTGGGTTGTAACAGCTTTAACTCAAGATTTTGAACCAGGGACACAAGACAGAATTACCTTGCAGTGCAAGCAGTTCTGAGCATTGATCTGCAACTTTAAGTCACCAGTCTCATCCGGGATGTACCTATCATTTTGAAGAGGAAAATTGAACAAATACGTAGCACATGAGAAGGAAATGAAAAATTATTTTCCAGATGAGAATATTACTCATAAACTCGTGCAGGACAATATCGTGCCTCAGGTCCAGCATATTTGGGCAAGTTGACATTTTCTGGAACAGTGGGATCTTTCAGATGAAGATGAGATGGTTGGTCATGATCATGATTTGTGTTGCTCCTACAGGAAGGGGGAAATTAGAAAGGAAAATCAGCAGTTCTGTTATAAAAGAAGATCTGACCACTCGAGGTGGGGTTAAAAAGTAAAGATCTTTTAGTCCTTCCTCAACACAAAGGGTCTTAATTCACATATTTAAGTACTTTACATGGCACAGTGATGTGATATGTTCAACCGTGATGGCAACCTCTATTAAAAAGAAAACTTAACCAGGATTCACAGACCTTAGTCTAGAGTTCTTACATGATGAAAAAAACATAAACAAGAATTCAGTTGGATAAATAATTCCTGGTTAACTTGCAAGAAATTCATTGTTAATTTGAGAGATCACAATTACTGCTTTGACATTCCATTCAAAAAAGAATGTATGTGAAACTGTGCATCAGATAAGCACATTTAAATCGTATTGCATCGCCTTCGACCAAACTATTCAACTTTACTTGCCATATAAAATTTGTTTTCTTATAGGGGAAATATAGCCATAATATAACTTGAGGTAGAACAAACAAATTAATCACTTACAGACCAATTAAAGAATCAGAAGATGTTTGTGACTAGACCGTCTACCTGTACAGAGAGGTCGGTACATCAAAAGAAACAACACCATCTGGCTTTGGGTACTCAATCGGCGAGAACAATTGTGCTTCCTGCAAACAAAGGACCAAATTCATGTAATTACCATAGTTGATCTGTGAGCTAGCTAACTTCTCTAAAAAGAGCACTCTTAACCTCAGCTGTATATTGTGAATCGAATAAACACAGAAAAGTTGAGTCGGCTTGGTATGCAAGATCCTACGGTTTATGGTTCATTTGATAAATGAGAAACATAGTCTCTTTTAGTTTTAAAGAGAATAAACATCAGTATATTTTTGTTTCTCCAAAGATGTCAATCAATAAATCAACGTACTTTGATTTGTGACCAAAAGAAACCAGACCTGGGGATAACAAAATGTGGTATAATGATTACTCTCCTAATTTTAACCCTTCGAGGTGGCCCAGTGGTTTAGGCTTGGGATTTCCATGTTGGAGGTCTCAAGTTCGAAACCCCTTGACAGCGAAAGCAAGGGATTTGCCTCTGGGTCGAGCTCGTCGCATCAGGTTTGCCTTGTGCGGGTTACCTCTCCTATGTGATTTGCGAGCTATTGCATGGGGGGGGGGGGGGGGGGGGGGAGTTTTACCCTGTGCGCACCCAAAGGGTAGCGGCTACGGGTTTCCCTTGTCATTAAAAAAAAAAGAAAATGATTACTCTCCTAATTTTCCTTTTTTCATCTAAATAACCAAAAAATTCCTGTGTTGTAACAGGAAAGTGAGTTAATATGCCAATTCCCCTTAGCTAATGAGTCCTCTCTGTAGCACTGACCAATATGCTTCGGTTTCTATCATCACCATGAACATTCATAGGCCAGTGCCATTCAATTTCATATATCATAGAGATCAACATGTCAATGAGAGAGCACTTCTTCCACAATAAGAAAATAAAAGTGAGCAACACCTCTAAGCTACATTGGTGATCCAGTGACTTCAAAAGAAATGAATCACTATAGCGTTTCCCAAAAGAAAAGGAAAATAATATCTGAATTTCATATTGCTGATGAGCAATGATAAAAGTCCTTCAGGGTAATGCCTGAAGCGATGCATAATCTGCTGGAAAGCTAAAATAAGTACAATTAAGGGAGCATGCCAGCATGGTCTGAATTACAGCATCCAATCTGGAGACATTCTGAAAGAATGCAGCATGAGGGCTCTTTAAGGGGAAAATAAAATTGAGATTGAACTGAATGTTATCATGCTTTTGTTAAATTTCTTCAAACTCACATGACATACCAACTTGTATAGATAAGTTTTTTTAATGTTTGTGAAGGATAACCATTTTTAGATGTCCTTCCTAGTCCACAACCAGAGCAAACATTGACAATTATGGTATATTTAGATGCTCTAGATATGAGAATATTCCCCAATCCCTTTAATTAAGTAGTTAGGATAATTTATTAGTTTCTTTCCTTATTTACATTATCTGTAACAACTATTTAAGTCCATCAACTTGAGGGAATAATAAACAATTTAATTCCCCATATCTCTTCTTTTTCTTCTTCTAATTTCTCATGGTATCAGAGACACAAGGCTTTTATTTTCAGCCCCCTCTCTCTGGATGTTATCTGCAGTAAAAAAAAAGAAAAAAGATCGCAGGGATGATCAATAGTTGTTAAATCAATCATATCAGATTCACTTCATTTTCACCTCTCTCATTCTTCTCTCATTCTCCAAAGTCTGTCTAATTTCTTTCTTTTTTACATTTGGTTGTCTACTTTGTTTCTCCATATCTGTTGAAGACACTTACTTTCTTACTTCATCAGCACTACTTTTTGTGACAAATAAAAATGCCTCATAACCAAACTGATAATCATATTACTCCAAATCAGATTGTTAAGTCAATTGTTTCTTCTATCCCATCACTGGTAATCACTAGGGTAAAGTTAGATGGTAGTGGTAACTACACCTCATGGGCAGCCTCTGTAGAATTGTGGTTTATAGGTCAAGGATTTGAAAATCACTTGCTCAAAAAAAGTATTAATATTGGAGCAACTGATAGACCTGCTTAGGTTAAAATTGATATACAATTGTGTATTCTTCTGTGGAATTCACTTGATCCTAAGTTGTTAAATTTGTTTCAGTCTTGTAAAACTTGTTGCGAAGTGCGGAACAAAGCCAAAACTTTGTATACAAATGATATACAACTCATTTTCGACAAAAATGGAGTTGCTGAGCGGAAGAACAGACATCTAATTGAATAGCTCAAACATCGTTCATTCACAATCATGTCCCTCTATGTTTTTGGGGTGATGTTGCTGCTTGCTAATTAATTAATCACATGCCTTCATCTGTATTGCAGTATCAAAGTCCATTACCGGGACCAAAATTTGTTTTCTCTTCCTCCACGTGTGTCTGGTTCCAATTGTTATGTTCATAACCTTACCCCCAGAAAAGGTAAACCGTAAACTTCAACACAAGGCTTTTATAAAAAGGTTGTAAATGCTTTGATCCCTCTACAATAAGTACTTGATCACTGTAGATGTTACTTTTTTGGTGACTTCTCCATATTCTTCTCCTAATACGAAAGATCAGAAGACCATAGCAGTCCTTCCCATTCCAACCCCAGCTCCACCTCCAACTCTTAAGGTCTATTGCCGACGACCTCAACCTCCTGCTGGACTTGCTAATCCAGTTGGTATTTCTAACTCTGATACAGGTGCACATAGCAATCCTGGTGACTCATTACCTGCTCCAACAATGTCTTCTGCTACAGTCGAGCACTTACCAATGATCTTCACATTGATCTTCGTGAAGGTACTAGAACCACTGCCAATCGAACTCTTGCTTATTCTTGTTCAAGTTATCGTAGTTGTCACCTTCATATCATGCCCTTACTAGCATATTATCAGTCAAAGTTTCTAAGATTGTGGCAGAAGCACTAGTTCATCCAGGTTGGCGTCAAACTATGATTAAGGAGATGACTGTTTTGCATGATAATCGTACTTGAGAGTTTGTTCCTTTACCTTAAAGCAAAACCACAGTTGATTGTCGTTCGGTATTCACAGTTAAGGTAGGTTTGGATGGAGCTATTGATCGTCTCAAAGCAAGACTAGTTGCTAAAGGATACACTCATATTTATGGCATCGATTATGGAGATACTTCTTCACCAGTTGCCAAGATGGCTTCTGTCTGTCTTCTTATCTCTATGGCAGCAATGAATCATTGGCCCCTTTTTCAACTGGACATCAAAAATGCATTCCTACATGGAGAGCTTGCTAAAGAGGTATATATGAAGCAACCAATAGGGTTTGTTACTCAGGGGGAGTCTAGACTAGTTTGTAAACTTTGTCGGTCCCTCTATGGTCTCAAGCAGTCTCCTAGAGCATGGTTTGGTCGTTTTCGAGTTGTGTTGTCCAACAATTTGGAATGATCCGAACAGAAGTTGATCCCTCTGTATCATATAGGCATTCATCTCATGGCAAACATATTTTTTTAATTGTTTATGTTGATGATATTGCTATCACAAGAGATGATTATGAAGGTATTGCTCAACTCAAACAACACCTCTCAAGTCATTTTCGACTAAGGATTTGGGCAAGTTTAAATACTTTCTGGGCATTGAAGTGGCACAATCAGGCCATGGTATTGCTATTATTCAAAGGAAATATGCCTTAGACATTCTGGAAGATGCTGGTATGTTGGATTGCAAACATGTGGCCAGTCCAGTGGATCCAAATACTAAGCTTATTCCAGGACAGGGGGAGACTCTTAAAGATCCTAGCAAATATCAGAGACTTGTTGACAAACTCAACTATCTCACGATCACGTGACCAGACATTTCATTTGTTGTTAGTATAGTTAGCCAGTTTTTGCAATCACCTTGTTATAGTCACTGGAATGCAGTTATTCGCATCCTGCAATATATCAAAAGCTATCCAGGACAAGGTTTATTGTATGAAGATAAGGGACACACCAACATAGTTGGATATTCTGATGCAGATTGGGCAGGATCTCCTTCTTACAGGCGGTCCACATTAGGTTATTGTGTTCTAATTGGAGGCAATCTAATATCTTAGAAAAGTAAAAAAGCAAGCTGTCATAGCTAGATAAAGTGCAGAAGCAGAGTATCGAGCCATGACACTAGCTACATGTGAGCTTATATGGTTGAGACAACTTCTCCCAAGAATTGAAGATGGGAGGAGTTGAACCGATGACATTGATTTGTGATAACCAAGCTGCCCTACATATCGATTCTAATGCAGTGTTCCATGAAAGAACGAAGCACATTGATATAGATTGTCACTTCATTGGAGAGAAGATTGAGACTGGATACATCAACACAAGTTTTGTCAACTCAATAGATCAACTGGCAGATATTTTCACAGAATCACTCCGAGGATCTAGAATTGACGATATATGTGGCAAACTAGGAGCTTATGACTTATATGCTCCAGCTTGAGGGGGAGTGTAAATTATGGTATATTTAGATGCTCTAGATATGAGAATATTCCTCAATCCCTTTAATTAAGTAGTTAGGATATTACATAATATTTTATTAGTTTCTTTCCTTATTTACATTATCTATAACAACTATTTAAGTCCATCAACTTGAGGGAATAATAAACAATTCAATTCCCCATATCTCTTTTTTTTCTTCTTCTAATTTCTCATTGTGAAATTAAGTTTTAGGCCTAACTCACACCTCAAAAGCTAGCTCAAAGGGAGGAGGAATGCCCAAGCCTTATAAGGAGTCCACCCATCTCATTAATGACCTTGTGTGACTTGTGTACTACTTGGTCTAGAACTCAGATAATTTGTGTTTATAGTAATCATAACCTTGTTTATGTGACCATGTTAACTTGTTATTGTTGTGTGCATTGATTGTATGCTTTACTCAAACTCACTTACTGGTGTCATCACATTCATTTTGGGAGAAGTAGCCAACCTCCCCAACCATGAGAGCCACAAAGATCAGGATTAGTGTTATGGTCTCTAGAGAAGGATCGATCATGTCCGAGATACATAAATTCAGCTCCTGAAAGGGAGGCTAAAACCTAGAGTTCAATGGAAGAGAGAACTCCGATCTCTTCAGCTCTTTAAAGGGAGACTGAAACCTTAGAGTTCAATCTAATCTCTTGCTTTTGTCTGAAATATGACTCAATGATACCATAAGGTTCAAATCCTAGCTCCACCTCTGTTTAAGTTTGTACTTTAATATAGAACCAGTTATTCAGTTATTGGTTGAATTATGCCATTTTGTCAGTTAATACACTGATTAGAATAATCACAGCGGAAAGAACCAAGGTTTGCTTGGCGGGTAGTGAGAGCCTGGTGCCAATAATGTCCACCAGAGCATTAAGGTGTGACGAAAATAAATCTGGCATTAGATAACATCCATGAACCTTTATGATTAAAAAAAAGGTGTCTTACCCTTGTTGCTTCATGATCAGGTTTCCCATGATTAAGAGTGACTGGAGATCTTCCCTTGAGTATGTAACTACCAAATATAAGCTTATCCATTAGTCATACAGCTTAAGAAACTGGTTTGGAAAAAAAAAGAGGGTTGAAAAAACTATTTGACTAAGCAAAAGGAAAAATCTTACTGCTCTACAGCACTTAAAGCCAAACCAGGATACAGCCCATATTCAAATGCCTGCAAAAGAGAAATTAACAAGGATAAAAGATAAAACCGAGAATATTAACGGGAATCCTGTAGCTAATCTAATTAAAAAATAATAGTTGCTTCAATCTATAAGAGGCAACCAAATGTTGGTCATCAGAGCCATTTGTGTCCCTATATAAGGAAGAGCATAGAGGTGCATCCTCTCCAGCAAATATTGTGCATTATGCTCCAAGATATGTCAATAATATCGAGAAGATGCAATGTCATGATTTATTAACCTACCAAATATGCTCCTAAAAGGTTTTCGAAACACAACACTCACAGGGCGATAGTTCCTTGCAGTATATAGTTCTTCCCATATCCATGAACTTCGTAAATTGTCCCAATAATTTTCCATCTTCAAGCCTTCTTGGAGCATGCTGAATGCAGATTCTGCCGCTAGCATTCCTGTCTCAGATTTTTTAAGTCAACAGGTGCATTATTCATTTTCTTGAGTATAAGCAGAATAAAAGTCAGAAAAGTCCCATGCTCATATTGTTGTATTCCCCTGTGTTACATTAAAGAGTCTTTAGATGCATCAGTAGCTATGGGGCCGTGAAGCCCTTTAGGCTAAAGCATGACTGACAAGTGACAATGTTGGAGAATCAAATACCCATTAACGTGTAGTCTGCAACCAAGCAAGAATTATCCGTTTAAAAGAATGACCTAAGCCTATTTGGACATGTATCTATGCACAGATACTAGATGAAATTGATTTTGGATATGTAGATATATAAAATTGATATTGGATACACAAATACATGAAATTGTGAAACTCAGATAAATTGTGAAATACAAATACATTATGAATATTTTCTATCAATTACATGCACCTGGGGTGTATCTTTGCTCCTAGATACATGTATATATGCACGAATACACTAGATACTTGATTCCCGATACACTAATGAAATTGATATCGGATACACTGGGTGAAATTGATATTGGATACACTGGATGAAATTGATTATGAATACACAGACACATGAAATTTTGAAACTGAGATACATTGTGAAACACAGATATAGAAGTAGACGGACGAGAGAGGCGAGATACGTTCTCTAGAAACAGTGTATCCAGAGGCAAATATAACGTATCTAGATGTAACTTGGACAAAATATGTAATTACTGAAACTATCAATGTGTTGAGTAATTGGCACCTATACTAGTGTGTTTTATGAAAGTTGCTTAAATGTTATCTATGTGAAACTTCGAATTTTGAGTCATACGAGACTAATAAGTTTTGTAATGCAAACTTAGGGTAATGTATTCCAACGATGATTTAACTACTGAATTTTTCAATACAATGTTCGTTATGAATTTTGCACTCGAATAGCTTAAGCTATCCATCTGCAGGGCAACAGTTTAAAATTAACTGAACACCGTGGAGTCTTCAATAAAGTAACTTCAACTTTCAATTAGTAAGATATGAAGCTATTATTTTGATTTTCCAGGTCAGACTAAGTACAAGAACAATAGGTAGTACCTGATTTCATAGCTGTATGAGTGCCCTTAATCTTCGGCACGTTTAAGAAGCCAGCTGAGCATCCCATAATTGCTCCACCAGGGAAAACTGGATATGGAATAGACTGGAATTTAACCAAATCATTTGTATTTGTATGACCAGGAATAAGTTTTAAAAAACATGCCTCGAGTATGTCAAAATAAGTATCAGAAGAGAGCTAAAGTTCATTCAATTTATCAGACGTGTTCTCATATTGAACTGATATTCACAAATTTCTTTACTGAAAGGCGAAATCTACTAAACATATTGAGTTTGTAAAAAAAAGCATGACTAATCCTTATAAGCCATATCACAGATGCATATTAATATTACTATATGGCAAAGTCCCTAACGCACCAGCTCTTTAGAAACACATTATTGAAGCTGAGGAAATGCTATGAATAAGACAAGCAAGATGTGAATCCATAAAATAATAAGGAAAAGTATTATCCATCACACCTGAAAACCTCCTTCATTTAAAGACCGAGCACCATATTGGAGAACATTTCCACCCTCAAGAAGTGGCCTAATAGCAGGATGACGTTTAAACCTCTGAGATTTAGGATATGTGGAGTAAGTAACTAGATGCTTAAAACAAAAGGAATCTTGAAATTTCTTATTCTTTGAGCAAGTACCAAAGAGAACAGTAAGAGAACTCTACACAAACAGTAGTATCCTCATATTTACCTGATATTCCTCGTATGGATTCAGGAAAGGGTTTTGATAATCTAGAGCAACCACAAGGCCAACAGCGACTTGTCTGTCCTTCATATGATACAAGAAGGAACCTCCATAGGTCTTCTGGTCCAGAGGCCAACCAAGTGTGTGAAGCACATGACCAGGCTGATGTTTGTCTGCATCAATCTCCCAGACCTGAAATACAAACAAGTTCAGGAATCCACTGAAGATGATATAAGATCATAATACATTTAAGTTTCAGGCGAAGAGTGATGTATATTTACTCCTCTTTATAAGTTTTTGAGAACCTAGATGAACAACCTATTTAGAATATAATGAAGTAAATAACCGTGTGCTACTCTCTACATGGTAAACCAAAGAATGTTCATGTTGCTCAAACTGAATACACTGACAATCCCACCAATCAATTCTCTTTGTTTCAGGTAGAATACAATGACTTTCTTCAGTGTCATGTGAGTAGCTGATTTCTTCATCAATAGCTTCCATTGCCCAAGTTAGTAATCCTGTTGCTTGTATCTCATAGTCCACCACACTTGGCCCTATGGTTATGAACTCAGGTGCTTCTAACCACATTGGTGGTAACAAATTTTTATTGCCTAATATTACTTACTCTCAGTCCCTTCTCACTATTACATTAGCTAATGGTTCTCACACCATGGAAGCCGGAGTCGGTCAAGACAATCTCTTACCTTCCTTGACTCTAAATAATGTCCTTTTTGTCCCTGACTGTCCCTTAGCCTCTTGTTAATAAGTCTTTTGGCTAAGGCTTTAACTGTTTCTTCTCATTTTTAGTGACTTCTTTGCCATACAGGGCAACAGTATGGGAAGGATGATCGGCGAAGGGCATGAGTCAAATGGACTTAATTATCTCAAATCTCACATATCCACTACAGTTTGTTCAATCTCAGCCTCCCCAGATTTAATCCACAGGCGATTGGGACACCGTATTTTATCCAAACTTCATAGTCCTAATAATCGTGCAACGTCTATTTTTCATTAAGTTCATCTTGATATTTGGGTCATAGTATACTCAGTGCTACATTGGGTTTTAAGTATTTTGTTACTTCCATTGGATAAGGCACAAGTACCACCGACTATGACTGGAATTCCTTAGACACAACTTAACTAAACTAAGGTCCTCCCCCCACCCAAAACTCATTTTTTTGTAATTTTATACACCTTTAATCTAACGTGGCACACTTCGTGACTCCATTTAGTTGAGGTGTGTGGGAGATGTTGGGATGCCACGTAATCCAGAGAGGTGCACAAAATTACAAAAAAAAAATGGGTTCGAAGGGGCAATAAGTCTTTAGTTTAGTTAAGGTGTATCTCTGGAATTTCGATTTAAGGAGGTACTTGTGCCTTATCCCTGCTTCCATTGATGATTACTCAAGGTGCACTTGGATGTTCTTAATGAAAGATTGTTTTGAATTATTTTTTCATATTTCAAACTTTTTGTGCTAAAATAAAAATCCAGTTTGGTGTTTCTATTCGCATTTTTCATAGTGATAATGCAAATGAATATTTATAATCTCAATTTAAAAATTATGTTTTCCCATGAAATTCTTCATCATACATCATGTCCTTACACTGCACAACAAAATGAGATTAAAAATAGAAAAAATAGGCATATTGTTGAGACTGCACACTCTTCACATGAAGCAAATGTTCCATCGCGATCTTGGGGGATGCAATGCTTACCTCTTGTTATCTGATTAACCTTATGCATTCCTCGCTATTCATAATCAGGTAACACACACTATTTTGTTTCCAAAGTCAACCTTATTCTCTCATCCAACATGAGTCTTTGGGAACACATGCTTTGTCCATATGCTCACTCTAGGAAAAGACAAAATTGGTCCCCATCCTCTTACATGTCATTCTCGGTTATTCAAGGGTATAGAAGGGATATTGATGCTTCTCAGCTGACCTCCAATAATACCTTATGTCAGCTGATGTTACTTTTCTTTGAAGGTCAGGCCTACTTTTACATCCTCTTCTGCTGAACAATTACACATTTATGAGGTTCTACCAGTTCTATCTTTTGGAGATCCTACCACAGTTTATCCTTTCAAATCATCTCCTATGACTCTACTATCCTTATATGCACCTCCACCACTATTAACCTATCATCTTCCTTTGCGCCAGATGATTCATGCCCTCTGCCAGAATCCTTGCCTGATTAGGACTTGTCGACACAGAGTCCTTCCATCGCCACTCGAAAAGGTAAGTGCTCTACTCATAACCCTCATCCTAGTTATACTTGTTTGAGTTAACATCGTTTGTCACCGGCCAATTCTGCCTTTGTATAATCACTATCATCTGTGTCTATTCCCAAGACTACAGGTGAAGCTCTTTCTCATCTAAACTGGCAACAAGCTATGATTGAAGAGATGTCTGCCTTACACTCTAGTGGTACTTGGGAGTTGTTTCCTCTACCTCGAGATAAATCTACACTTGGTTGTCGGTGGGTATTTTCTGTAAAAAGGTAGGCCTCAATGAACAGATTGATCGCCTAAAAGCTCTACTAGTGGCCAAGGGCTATACACAGATTTATGGTCTTGACTATGGTGATACTCTCTCTCCTGTGGCCAAGATTGCTTCAGTCTGTCTCTTTTTATCCATGGCTATGGTTCATCATTGGCCTCTCTACCAATTAGATATTAGAAATGCCTTTCTTCAAGGGCATCTCGAACATGAGGTATATATGGAGTACCACCTGCTTTTGCTGCTCAATAAGAGTCTAAGTAACATGGTGTTTAAGATGAATTTAAATTTTATAATTTTTCTCAATAACCCAGAAATGTGCTTGTGACCTGGCCTTTGGACCAATCACAGCCTTCTGAACCCAGTAGACAATGGGGCCGCCACTCTAGCCTTCTCCACTTAAATACTGGGTTCGCTTTGCATGGTGTGGGGTTTGAACTTGTGACTTAAGCCACAAATCCTCCACCTTTTGCCACTCGCGCTAGGCCTTAGGAGCTTTTAGATAGGTTGTTTGAATTGTTGAGAGATTTTAAGTTGTTTTGAACTTTCTTTTGAAACTAAAAAAAAAGAGTTTAAAACAACCTAAAATTTAAATTTTAGATTGTGTAGATTATATTTTTTTATGTTGGCTATTTAAAGCCCCTCAATGCTTATATCAATCATTTTTTTGCTGCCCCATTTTTGAAAAAACACAAACAGTAAATAAAGTGGTTAATTTGTTAGAAGAAAAAGTGATAACAAATGTATTAATCGACAGTATACCAAAGTCATGGTGTTCCTAGTTCCTGCTCTAGATGTCTGTCCACTAAAAGGAACTTATTTCTAAGAAGCTAATTGATCAATATAGGTACC
The DNA here is from genome assembly GCF_036512215.1 of Solanum lycopersicum. Classification (NCBI taxonomy): domain Eukaryota; kingdom Viridiplantae; phylum Streptophyta; class Magnoliopsida; order Solanales; family Solanaceae; genus Solanum; species Solanum lycopersicum. The sequence continues at coordinate 15,176,758 of NC_090811.1, read as the reverse complement.
AGGCCTAAGAAAAGGAGGGAAGTAATGCCTGCAGGGTAAAGGTTATTGTTAATTATGATATATTTGGATAGTGTACATATGGGAATTTTCAAATATAGTATTGATTAAATAATCTAGATATGAGAATATTCTCTGATCTCTTTAATTAGGCAATTAGGAGATTGTGTAATATTTTATTATCTTCTTTCCTCATTTACATTATTATCTCCTCTTCTTCTTTCTTCTTCTATTTCTGATGGTATCGGGAGCTATTCGGGTTTTTTGGCCCTCTTTCTGAATGTTCTTTAATTTCAGTAACAGAAACTGAAAAACATAGAGTGATTGATCAACTGATTGTTAAAACAACCATACCAGAAAATTGTCAAGTCTCATCTTTCTCTTTCTCCAATACTTCTTTTTGAGACAAAAAAAAAAGGAGGCTCATAATGGATGAACCATCTTAATCTATCACTTTAACTGGAGAAGACATAATGACCTTCTTCAGTACCAAATATTAAAGCAACAATCATCAATTGCTTGCACGTGAGTCACAGGGTTGTACCTACACTCCATCCCAAAACCACATGTTGCTTTCACTTCTGTTGTTTCTTCTGAATTGCTTCATAGTCAATTGGGTCATCCAAGTCTCCTGAATTGTAAAAGATGGTCCCCAGTTTATCTAGTTTATCTTTGTAAGAATGTGAGTCACGTCAACTTGGTAAGCACACTCGTTCCTCTTTCCCAAAAGTGTCAATAATAGGTCCACCTCTATGTTTGAAATCTTCCATTAGGATATATGGGTCCAAGTCGTGTCAGTTCTTCCTTAGACTTTCATTATTTTGTTACTTTTATTGATGACTATTCTCGATGCACGTGGTTATATTTAATGAAAAATAGATCTGGGTTATTCTCTATCTCTCAGAAATTTCATGCTAACATTCGCAATCAATTTGGTATTTCCATTAAGAAGTTAATTAGTGATAATGCCCGAGAATACTTCTCTACTTCTCTCTCTTTCTAATGTCATTCTAGGCATATTGCTTGTTGTGCACATACTCCTCAACAAAAATGGAGTTGCTGAGCGGAAGACATCTAATTGAATAGCTCAAACATTGTTCATTCACAATCATGTCCCTCTACATTTTTGGGGTGATGTTGCTGCTTGCTAATTAATCAATCACATGCCTTCATCTGTATTGCAGTATCAAAGTCCTTTACCGGGACCAAAATTTGTTTTCTCTTCCTCCACGTGTGTTTGCTTCCAATTGTTATGTTCATAACCTTACCCCCAGAAAAGATTAACTTCAACACAAGGCTTTTAAATGTGTCTTTCTTGGGTATTCTCGTCTATAAAAAGGTTGTAAATGCTTTGATCCCTCTACAATAAGTACTTGATTACTGTAGATGTTACTTTTTTGGTGACTTCTCCATATTCTTCTCCTAATACGAAAAATCAGAAGACCATAGCAGTCCTTCCCATTCCAACCCCAGCTCCACCTCCAACTCTTAAGGTCTATTGCCGACGACCTCAACCTCCTGCTGGACTTGCTAATCCAGTTGGTATTTCTAACTCTGATACAGGTGTACATAGCAATCTTGGTGACTCATTACCTGCTCCAACAATGTCTTCTGCTACAGTCGAGCACTTACCAATGATCTTCACATTGATCTTCGTGAAGGTACTAGAACCACTGCCAATCGAACTCTTGCTTATTCTTATTCAAGTTATCGTAGTTGTCACCTTCATATCATGCCCTTACTAGCATATTATCAGTCAAAGTTTCTAAGATTGTGGCAGAAGCACTAGTTCATCCAGGTTGGCGTCAAACTATGATTAAGGAGATGACTGTTTTGCATGATAATCGTACTTGAGAGTTTGTTCCTTTACCTTAAAGCAAAACCACAGTTGATTGTCGTCGGTATTCACAGTTAAGGTAGGTTTGGATGGAGCTATTGATCGTCTCAAAGCAAGACTAGTTGCTAAAGGATACACTCATAGTTATGGCATCGATTATGGAGATACTTCTTCACCAGTTGCCAAGATGGCTTCTGTCTGTCTTCTTATCGCTATGGCAGCAATGAATCATTGGCCCCTTTTTCAACTGGACATCAAAAATGCATTCCTACATGGAGAGCTTGCTAAAGAGGTATATATGAAGCAACCAATAGGGTTTGTTACTCAGGGGGAGTCTGGACTAGTTTGTAAACTTTGTCGGTCCCTCTATGGTCTCAAGCAGTCTCCTAGAGCATGGTTTGGTCGTTTTCGAGTTGTGTTGTCCAACAATGTGGAATGATCAGAACAGAAGTTGATCCCTCTGTATCATATAGGCGTTCATCTCATGGCAAACATATTTTTTTAATTGTTTATGTTGATGATATTGCTATCACAAGGATGATTATGAAGGTATTGATTGCTCAACTCAAACAACACCTCTCAAGTCACTTTCGACTAAGGATTTGGGCAAGTTGAAATACTTTCTGGGCATTGAAGTGGCACAATCTGGCCATGGTATTGCTATTATTCAAAGGAAATATGCCTTAGACATTCTGGAAGATGCTGGTATGTTGGATTGCAAACATGTGGCCAGTCCAGTGGATCCAAATACTAAGCTTATTCCAGGAAAGGGGGAGCCTCTAAAAGATCCTAGCAAATATCACAGACTTGTTAGACTTGTTGGCAGACTCAACTATCTTACGAGACATCTCATTTGTTGTAATTGTAGTTGGCCAAATTTTGCAATCAACTTGTGATAGACATTATCGCATCCTGCGATATATCAAAAGCTCCCCGGGACAAGGTTTATTTTTTGAAGACCAGGGACACACCAACATTGTTGGATATTCTGATGCAGATTGGGTAGGTCTCCTTCTGACAGGCGGTCCACTTCAGGTTATTGTAGTCTTATTGGAGGCAATCTAATCTTGGAAAAGTAAAAAGCAAGCTGACGTAGCTAGATCAGGTGTAAAGGCAGAATATCAAGCTATGGCACTAGCTACATGTGAGCTTATATGGTTGAGACAACTCCTCCAAGAATTGAAGATGGGAGGAGTTGAGCCTATGACATTGATTTGTGATAACCAAGTTGCACTACCTATCACTTCTAATGTAGTGTTCCATGGAACGAAGCACATTGAGATAGATTGTCACTTCATTCGAGAGAAGATTGAGACTGGATACATCACAACAAGTTTTGTCAACTCAAAAGATCAACTGGTGGATATTTTTACAAAATCACTCCAAGGATTCAGAATTGACTATATTTGCGGCAAACAAGGAGCATATGACCTATACACTCCATCGTGAGGCGGAGTGTTAATATATATTTGGATAGTCTAGTTATGACAATCTATCAATATGGTATGATTAAATAATCTAGATATGAGAATATTCCCTAATCTCTTAAATTAGGCAGTTAGGAGATTGTGTAATATTTTATTATCTTCGTTCCTATTTACATTACTAGTTACTGAGGACGTGCTTCGCACGTGTGTTTCATATGAATTTTTATAGATACGTTAGAATGACTAAAATCTCAAGAAAATATATATGTAAATTGTAATGAATAATAAAATGTATCATTTACAAAATTCAAAGACTTATGGCAATAAAACATTCATAGAAAACTAAATTAAGAAGTCTAAAAGAGTGAAAAAAACGACAAAAAGAAACTGAATATTTAAGAAAAAATACAATATAGACATTATTCTTAGAGTCTGTTTGGCTCAGCTTAAAAGCTGGTCAAACTGACTTAAAAGCTGGTTTTTGACTTATTTAGCTGTTTGGCCATACTCAAAATAACTTGTTTTAAGTTTAAATAAACTTATTTTAAGCCAAAAGTTAAAAGTTGTGGTAGGGGTGCTTTTTTTTTTTAGCTTATAAGCTGTTTTAAGTTGACCACATTTTTATCTTTTTGCCCTTAATATTTTTATACAATCTCCAAATAACGCACATAACCCTAACATCTCTTTCTTCCATTTTTCCCTTTTCACGTTTGACATAGCAACTTCAGCACTTTTATCCAAACGCATAACTGCTTATTTTAAAAATAAGTTTCAGCACATTCAAAAGTACTTTTTTAAAGCTTCTTTTATTAACCCCATCCAAATGGGCCCTTATAAGATTGATGTATATATAGATGAAAATATAAGTACAAAATTAGTACATAACTCTCTTAGTTTTTATCGACTCCTTTCATATCCTATCAAAATTCAAGAGTCTTCATCATCAGTTTTTACTATAGAATAAAAATAATAGCCTAATAATCTTGATAGGGGTTTCATGAGATAAAGAAGTTGAATTGATATAAATAGAATAGAAGGAATATCAAAAGATATCTTAAAGTTTTAGTTTAAATGTTTGGAGGTTATGAATATGAATAGATGAGAGTTATGAATATTAAGAGTATAAAAGTTAAATAAGTAATTAGAAAATAATGATAAATAAATGAAGAATATGGGAAAAAAATTAAAGTTAGCAAACCATGTAAAAAGAACAACTAAAGTTCTTATCATGTAATTAAGCATTAATGAATTTAAATTTGTGAAGCAAGAGTCATTCTTTAATAATAATCAAGAGGACATTATCAATGTGCGTCTCCATTTTGTAGATTTGCACCCTTTAAATTATTAAATTTCGTTATTTATCATAAAGGATAATACTTTATTCACATCAATTTTATTATTCATGAGAGGGGGGTTAAGGAAAAAGTTATAAGAAGAGGGAAAGAAAAGAAATTTAGGAAAAGATTTAAAAAAAAATTATAACTATTATATATATATAGATTATAGATGATAAATATTAATAAATTAGATATTTAATCAGGAATTAATCTTAGGAAGTCTAAAAGTCATTAACATTTAATTAAATTTATACAATCAAATATTTAAATATTTTATAATAATTGAATTTATAGAAAGGGTAAAATCGTAATTCAACTTTCAACTTTTTTGTTCATGCTTTTAGTAATATATGATTAAAAAAAATTATAACTATTATATATATATATATAGATTATAGATTATAGATGATAAATATTAATAAATTAGATATTTAATAAGGAATTAATCTTAGGAAGTCTAAAAGTCATTAACATTTAATTAAATTTATACAATCAAATATTTAAATATTTTATAATAATTGAATTTATAGAAAGGGTAAAATCGTAATTCAACTTTCAACTTTTTTGTTCATGCTTTTAGTAATACAAGTTTCTGAGGACGTGCTTCGCACGTGTGTTTCATATGAATTTTTATAGATACGTTAGAATGACTAAAATCTCATGAAAATATATATGTAAATTATAATGAATCATAAAATGTATCATTTACAAAATTCAAAGACTTACGGCAATAAAACATTCATAGAAAATTAAATTAAGAAGTCTAAAAGAGTGAAAAAAACGACAAAAAGAAACTGAATATTTAAGAAAAAATACAATATAGACATTATTCTTAGAGTCTGTTTGGCTCAGCTTAAAAGCTGGTCAAACTGACTTAAAAGCTGGTTTTTGACTTATTTAGCTGTTTGGCCATACTCAAAATAACTTGTTTTAAGTTTAAAAAAACTTATTTTAAGCCAAAAGTTAAAAGTTGTGGTAGGGGTGCTTTTTTTTTTAGCTTATAAGTTGTTTTAAGTTGACCACATTTTTATCTTTTTTCCCTTAATATTTTTATACAATCTCCAAATAACGCACATAACCCTAACATCTCTTTCTTCCATTTTTCCCTTTTCACGTTTGGCATAGCAACTTCAGCACTTTTATCCAAACGCATAACTGCTTATTTTAAAAATAAGTTTCAGCACATTCAAAAGTACTTTTTTAAAGCTTCTTTTATTAACCCCATCCAAATGGGCCCTTATAAGATTGATGTATATATAGATGAAAATATAAGTACAAAATTAGTACATAACTCTCTTAGTTTTTATCGACTCTTTTCATATCCTATAAAAATTCAAAAGTCTTCATCATCAGTTTTTACTATAGAATAAAAATAATAGCCTAATAATCTTGATAGGGGTTTCATGAGATAAAGAAGTTGAATTGATATAAATAGAATAGAAGGAATACCAAAAGATATCTTAAAGTTTTAGTTTAAATGTTTGGAGGTTATGAATATGAATAGATGAGAGTTATGAATATTTAGAGTATAAAAGTTAAATAAGTAATTAGAAAATAATGATAAATAAATGAAGAATATGGGAAAAAAATTAAAGTTAGCAAACCATGTAAAAAGAACAACTAAAGTTCTTATCATGTAATTAAGCATTAATGAATTTAAATTTGTGAAGCTAGAGTCATTCTTTAATAATAATCAAGAGGACATTATCAATGTGCATCTCCATTTTGTAGATTTGCACCCTTTAAATTATTAAATTTCGTTATTTATCATAAAGGATAATACTTTATTCACATCAATTTTATTATTCATGAGAGGGGGGGTTAAGGAAAAAGTTATAAGAAGAGGGAAAGAAAAGAAATTTAGGAAAAGATTTAAAAAAAATTATAACTATTATATATATATAGATTATAGATGATAAATATTAATAAATTAGATATTTAATCAGGAATTAATCTTAGGAAGTCTAAAAGTCATTAACATTTAATTAAATTTATACAATCAAATATTTAAATATTTTATAATAATTGAATTTATAGAAAGGGTAAAATCGTAATTCAACTTTCAACTTTTTTGTTCATGCTTTTAGTAATATATGATTAAAAAAAAATTATAACTATTATATATATATATAGATTATAGATGATAAATATTAATAAATTAGATATTTAATTAGGAATTAATCTTAGGAAGTCTAAAAGTCATTAACATTTAATTAAATTTATACAATCAAATATTTAAATATTTTATAATAATTGAATTTATAGAAAGGGTAAAATCGTAATTCAACTTTCAACTTTTTTGTTCATGCTTTTAGTAATATATGATGATGATATGATATGATGTGTAAAAGCTCTTTAATCCCATCAACTTGAGGGAACGATCCATCAATTAAATTCTCAATATTATCTCTTCTTCTAATTTTGCAATTATCTCCGGTGTAAGTTGCAAGTTGGTGAATTTGCATTTTCTGCATACCCATGAATTCCCCCACCCCCCAGCCCCTTAGTTGTGATCAGGAGACTTCCGAGATCACGTTGGTGAGCTTTATGATTGCCAGGATGAATCAGTAATTATATAGACGTTTTTGCATCAAGATAGAGTAAAGAAAAGAGAGTCAGAAGAAAATTACCTCTTTGATTCCTAAAGCATAGGTTTGATGTTGCCCCTGCCCTTTCTCTCTCAAGTTGTACTTCTTGATTAATTTCTGACAGGATAAAAAGGTCAACGGTCGGTGCTGAACTTCAAATGATGTATAGGACATAAAAATAGTTGATAGAGACGAAAGAATAAACCTTCTGCATACCTCTGATAAAGATCCTCTACATCCTTCTGCCAGGAGAGTAACACGCCCTACACACCATCATAGAAAACAGGGGTTAGTAAACTAGGAAGTACGGGTAATGAGCCAAATGGTGTAGCGTCCCTCAAACTTTTTAATTTGTTTGGGCTTAATACATGCTTAGTTACATGTTAAATGATGAATAATATATGTGGAAGATACCATATGTTACTGTAAATATTGTTGAGATAAAGATACATGTGTTGTGTGAATGATTTTTGGAATGTATTGAAGTGGTATTGTAGCTAAAGTGGGAAGATTATAGAGTTCTGATATGAAAATCATTCTCAGGCGATTCACACCATACTTGTGCATCGTATAGCTGTTGCACAAAGGTCATTCTTGGCCTGGACAGTTTCATGATATAACGCAAGTAACGCGTGAAACGTGATCCTCACCAAGGCCAAAAAGGTGAGGCGGGACAGTGAAAGAGAGTTGTGTAACACTACAGCTCAATATGAACAATTATATCTCAGGGAAATAATCAGGATGCATGACTGGTAATCCAATGTCGATTATATCATACAGAAGTGCAGTTCACCACACCCTTCTGGTAATCGCGGTTGAGTCCCACATCGGTTATTAAAGGGATGTGTTGTCTGATTCGCTTTAATGGTCCTGGGAAATCCTCCTCTCATGAGCAAGCTTTTGGGAATGAGTTAGGCCCAAGATCATTTTCTTTAATAACCCTTTCGAGCGGATTTTGGAACACAAGTAAACTTGAGCACGTTTATCACCCTTAGACCGACATGAAAACTGAAAGACCTACTCAACCACTTGAGGATATGCATGGGCATGTGCCATCGACTTCGGTAGCAATTAGGATGAGCATCTCCGGATTAATAGAGCTTGCTTATAACAATATCTATAAGGGAGCATCAAAATGGCGCCATTCGAATTATCATATGGGTGTCAGTATATATCTTCTTTTGGATATTTTGAACAGTCGGAAGCCAAACTTCTTGGCTCAGATCTTGTACAAGAATCCTTGGAGAAAGTTAGACATGATTAAGAGTCTTAGAATAGCAGAAAGTTGTGAAAATTCCTGTTTGCCATTGGACAAGAGGCACCGAGAGGTCGAGTTCATGGTTGACAACTATATGTTTTTTGAAGATTTCACCGATGAAAAAGGTAATGAGGTTTGGTAAGAATGGTAACTTGATTTGAGGTTCATTGGGTTATATGAAATTCTCACACAGATTGAAACATGACCTATCAACCTGCCTTGCTACCAGAGTTGTAATCAAACCTCCTTGCATCTATCCTATGAAACTCTGGGAGTGATCCTTCATGTGTTGTTCGATCTTAGACTATGGAACTTGATGAGAAACCATCATATGAAGAAGTTCCTGTGGCATACAATTTTTGTTTTTTTTTTGAGAACTTAAGTTCGTATGTTGGTATACTTGATAGGCAAGTTCACAAATTCAAAACAAACGAGGTTGTTGGCTTAGCATCACTAGCAGCATTGGAGCCTCTATATCAGTGTCTCACCTTTTGTATGAAGATGACACACAAATATTCTGTGGGCAGAGAAATTTTAGCAGCATTATCTTGATCTATCCCTTCTTATTTTTATTATTTCAGGTCCCATATATTTATATGCTAAAAAGCATGTTGTCTCCAGTGAATGAGGTGCCTACCCGGAGTAATTTAGCTGGCATAATGTGTTGTGGCATTGGCACGTTGCCTACAATATATCTAGGATTGCCTCTGCAAGCCAAATACTAGTCAGAGGAAGTATGGAGTGGAGCAACTGAAAAAGTGGAGAAAAAACTGGCTGCTTGGCAAATTCAATATCTTTCACTGTGGGGAAGAGTGACTCTAATCAACAGCGTCCTTGACAGTATTCATACTTGCATTATATCTCTTTTTCCAATGCCGAGCAAAGTCCTTCAAAAACTTGACAAACTGGGAAGATCCTTCCTCTGGGAAGGAAACAGGCCACAAATTCCCCCTGGTGGAATGGCCTTACTGTAATTCATCAAAAAATACAGGGCGGACTGGGGATAAGAGACTTGGCTAAGCACAACAAATGTCTGCTACTGAAATGGTTATGAAGGTATGGGCAAGAGGGTCCAGTTGTGAGAGCCAAGTATGGCCATCAGGACAATTGGAGCACTGGGAGAGCTAGAGCCTCACATGGAGTGGGTCCTTGGAAGCACATTAAAAACTTGGATTATTTCTAGCAAGACATCTTTTTCAAGATTGGCAGTGGTTCTAAGGTGAAATTCTAGATAGAGAACTGGCTTGGTGACTCCACTTTGCAAGTCATGTACCCATCTCTTTTTCTATTAGCCAGTAACCCCAATTCCATGGTGGAGGAAATTAGATCAGGCAGCACATGGGATGTTTAATTTAGGAGGAATATGGAAGATTGGGAGCTATATGATGTATTTGATCTGTTGGAAAGATCAAATAGTTGTACAGTTGATAGCCAAAGCTCTGACAGAAGGACATGGGGCAGTTCCAGGGAGGGTACATACAGTGTAAAGGCAGGCTATCACCAGATGTGCTCACGGAATGAGTTATTAGCCTGGAAGTTAATTTGGAGAACAAAATTACCCCCAAAAGTAAGTTGTTTCACATGGACAGCACTAAAAGGGGCCATCCTGACTCAAGCCAATCTATGTAGAAGAAACTTCAGCTTGTGAATGGATGTTATGTGTGCTTAACTTGAAATCTATCAACCATCTTTTTTTGCATTGCCCAGTGGCTGCTATCCTCTGGCACATGTTCCTATCAGTATTTGGTCTCAATTGGACACAACCCCAGAGTATCAAGGAAGCTGTTAAAAGTTGAAACTTTTGGAAAGTCGGCAAAGGTGTCAAGATCATCAAGCAAATGATCCCAAGTTGTATTATCTGGAGTGTGGACAGAAAGGAATAGAAGATGTTTTGATGGATTTCAACTCCTAACTCAGTAATTAAGGCTAGGTGTCTACTACAGCTTTTTAGTTGCAGTAATAATGCTCCTGTAAATGATGTTGTTTCTTTTGTAGATTTCATTGGCTCTGTGAGCTAGCTTAACAGCCTACTTTTGCTTTTGGTTAGCTCCGATGCTTATAGAACTTTTTCTCTTTGGAGCTAACATCACTTTTTGTAATCTTTGCATCTTCTTGATGCCAGCAATACGACATGTTACTTCATCAAAAAAGAGTAAACTAGGAAATTAGAGGACACGGAAACAAGATATCCTCACCTATGCCAAAGCAAAGTATTTGAGGATGACTGTTCCTAAGTGGGAGAATATTGCTCCCTACAAAACTTTAATTTGTTTAACCTTAATACATGCTTAATTATGTTCATAAGTGATGGATAATATGTGTGGATGATATCATTTGTGTGGAACATGTTGATTACATTCTACCCTCCACAGATCCTACTTTAGTGGACTATACTGGGTATGGTGTTGTTGTGGTTGATTTTACCATCTGAGTTACCTTTCTGCCCTATAAAGCTCCATATGAATAGCATCATGTTCCAACTGATACTGATTGAACTGATGTTCCAGTTTGGTATTGTTGGCAATTAGTTTCCACAGCACACACAAATACTCACCACAAACTTCTGGAACAATTAAACTGAACTGGGGTGTTGTAATGTAAGTACTGAGATATTTGATTAACTCCCTCTATAATCTTATAGGGCACAAATAACATTAATGATTATATTCAATTTACTTGAATTATAGAGTCAACTCACAGATCAAAATTGTTACTGGGGATAGTTGATGTTAAAATAAAGGGAGATTTGTAACTTCCATTAGATAGTCATCTAAAAACTGCAGTAACTGTGGACAGAATGTAAATTTGGAGAACTTCTTTGCAGAAAATAAACAAGGAAAAAAATGAGTAACAGAACTTGCCCTTCAGTGCAACACCATGCTGGTAGTTCTCTTTTCTGGAACCATCCTTAGCCACTCCCATATCATTAGTAGCAATACCAGTAACCTCGTTGTGTTCGTTGCATAAAATCTGAAATGTTTCTAGCTTAGCAAGGAAATATCAAAAAAAAAATAATGAAATAATCCAGAATAGTGAGGCTAATACCTCACTAGCAGCAAAACCTGGGTATATTTCAACTCCTAGCTGTTCAGCTTTCTGCCCCAACCAACGTACCAACTGACCCAAACTGCATTACCATGATTCTAAAGATTTAACATACACGGAAAACTCGTAACTACATCAGCAAATTGTGCATTCCTTTAAAGAAGAAAAGCATGCACATTTCTGTCTGTATGATGATATCGGAGGGTGTATGGACCACCAAGTATGATATCATGGCCTAATGGTATTAACACTGTTTTACCCTGTGCGCACCCAAAGGGTAGCGGCTGCGGGTTTCCCTTGTTATAAAAAAAAGTATGTAAGTGGGGATTCGCATCTAGTGCTTCAGTTACATATTTGCAAAGGAACTGCACTCGCTTCCCTTCTCACGTAACAAATGTCAAATACAAGGATACACCTATCAAGCACCAGTCAAGACCAAATCGGACCATGTTAACCATTGGACTAGTTCCTTACCCTTCCAAATACTGTTACCCCACTCAAACAATGTGTATATGAAAATGCTCTGTCCAAGCAACCATTCTCTATAAGTTGAAGCTTCATGGTTAGTAAAACATCACAGAAGTGCAATTGTGTGATGTTTCAAAAAAAAAATTAGTAGTATTTGAAGTTAAGATGGAAAAAAAAGGTATTTGGAAGTTGAAGTTGTGTTTGAGCATGCAGTCGCTTGAAAAAATATTGAAGTTTTGTGAAGAAAAAAATTACTTGAAAACTTTTTTTCAAGTTTGGAGTGAAAAATTGACGCAAAGCATAGCCAAATTGGTTTTCTGAAAGAAAAAAAAAAGAAAAATTTCATGTCCAAACAGATCCTGAGTTGGAAATGCTCATCCACGACATACTTTGCTACTTTTCAATCATCAAAAGTACTGCATTCCATTCAAGACATATTTCCATATCTTAAAATTGTCCTTGATACATCTGCAAATTAGTTGATCAAGGACTTTGTGGCCAATCTTTTTTTTTAAAATACTAGGAGAGAAAAGATTAGGAATGAACACATCTGCCACAAGGTAGGAGTGGCTCCGATAGAGGGCAAGATGCGGGAAACGAGGTTGAGATGGTTCGGGCATGTGCAGAGAAGATGTATGGATAACCCAACGCGGACGTGTGAGAGGTTGACTATGGATAGTTTGAAGAGAGGTCGAGGTAGGCCAAAGAGATATTGCGGGTCATCGGAGGTTATGAAGGACAAAGTTTAGACAGAACATGTTGCTGCTTTAGCTTACTAAGAACATGACCATAGATGGGAGATTATGCGGGAAACGGAGCAGGATATAAAGATAGTTAGATAATTAAGTGTAGTCGTAGTTGTACTTCGATTAGACATTATTTCTTGCCCTTTGACTATTAGTTGTACAATTAGGCGTAGTATTACTCTTGTAGTTTTTTTTTCTTTGAGTTTGGTTATTCTCAATTGTTTATGTACTTCAATTATTGTTTTGTCTTGTTATGACTACTACTTAGGATTGGATCTCTATTATTTCTCTCTGTACTGCTTTGGACTATTTCTTTCCTTAGTTGAGAGTCTATCTAATACAACATCTTTACCTGTAAGATAAAGGTAAGGTCTGTGTACACTTTACCCTCCCCACACCCACTTTGTGGAATTACAATGAGTATGTTGCTGGTGGTGGTGATGTCCAGGCCAGCTTGAGTGCAACTTGACTAATTCCATGGGACACATGTTATCTCTCACTAGCACATGTATTTGGTTACACTATCCACCAAGGTTGGGATATAGGAAGGGACTGTGGCCAATTGAATTACCAACTTTACTTAACACTCTGTTTGAATCATTGTTAACCATACTTTCATAATGTATTGTATTGTATTGTACTCTATTGTACTGTATTGTATGATAGATACAATGTTTGGATAGACTGCATTGTTTGTTGTTGTTTAATAACATTTTAATTGTTTGATTTGATTGTATCGTACTGTATTGTAATTTATAAATTTACTAAAATATCCTTAATTATTCTAGGGTAGGAGGTTTGAATAGAATTAAATAATATAAGGTAAAGGGTAAAATAGTATTTTGAAATATTATGTAAAGATATAATTGAAAAAGAAATTAAGTAACAACGGGAAGACACCAAATCGGTTGTTCCATAAAATAGGGGTTTTCATTGTTACGTAAAAATGAAATTTAACAATACAATATAATACAATACATTATAAGTAACAATCAAAACAAACATTGTAGATATAGTAACGATACAATATAATACTATAGGTAACAACGATCCAAACAGAGTGTAATTCATTTGCAAACACATCCAACTTTTCCTTCACCGACTAGTAGAGCCCCTTCAATACTAGCAGGACCTTATTGTTGTCTTTGCTCCTCTTCTTTTGGTTTGTGCTTCTTTTTTAACTTATGTTAATCTCTCTAACTTTCTTTTTGGGTGTGTATGTTCATATTTTTTTCATTTTCCGCCCTTGATAATTAATATGCACAAGCTACCAAAAAAAAAAAACAATGCACAAGCTACATTGATGTCCTTTAATTATATCAGTATCAAATAGAACACGATCTCAACCTTGCACGCATGATATGCCTTGAAATGAGGGCACATCCTATGTACTTTAATTGAAGTTCCATATGTTTTTATGTGTTTTAGTGTTAGAATGTTGTTTTATAGGTTTTAGAAGTAGGAATGGCTAAAAGGAGGAAAAGGTTTTTTAAAATGTCAAAAGGAGGGGCTTCCACGATTGTAGATCAACCCGTGAGTTGTGGATCCACTCGTAGAAAGAATCGGAGAAGGTGTCAAAAGGACCATGCATGATTGGTCAATGTACAATGGGAAGTACGGAGATGTATGTCACATTCATGGCCCGTACATGCATAGCATATCAAGCCGGAGGACCTACGACTGGACTTACAGATCACGTATTAATATACATTAAGTAGTTCAATACACAATGAAGATTCAAATACCCTAAAGAGCCATTGACAGCAAGCTTAAGGGCAAACCATGTCTGCAGGCAATTCTAAGTTGCTAGGATTCCGAATTTATGGACTATTATAAATAGTTTTCATAGAGTTATTTTGTCAGGGAACTCCGCATAATTTCTAGTTTGGAGTTTTGGAGTTCTAGTTCCAATATTTTCTCTCTCTAGATTACAAGTCGTGTGAAGAACAAAGAACAGTGTTATTTCTTTATTGTTCATATTCAAAGTAAGTTATGAATTTATTCAATTATTATTCTTGTAGTTTATCTTCATTCATCAGTAACTAAATCTCTCTACTGAGGTTGTGAACCAAATGAGGGTGAAGCGTTCATAGGTTTTTGTGTGTTGCATGATTTTTGGAAATTAAGACATCAACCTTCTTCTTGCTTTTATTGGTTGATAGTTGCAAACATAAACATGCACCATAGTATCTTAATTTTGCTTGGAAAAGCAGATCAAGGTTTAGTAGAAAAAGCGTGACCTCAAGGCACTAACTTGTTAAATAGATTTGTTTAATGCTAAGTTGAATTTACATGAATAATCCATCGTTCTTATCGGAATAACTCATACAGGTGGGAACATCCCATTGAGATAAATCATTCAAATCTTGAAAAGATCGAGTGATGGTTTAAGGACTGAGTGCATATCTAAAAACCTAATAATCCGTAATATCATCAAACCGAAGAGCGGTGCCTTCTGGAAATACAAGCTTAGTGCTTTAATCATATAGTTTAATATCTCAAAGTTAGTAATTACTGCAATTCTTAGTCTAAAGTTAAACAGATTCTTTTCGACTCCTATAGAAAAGAAATTAGACTGTCAATCTAGTATTTGGATGTGGTATTTCTCCCTATTCCCTGTGGGATTTAACCCCAACCTTGTTTGGGTTACTATATTTGCATATGACCGTGTTACAACATCTTAAGGTGTAATTTTGAGTGTATCAATGCACCAACGCCATGGCATCACATTCAAAAAACCACACCTAAAACATAACCTAATGGTTGTTAAAAATCTCTGTGGTGACACATAGCACGGACTGATACATGAACTCATAAAATGCCATGCCTAAATTCCCAATCTGGTAAATTGGAATCCTATAAGGCTTCTGATTGATTTCTTCCACATCCTACGTGCTGGAGATCAAAACAAGCAGTTAAATGGCTGATACTGCATTAGCTGTGCAGTAGGAAGTTTGATTATGGATGTGACAACTTCTTCCAAGGGAATAATAATAATAAATATAGAGGAAACCAAGACTAGCAATTTTAGGCAAAGGAGTAATATCATTATATGCTCACTTAATCCATGTTTCAAAGTAGATACAAAAGTACCTTATGACATAGTTTCCCTTATTGTCAAATGGGCTTGGAAGTGAAAAGGCACGATTTTCCGTAAGCAGCCAAAAGTTATCAGAGGTAACAGGGACATCAATGGGAGCCTGCTATCAGAAACGGAGCTTTAGCAAATGATGGTATTACAAATGATATAAATAAAGCCACAGAAACCAAATTCTTATTTCGAACTTCATTTTCAGAATAAAAAAGTAAATAAAGACCCATTTATTACAATTCAGACTTGCCCAAGTTAAAATACTACATTCAGTTCTGAATAGTAACTGTTTGAATACAAGTATTAAAATGGAATTAATCAATTTATTATGCATAAATAATCACATGAACTATCTATGTCCGGAAAGAGCCTTTTCAAGCAGATGGCTGCCGAAACATCCAACCCTTGCCAAGTTCCTTTCCTAGCAGTGTGAAGTGTAAAAACAAGGTGAAGAAAATGTAAAGTAGAACTGAAATTAAAATAAATTGAATCAAATTCAGCACAAAAGAAAAACAATTTTATACATCACTGACATAATTAGCATCTGTATACCAGGTAGAAACATAATACCAAAATGTAAGAATTATGTCAAACAAGGCAGCTGAATTTGTATACCTATTATTTCAAACTAATAACCAGGGGCTTTGCAAGAGGGTTTCACTTGGTTCACATGAATGCATGCTCCCCTCCCGAAACTATATATGTATTATATTTTTTTAAAATATTTAAATATAGATGTGTAAATCCATACTCACGCGAAGTATTGTATAATGCATTGAAGATTGGGTTCATCTCTCTAAATGAGGTTAGAAATTTGAATGTTATAACTATCTTGTTTTATTGTTCTTTCTAAAATTAGATAACACCTCTCTTGGTGGTTATTGATAGCACTTTATATATATGTATAATTCAAAATTTTCAAGTTTGTCACATCGGAAATTTCTAATTTTTGTAGCTCTATTTTTTCCTAATAGTGCACCATCATCTAGAAATCATGGATATGCGTCTGCTAATAACATATGAGATTAGAGAGAAATGTTTGATATTGTAAAAGGTTACCTCTTCCTCTTTCCAATGGGGAACGAGTTCATCGAGTGCCCGTGGCTCAAATACATTTCCTGACAAGATATGAGCACCTGTAGAATGAAATCAATAATCAGCAGGGACAAAACAATGAATCACTTCAAGCCATATCCATTTAAAAAAAAAAAAAAAAAAAACCTACCCACTTCAGCTCCTTTCTCAACAACACAAACTGATAAATCAACATCCTTTTGTTGGCACAATTGTTTGAGCTTAATAGCAGCTGATAACCCAGCTGGTCCAGCTCCAACAATCACCACATCATAATTCATAGTTTCTCTATCTGATTCACTACTATAACTCCTAAATCCACTTCGACCCCATAAAACCCGATTTCCATTTCCGTTTTTTGGCTTATGAATTTTTTTAGAAATTTCATTTCTTGAATTTGAGACTAAATTGGATGAACATGCTGATTTATACAGAATTGAATTAGATAATAGGGGTATTAATTTGGATTTTGAGGAAGAATTGATGAACTTATACATGATGACTTTGTGACTGCAAACTGATTTCAATACTTCTCTTTTCTTTTTTAATGAAAACTTAAACAATATGAAATTGGCCAAACTGTAGTCGTATTTTTTATTGGGTAAATCGTATAAATATGTTATATCAAAAAAAATATTTATCATTTATGATAATATAATTTTTCTAATTGATTATAATAAATTTTTTAAATAAAAAGAAGTATCAACGCTTCGCCTCTTTTGATACCTTTTTTATTTTTCTCCTCTTCTTCTTTTTATTTTATTTTATTTCTTCTTCTCTTTTTTGTCATTTTTTATCTTTCTCCTCCTCTTATTCTTTTTATTTCTTTCCATTAAAACTTTTCTTTAAATAACTTTTCTCAAAATTAATTTTTATTCATTTTTTACTATTTTTTTCAAAATCACGACGAATAGAGGAATAAATAATCAAAAACTTGTATAAAATTATATTTTCAAGTAGAAATTTAAAATCTCTAAAATCACAGCAGCAAGAGTTTACCATTAATAGTCATTATAAAGCTTCAAATTTAAAATTCATTATTTGAACTTTACGAATTTACAGTTTGGATAGGTTGTTCCTACAAATAATTGAAAATGACGTTTGGAGTTTCTATCTCAATTTTAACAAGGTTTGGTTAAGTTTATACAGTTGATTTTAGGAGAAATATTAGACTAAAATTTGAAAAATGTGAAATTTACGAAATTGTATGGCAATTGCATAAAAATTGTATTAGACATGTTTCATAATTGTATTACACTTGTATTTAAATAATTTGAATAACACATTTATAACATAGACACAATACATTTGCAATGCACATTGCAAACATCGCTCTTTTTCTTAGTGATACAAATCAAAAAATTTATACGATATATATATTACACGTTTTATCATGAATAGTACATTTATAATACATATTGCACACTTTACTTCTTTAGGTAACACACTAATAATACATTTAGAAGACACATGCATTATACTTATTACAGCGGTCACTCATTTTTTTAGTGATATAAATTAAAATAATATACAATACATATGATATAAATTTTATTCGTGAACAATACAATTTGAATACAAATAACAAAAATTACTCACAATCATAGTAATACAAATCAAAATAATTTATAACACACATATAATGCATGTTTTATTCATGAATAATATAAGTTTAATTCAAATTTCTCAATCTTTCTTAATTTTCTCTTCTTATTCAACTTTAATACGATGTAATACACTTTTAATGCAAATTTAATTCATTTTTAGTTTATTGGTTGATTTGTTGCTAGTGGACTTTTTTAATTCATTATTGATACAAGTTCGATTCACTTTTATATATCAATGTGGTCTTTTATTAGTTACGTCCTTCATTTATGCTTGATTCTTTCTACTAATTCAATTTTAATATTTGTGTAATACAAGTTAAATTTATTTTGCAGTTTATTTGTTGATTTGTTACTATTAGATTATTTATTTAATTCATTATTGGTATACGTTTAATTCATTATATAAATCATTGACTGGTTTACTAGTGGTGTTTTTTTATTCATGTTTAATTCTCTTTTGTAATTCAACTTTATTATTTGTGTAATATACTTTTCGTACAAGTTTAATTCATTTTGCAGGTTATTGGTTGATTTGTTGCAGTTGAATCACTTGTTAAATTCATTATTCATACAAATTTTATTTAGTTTATTGATTATAAAATGTATTTCCGTTTGCTACATATTGTATTCATGTTTGATTCTATTCTAATTCATTTTTAATATGTATGTAATACATTTTTAATTCAAGTGTAATTCATTTTGTTGTTTATTATACATCTTCATTTGTTACAAAGATGAATCATATCTTCAAATATCATTTCTCTTACGAATGCACCTTTAGATTTAAGAAAGTATAGACTATAAAGATGAGATCGTATCTTCAAATCTCCATTTATTTAAACTTTCATATCTTCATATATATTCAAATCTATAAATTCTCATCAAGTATGAACACAATTATTTATATAACCTTCATTATAATGAAAATTGTATTGTCGACACTCCAAAGTAATAAATAAATAATTAATCGACTTCTTCTACAAACTAAGCAGTCCCGAGTTTTCGATTCATGACTCCCTAACTATTTTTATAGATCTTCCCTTTGATAAAAGCTTTTTTTTTTAATAATATTGAATGATCAAGGAAGAGCACAGAAAGAACAGTTGCAGGGAGGAAAAGAAAAGATAGAAAGAGCATATAGAGAGACCAGAGAGAAAAGAAAGAGAGAAAAAAACAAATAAAGAAGAGGTGCATGGAGGAAAAAGAATAAGCGAGCGACAGAAAGAAAGGAGAAAGAAAAGAACAAAAAAAGAAGAAGTTAAATCTAACAAAATAAGTATACATAATATTGCTATAAATGGTAATAATTAAAAAAAATATATCTAAAAATAGTAATTTTTAATTAAAAGGGACTCACTCAAGTAATTAAACCTTTTTTATTTATACATCTCATTTAAAATATAGAGTGAATTTTAGGGCTTTTTTTTTTATTGTTTAAAATAATTAAATTGTGAAAAAATTAAGATAAATATTTGAATTTTTTTATATTAATTTTTTAATTTAGCGAAGTTTTATATGTTTTAAAGATAAATTACATAACCTAAAAAGTTATATTTATGATTTCGCAAAGGTAATAGTAAAAAAAATGATTTAAATTATATGTTTGAATGTTTTTATTAATAGGTGTACATGACCATATAAATTCACCTAATCTATATATATAATGGGAGAGATAATAGCGTCTACGTGTTCACAATTAATCTCTAATTTTAATTTTTAAATTATTAGTAATTGTGGTTTTTAAAATAAAAGAAGATACTATTTTAGAAAATAAGTTAGAGTTAAATATATATATTTGAATTAAAATTTATATATTTAATAAAAAATAGTTTAAAATTAATTAAAAATTAATGATGTGTAATTAGTTTGAATAGTTATCTACTATTTTATTTTTAAAAAAATATATTAAATCAATTTAAAAAATTAACATAGTTTAGTTGTGAATTATAAAGCATTATCTAATTTTGTGAGATAAAGATCTGGTCAAGTATAATTAGGTCAAGTAATGTTCAATAGTCTTATAGATTCATGCCATGTATACTATATATAATAATTTATGATTGAGATCCGTTTAAATTATATATTCATCTTACTTGACCGGATCTTAATCCAATTTTGTGTAATCATCAAGTATTATTCTTCTAAAATATATTACTTAAAAAAATATTATGCCTAATTTTATGGAACTATCTAACATTATCTAAAAAATATATATTTAAAATAAATTTCAAAATTAAAAATGTCATTTTCTAAAAAAGAAAAAGACAAAAAATTTAAAATAAAATATAAAAAAGAAACATGACTACGTGTTAAACATACATAAACACTAAAACTGAAAAAAGACATCACTTTACGTACAAAATCTATTTTAAAACAAATTAATTTATACATATTTTTTTTTATAAAAAAGATCAGTTAAAATTAGAGTAGTTTCATAACTACTCAACAACCATCCACTTTACAAAGAAACTTTAACTACATCAATAAACTCCATCTTTAAATAGGAGTATTATATATAGAACTTCTTTCACCAAGAAAGTTACATTGTTCTCTAACATTTGAAAATATACATGGCTATGCAATTTTAACACAATTTCAGAAATTACAATCAATTCAATGTAATGAAATTTACTAGCTATATTGTTAGTTTGTGGATAATATCATTTAAATTCAAGTCACGAATAACATCGTAATCTTTAGAGATGGTATTGTAAGAAGAAAAGGTAATATTCATATAATAACCTTTTTTTATTTACATGATAATAAGCATCATAACACAATTAGTTTATAAACATCATTCCGATCTCTTTATTCATTAGTTTATTTTCATATAATCCTTCAAATTCTTCATTTTCTAGAAATTATATATATATATATATATATATATATATATATATATATATATATATATATATAATTAGTGGAGTAATTAGTATGTTGATTTTATTTTTTGATACTTTCTAATTAATTGAGTTTATTCTTTCCAGTTTTTAAAAATGATGAAATAAAAAAATTAGATTACGTACAATAAAATCTGATTTATCATATTTGACATTCTTTTTCAAAAATATAAATAGTCAGCAAATAAAATTTAGGAAAACGAGCATATTTTTTAAATAAAGAAATTAATTTACAAATAAATGTGAACTTATAAAAAAATGATGGTAAAAATGAGAATTTGTTAAAAGACCAAATTTAAAAATAAATAAAAAGCGGATGGTAAAATAATCACTAAAAAAATTAAATTAAATTAAAAAATTATGAATCTTTTGAATGTAGGTTGGGGAAGAGGTATTAAATTTAAAATAAAATAATCATTAAAATATTTTGTGTATTTTACTTTAGTGATTAGTAAAATAATCAGTAAAGTAAAGAAATTAATAAACTAAAACCAAGTAAATATTTTAAAATAATCAAATAGTTTTCTTCGTGCTTCATGGAGTAATTTATAGAGAGTTAAATCTCCTTTACAGTCTAAGCAATGATAAGGTGATTTTCTTTTTTTCTCCATTTTTAATAAACTCAAAATTATTATTAAATGACCATTATATGATAATTATTACTTAGTGTAACCACATCGCAAATCAATTCTTGCTACAATAGAAGATAAATGTGACTATCTTGAAAATAGTTTAACTATTTTTATATTTGAAGATGTATATAGGCAAAATTGACTTAAACTTACCTTTTTATTTCTAATACAAATACAAAATACAAAAATGTAAAAATAACTAATTCTAATTATTTGAAAAATCAGTAGTGTTTGTACGTTAGGTAATGTAGGTAGGGAACGTATTGATTAGTTGTCTTTTTTTAATTTTCTATTAATCTTTTATTTTTGTTCATAATTATTATTTTAATATTTTAAAGTCCATAATTATTTTTGGAAGATTTGTTTTAAAATTGTATAGATCATTAAACTGTACCTATTATTTAATTTTTTTTTCTTATGTTTTTTTACCTGCACAAACAAATCTTGATATACAATATCAATAATTTTATATTTTAGGGATTATTAAAATTTGTAGATTTACTTTGTCTTATTTCTTTTACTTTCATTTAATAGTTACAAAAAGAAGGATACATGTAAATTGAATCATTTAACTTAAATAAATAAATAAATAAATAAATAAATATTGTAAATTTAGTTAATTTAAATTTAAAGCGAGACTTATTTTTATATATTTATACAACACGTGAACACGTATACTAATATGAAATAAAAAGAGTATAAAATTGATAAACAATGAGAAATAGAAGGAGTGTGATAAATAAAGTGTGCACATAAAAAGAAAATTACTTTTTAAAAAATATAACAACGAATTGTTCATTATTTTGACAAAAAATACATAAAAATTTATTTATCGACCTATAAATCTTCTAAAAATACTTAATAGTTAATGAAAGTACTTTTCTTAAGTAGGGGTATTCATGGTTCGATTTGAATTGCTTATAAATTAAAATCAAAACTTCATTAATTTAATCGATTTTAAATTTTTTTTAAAATTAAACCAAATCAAACGAAAAAATAACAGTTAGTTTAGTTATTGTTGGTTTGGTTAAGTTTTTCTGATTTAATCGTTTTGAAACAATACAAGCACCTAGTACATGAACAATTCACCGAAAAACATTTGTCAGTTCAATTAAGCAATACTAGAGTTATCATTACGTAAACAAAGTGGTTCAATTAAGAGACAGTGTGACCATTTAATGTGAAGTAGAGTAGGCAAAAACAAATTTATTTTGATGAATTTGGACTTAATTATTATAGTTGGGTTTGAGAAAATGGTAAAGTTAAATACTTAGGCCTCATTTGTTTTCATTAATATTAAGATGTCCGAATTTAAATATACATTTGAATATTAAGATGTGCATTAAGATTAAGATGTTAGAATCTGAATGCATATCTGAATATTAAGATGTAGTTCCTAGGTCTGAACATTCTGAGATTGTTTGTTTTCAGTATCTCAATGTGCATAATTTTATTTTATTTTTTTTAAAAAAAACAAAGTTAGGAATTAAACATTATATTAATAAATATAAGTTATAATCTAAAACCAAGATAACTTCAAAAAAAATTATTTCAAGAATAAGATTAGAAACCATCCCTCCCCACCCAAAAAAAAAAAATTAAGTCTGTCTTCTCAAATAAATTTTTACAAGATAACTTCTTCCAAAAATGTTTTCACAGTAAATAAATTATGATAAGAAAAGTTTTTCATATATATCACTTCACCCATAAATATTCTATATATTAAAAATATTAGATAATTTTGTAATGTATTGAAAAGAAAGTTGTTTAATGGCTGACAATTGAATTATGTATTATAAAAATAAAACAGAAGAGGCTACAAATTGAAGTTCACATAATGCCTGTGGACATTGATTAAGAAAATGAATATTGTGTTTTCCTTTAATTACGTTTAATTAACAATATTATAAGTTATCAAAAATATCATACTAGAGCAACTTGAAACTTTGCCCAGAAGAGAAGATTACATTTGATTAACGTTTTGGATCCTACCACTTAAAAGATTATGAACACTTATTTTTTTAAAAAAACATTTGGTTGAAAAAGGAGAGGAAGAAATTTGAAACTTTGCCCATAAGGAAAGTGAGAAAGAACATATATTTTTTTTGAAACAAAGCTTAGTATTTTAATAGAGGTTAAACGGTATTAAGGTCTGATTTGTTTGCATTTAATGGAGGTTTAAATGTTAATCATTCAGATTCACCCAATTAAGTACGTTTGTTTTTTAGGTCTGAATCTGAATCATTCAGATTCAGCCCATTAAGTTTATTTATTTTATTTTTTAGAAAACCTTTTAATGGGCCTGAAGAGCTTTGAACGAATCAAGTATGTAGGAGACTGTTAACAACATTCAGACTCATTTGATAAGTTACCAAATGATAAATCATAACTTCTCTGCTTTGTGTGTGACTTTTTCTCATAACTAAAAACTTTTTTTCTCATTTTTCTCAATCAAACACCATTTTTTCCCAACTGGTAAGTTTCCATAAATCCTTTCAAGTATTTTTCATTATATTAATAATTTTCTTATATTGATGTTTGTCAAGAACATTGGTTGCAATAATATTTTTGGTGTATTGTTGTTTATCAAGGTTTTTGAATGATAAAATAGTACTCCAAATCATGATTATTAAATCTTTCAATTTTTTTTTATTAAAAGTGATATATTTTGTTGTAATGAAATAAATATTCTATTAATATAATGTTCACTTTCACTTCCACATTGAGATATTGAAAATAATCAACATTAATTGTTTAGCGTTCAAATTTAGCGACCACATCTTAATATTCAGATGTGTATTTAGATCAAAACACTCATATCTCAATGCAAATCTTAATATTCAGATGTGTATTCAGATTTAGACCTCTTAATCTTAATGGAAACAAATGAGGCCTAAAACTTTGTTATAGATTTGATTCTTTCAGACTCATTAAGACCCATTAAGAGATTTTTTTTTAAAAAAAACAAATGAACGGACTGAATCTGAATAATTAAGATTCAGATCTAAATACCAAACACACTTAATGTGTTGATTCTGAATGATTAAGATTCAGATCTCCATTAAGTGCAAACAAATGAAGCCTTAAATTAATTATAATTTAACAAAATATTTATATTTTATTTATGAATAATATATAAATAATTATAAAATTTATCGGTTCGGTTTGATTATTTTTTTAGTAAAATCAAAACCAAACCAAATAATATCAGTTTTCAAAATTTAAAATCAAACCAAATCAAATATCAATTTTTTAATCGATTTGATTCGAATTACAGTTCAACTTAATTTTTTAAACCATAGAACAACCCTAGTCTCAAGTGATATATTTGAGATGTGATTGAAATGTCCAAATAAAATAGGACTAAATAGTGTGAACTTTAATAAAAACTAATTGTCACAACCCGAGTCTATATTCTGGATGTGTCCGGCATTCGAAAACCATTGCTAGTCCCAAAACGAACCCTCATCCTGGATTATTACAAGCAGAAAACTAATTTAATCACATAAAAGCTTAAACTGAAATAAAATTAAATAAACTCAACTTTACAAACTTTAACTCAAATAAACAACTTTTAATAACAATAATATATTCAACTCGCCCTAAAATAGGCCACTTAAGTCTTTAAAACATTTAACAAAATAAATGAAGAATTTTGAAACTCTACTTTCTATCTATGAAGCCTCTAAATGACGATGATGGAAGTCGTGACAAGACCCACGAGCTCCTAACAATTGAAAGTAATGGAACCCTTCGGAAGCAAGGAGGCTCACCACAACTAACTCAAAATCTATGTGATATCAATGAAGCTCGTGTTGATGATCCTGAATACCTGCATTTGCATCATCAGAAGATGCAGGCCAAATGGATCAGTACGTGGAATGTGTGAGCATGTAAGGAAAATTCTAAAGCATAACATAAGCTTGAAACTTGATAAAAAGGAAACATACTTACCTTTTCTGAACTTACTCAACTCAAGAATAAGATACTAAACTCAAGATACTCAAATCAAGATACTCAACTCAAGATAAAGCAACAATAAAAAATGCAGTATATGGAAAACTTTATAAGATAGTAAAAACAACTCAGCTCGTTAAAGAAAATGCAATAACAAACTCATAATCATAATATCATATAAACATACCATGCTCCCTCTAAAAGTCTACTCGTGCAATGCATGAATGAAGTCTCTGTTAGGATCACATTCACGCACACACACTAGATGTAATGAAGAACACAAGAACTTTCAAGGAAAAGAGATGAGAGATCTAGAGAGAGAAAGAGAAAACCCAATATTTCGTGGTAACACCCGATGAGTAAAATTCCACGGCGGTGAGGTATATTTATATTAATAAATCAGAGTACTTTTGGTTACATAGAATAAATAGAGAATAAATAGAAAAGCCTAAAATAGAGAATAAATAGGAAAGCCTAAAATTAATCAGACTCCACTACCTAACAATTCTCCCACTTGGAGACTGACTCAGTCATCCAAAAAATACATTCTCAAAAAAAAATCTCTTCATCATCAACATCTTTACCGCACCGCAACATCTGTAGCAACAATACAGAAGACCAACCGAGGTTTTACATAACCTCAGTTTCCCAATATCAACACATTTTGTCAACATGTCTGCCAGGTTCTTTGCACCCTCTATATTCTCCAAGCACATATCACCATTAAGGAACACATGTATACGACTCTTCTAATTTTCATACTTACTACCTAAAAACATAGTTCAAATTTGATAGTTGATATCACATGATTCACGATTGAACTCAAAGACTTTCTTGAACTTTACTCTTAACCCTCTCTAGAATGTGAATTATGAATTCAAGAATTATGGTTCATGATATGAAGGATCTAGGTTATAATTTAGACTCATGAATATATACTCTTCACTCTTATACTCACTTGCTCGAGTCTTGAAACAAGTTATAAGAAGTTGTAGAAGACTCCTCAGAAAGACACAAAAGAACTTTCTTAGAATGTTCGAAAGAATTCTCAAAACTTAACTCTCAACTCTACCTAGAATTTGAATTATGAATTAAAGGTTATGATCATGCTAGGAATGATTTATCATGTTTTTAAAAGTAGCTTACAATATTTATAACCGAAAAGGAGTGAAGGTGCACTTTAAACGAATTCAAACGGAGCAATTGAAGACAAACTGGATGGGGCAGGAGACCCTGACGCTATGGGTTGCGCGGGGCGCCAGACCCTAAACTTCATAGGAGGGTTAGGGGAGATCTGGCTGGCACATCATGCCAGGCCAAAACCCAGAAAACCCGACAAAATTCTTTGCTCGTTTTCTCACCCTAATTCGCCTAGAATCGAATGGTTTCTTCCCCAATCACTTGATTTCAATTACTTAACTTAACTACCCTCTAATATATTGAACAACACTCGAATTACTCAATTTCATCTCAACAAATCATCAAAATCCCAACACAACAAGATTTAGAATAAACTTTAAAAACACTTATCAAGAACTCATCAACTCTAATTTTTCAACTTCAAGAGTGAAACTTGCGCTGAAAATAACATTATGGCGTTTGGGTGAACAAAATTAACACTATGGAATCTTATATACCTCTTAGGGATCAAATCCATGGCGAAAATCGACAACAATCACTCAAGAATCTTGACGAACGCTTGATCTTCTCCTCTGTTCTTTTCTTGAACTCTTAACTAAAACCCTGGACATATATTAGGATTATAAAACTGAACCTAATAGGATTAGTCCCTCATAACCTTACTAAAAATGAATGAAATCTGATTGGGTAAGAAAAAAAAATACCCCTTACTATTTTTGGCTAACTTTCCTTGACTGGACAACCTAACGTCAAAAGGTCATATCTCACTCATCTGAACTCGAAACTTAGCAAGCTCGGTGACGTTGAAAAGATAATTCGAAGATATTTCCTGAGGAATCTTGTAACACACCTAAATCATTATGTGCTGAGAGTTATGATCATTTGAAACTTACTTAATACTCATACTTAAGCATAACTTGCAAAATTTCAGATTTCGCTCTTTCAAATTTAGTTCTTTTTAGAATTCAAGGGGCTACATCTAGTGACCTGAACTTAATATTAAAGAAATTTTATTCTTTGGTAAAAACTTATACACTACGAAGGATGGTTCAAGTCTTAGGTCAAAAATTTTCTGGGGCGTTACACTAATATGAAGTGTTAAAATAAAAATAACACAAATTTTAATAAATTGGTTATGAATTTAGGTAAAAAAAAATCAGATTTAGTGATTTTACCAAGTCCACAGATCTAGAACCTATGACCTACAAAAAGATAAATTGACCAAAATAAGCTATAATTCTAGAAAGTAACTAAAATAGGCTTTGTGTAGTTTTTTCTTTCGTTTTACCAGTAAATATAAACGGCGGGCGTTTAACGTCTATATTTAACATAAAACGGAACTTTTTCTCACTTTATAAAGTGTAACTT
This sequence comes from Solanum lycopersicum, assembly GCF_036512215.1. NCBI lineage: Eukaryota > Viridiplantae > Streptophyta > Magnoliopsida > Solanales > Solanaceae > Solanum > Solanum lycopersicum. The sequence goes on along the minus strand of NC_090811.1, from coordinate 15,148,286 downwards.
TTTCTTACACTTTATAAAGTGTAATTTTTTTGATTAATTTATTTTGACTTTCCTCCTCAAGTCTAGGTTTACTACTTCACAAAATATTAACACTTATTCCAAGAGAAAATCATGCTTATGATTTTTAACTATATATAGAGGAAATTTAAATAAATTAGAACAACATCCTTTCAAATCTTTCACTAATTTATATATTAGTCGTGGATCGATGAATATAAAATGAAAAAAATAAATACTTTAAAGAAATTGTAAGGTCGAATTGTTGGTTGTCGGGTATAAATATAAAAAGCGATCTTAGAACCCCATCTCTCTATTTCTCCCTTTATGTGATTTTCCTAGTAAGATTGTTAACGAGACATCCAAAATGTGTATTATTAGATAAATATGAGTATTTTTTCGTTGGATTTTATCTAGTAAGGTTCTAATAAGGCATAATCTATCATATAGACATTTAAGGGAGGCTATTATAAACATATTTGTATTATAATGAATGTATATTATGTAGATTTTTCTAGAAAAAAGTTAGTAATAGTTAGAGACTAAGTTCCTCATCATAAAAAAACTAATATCTCCTTATCTCTAGTCATTTAAGAGAAACAAAAAATCTCCTTCTTATTGTTTTATAATTTCATAATAAAATGATTTTTATCATCATAAAATCAATTCAATCTCTTTAAACAATGGTGTGACATAGAAAAATCCTTGCCAAATTATGACATCTTCAAATCATCAACGCTTTTGTTGTAAATATATCGGTAGGAGGGTTTGCTTAAAAATCAGAAATATATTCATTAAATATAATAAAGATGTCAAGATGACATGAAGAGGTATTTATACACGTGTCATTTTATAACTATTTTTCAAATTACTTGTCAGGCGTTTTTTATACACACAAAACTAAAGGGTAAACAAAGTGTTTAAAATGTTGAGTTTAATGGTTTATATGGCCAGATGACAAAGAGGTAAGTAGAAGGGTTCACAATACAAAATCATACGAGTACAAGTATATATGATTATGACTCATTTTAGTATAGGATGTCAACTCTTCCAAGTAACTCAAGATTAAGTGACAAAGGGGATACTCCCAAAACTTAACTTGAGAAATAACCACTTGATTTTTTAAAAATTTAATTTAAGGGTTAGGTTAGAAAATGTGAGAAAGTGGGGTTGGGTTGTGGGGTCATGACCCTTTTTATCACTTTAAGAATTTGGTGGACAAAATAAATGTTTGTAAAACATCATTTCCTCCCAACACTTCAAAATTAAATAAATTCATCCCTCCAAAAAAATAAATTACAATCTCAAGGAACATAAAAAATATTTAACAATATTATATAAATATTTTGAGAGGAAACCTCAAAACGTTCTCAGAGAGCGTATTCTCCAAAGTGCCTCTTCGTATTCCATAATCCCACTTTATCTAAATCATCAAACTCCATAAAACTTACCTTTCTCAAGAATTCTTCCATCTTCCATATTCGAAAACAATTTTTAAAGCGGAAAAGGGCCTAAAATACCCTCCAAGTATTGGAAATGGTACAAAATTACCCTCCATCCACCTATTGGCTCCAAAATACCCTTCTCACCCACCTATTGGCTCCAAAATACCCTTGTCATCCACCTTTTGGTTCAAAATTGACCACTTATTTAACGGTTTTATATTAAAACTATTTAAATATTTTTTAAATACGTGGCGCTCAACTATTGTTATAATTTAACTTATTAGTATAATTTATAAATCAATCTACTACCCACCCATTACTAATTAAACCCACTAAATTAATAAACCTGTCACATTATTAATGCAACAACAGAAAAGCTACTGCCAATTGAGTGTTTTTAAAAATTTGAGACGAAAATATCTATAAAAGTAAATTATCATACATTCAAGTGCGTAAATAAAAATTACCGACAAATTAAAAGTCTGACTATGTTTATCTTAATTATTTTTACGTCTCATTTATGTGATGTTACTTCATAGATAACTTTTTTTTCAAAATAATATATTAAAGGTTTTAAAACAAATCATAAATATTTGTAAAAGTATATTTTAAAAAAGCGCATGAATTAATTCGGGATATATTAATTCTTTACATTTACCATAAATTTCTAATTCAATCTTGAAAGAGAATCTTATTGAAAGTGTCCTCCTAAATAAGCGGCTCAACATAAATTTAATTGAGGCCTTAATGCGGACTCGAATAATTTTGGATGTCACTTTTAGGAACCTATAATTTCATCGTATTTTAGTAGTGTTTATGACGATTTTGATACAATAGTTGAGTTATTAATTGGGTGGGGTTTAGTTAGTAATTAGTGGGTAGTGAGTTGTTTTATAAATGATACAAATAAATTAAATTATAACTAATAGTTGAGCATCATGTATTTTAAAAAATATTTAAATAGTTTAAATTCAAAATCATTAAATAAGTGGTCAATTTTGAACTCATAAGTGGATGACAAGGGTATTTTGGAGCCAATAGGTGGATGAAAAGGGCATTTTGGAGCCAATAGGTGGATGAAGGGTAATTTTGTACCATTTTCAATACTTTAAGGGTATTTTAGGCCCTTTTCCGTTTTTAAAGTGGCTTTTAAGACAATTGATTGTTGAAGTAGTTTTTATGAAGTGATATTTAAGACTATTGAATTATGTAAAATGTTATTTTGTTTCGAAGGATATTATTGGCCGTTATTGACTTTAAATTGTATATATAATGCATTGTCTTACCATACGAGAATGACTAAATTTTATTAATTGACTACTACTTCATGAATAAAATATATAAGATTGTACTACCATATCCTTGTTAAAGATTTCCAAAAGCAAACACTAGCAACAAACCATACAATATTAGGTCTTTCTCTTTTACTTTGGCCAATATCAACCTTTGTTTTAGTTGACCCAAGTTCGTATCGGTGTGTGACGTCCTTGATATACCGTAAGATTATATTATATATAATACATTTCACTTAAGAGTTGTGTGTGTCTAGGTCCATTTTGTAGTGGTTTTAATGCATTTTATCATGGTTTTTTTTAGGAAATATGTTCATATCTGGAAACTGAGAGACACAACTTAAGGATGTGTAGAAAAGGGCATCTACGGAGGTGATCTACAAACCATAGGTCCATTCACGCTCCATAGATGATTGACGTAGATGGGAAGGAAAGGCTTCAAGGAATTCTTGACTAAGTGTGGAACCATAATTACAAAGAACGGATTGTAGATTGATTTACAGGCCGTACTGCAGTTCCATAAAATCATTTAGAGAAGGGATTCCAATACCTGATTTTGAAGATTCTAAGTGCAAAGATACGAGAAGGATCCACAGACCATGGATCAAACCATGATCCGTATTGTTGATCCGTTAATTGAAGCTGGGAGTTAGAGATTTTTTGAAGTTGAAGAACATACCTAAGTCTTTAGTCACAGAAAGGACCTAAGGACCGTAGGTCAATCCATGGTCCATAAGTTAGTGTCGTAGATCGAAACTGCGTCTTGAACCATTATTTCCTTATTTCGTTTCATTTGTAGTTGGGATATGTTTTTCTATATATAGGGCATGTAAACCTCGTTTTTGGAGGTTAGACATTATTACTTTTGTTCTAGCTATTGGCTTTGGAGAAAAAAGTTGCAACTTTGGCAAAGTTTGATTTCTGGAGTTTCTTTTGAAGGTTTTGGTTTTGAAATTCAAGTTGAGATTCTGAGTTTCTTATATTCATTACGTAACTTCATGATTTCTTCATCTAAAAATATGAATCATGATCTCGCTAATATGGGTAACTAAATCCACAACTAGGTTGTGGGAACCATAATTGATTAACAAAATATGAATAGTAATTAGGCCATTCTTAAATAGTGTTCTTGCATGAATTGATAATTTATTTTTGTCTAGATGTCTTTTTAACGGTGGACAACGTTAGAACTCGCCTTGTTTCACTTGCTGGACCAAGGAGGCAGTTAATAAGAAAAGAATTATCAGCATATATTTAGTGTGATACTATCTAATAAGGTCGATTAGTGCGATTATGAAAACTAAGCCATATATTGATGTGATTTCTAATATGAGGTAAAGGCAAGGGTTAAGAAATTATATACACGTAGCCGGACCAAGGTGTGGGGTGAAATTCTCTAGTTGCCAGACCAAGGAATTAGAGATACCTAACTTATAACTTTGAATATAATACACTAGGAAAGGATTGCTATTACTAGGATTATCGGTTAAGAGCTTATGACACCCTAGTTACTTTCTCTTATTGATAAAACAAAGTTAAAATCCTGCTCACTTGTTACTTGACAACAATTAATTATGTGTTACAAAAGCCCCTTCTTATTTACTTGTTTCGGATATAATTTGGCTAAATGGATATAATAGTGCGTTAATTCCTCGTGGGAGAGACCTCAATCTACAAGTTGAGTTCTTTACTTGATAGCGATCACTTATACTTCTTTAGGGAGGTTTAATTTGAGCATATCAAATTTTGGCGCCATTGCCGGGGAATTTGGATTTTAGATTAAGTTTAACTACATTATTGAACTTTAGTCAATTATTTACTAATTTTATTTTTTTATTTTGTTTTTGTCTCTCTTAGATTTCTACTCTAGTGTATGCAAAGTACACGGAGTCAAGGCGAACCACTTACTCCTTTTGATCCAGAGTTGAATAGGGGTGGACAATTGGTATTTCGGTTCGGTTTCGGGTTTTTTTTCTGATTTTTTCGGTTTTTGTAAATTGTGTACCGAATACCAAACCGAAATATTCAGTTCGATTTTTATTATTTCGGTTCGGTTTTATTATTTCGGTTTTTTTAATGGGCCTGCTTAGTTGGGCTTTTAAAAATTTACAAATTTTTTTGTTTGATTTTCAGCTTAATGGGCTAAAAATAGTTATATCAAAAAGTCTTTTATTTTTTTAATTTTTATTTTAAATTATAATATTTATTATTTAATATTAATAATTAATATAATATAAATATATTATAATATAAAATATTTCGGTAAGCCGAAATACCGAATTACACAAAATTACATACCAAAAAACCGAATCAAAATACCGAAAAATACAAAAAAAATATATACCGAATACCAAACCGAAAACCGAAAAACCAAAACCAAAATACCAAAAGAATTCGCTTCGGTACGGTGTTTCGATTTTTCGGTGTTTATGCCCTGCCCTAGAGTTGAACAAAACTTTGAGAAGGATGAATTATCAAGGGATCCAGGTTGATCATCTCAAAGAAAATATGGGTGATGGAGTTAACTTGCAGCCTCAAAGGGTTGGTAATGAGAATGCAGGTAGTCAAGGTGGTAATTTAGCAATAGATGCATTGAGAGAACATAAACCACCGGAGTTGAGAATGCATGACAACTATTGGGTCAACTTCAATGCTGTTAAATTTGAAGGATCTATTGTCTTACCTCCTCTCCCTTCAGGTCATACATTTGTATGTAGTTTGATGCAAATGTTCATAGTGAGGGGTTTGTTTTTGGGTCGGCGTCAAAATATCCTCATGGGCATATGTCCAAGTTAAGAACTGTGTGCAAGAGTTGCGTGGGGCAATTAGATTTAGACATGGATGTCATTAAGCTGAGAGTCTTCCTTCTATCGCTGACCGCTGAAGCTTCTGTATGGTTTACCTAGCTACCATACAACTCGATTTTACACATGGGACCAAGTTACCAAGGTGTTCATGAAAAAGTACTTCCCAATGTCCAAGAAGCTGAACCAGAAAGATAAACTCAATAAGTTCGTAGCACTACATGGAGAGCCTGTGAGTAGTTCGTGAGACAGATTCACTATCTTCATAAAAATGTTCCAAATCATCGTAGTAATGATGAGTCATGAAGGAGTATTATACAGAGGCCAAGATGATAATGGGAAGGTTGCTTGATACTACTGCATGAGGATCATATGATGAGTGCACTTTTGAAGAGATTGCTGAGAAACTTTGAGAAGATTTTCTGAAACAATAAAACATGGAGTACTCAAAGGTTGGAAACTAGAAGAAACAATTTTTCAATTCAAGTTGCACCTAGTTAATCTTCCAATGATATTTGTGAGGAGATGGCTCAAATTAGAACAGAATTTGGATGTGTTGAACCATGTGAGTGGAGTAACCAAAAAGATAAATGCAGTGAACTATTTGACTAGGAATCAACCACTAGTTGAAGAGTGTTATTATAAAGATGGCACTTATGTAGTGAATGATCAGACGGGGGGAGGGAGGGGTTTCGGTCCAACACCCAAGGTTCCAGTTCAAATAATTGGTGCAAAGGTCAAGGAATCCAAGATCAGAATTATGGAAATAATAATCGATAGGGTCAATATGTTCGGGACGGGAATTACAATCGTGACAACAACTACAACTGGAATAACTATCGCAACAGAAATAATCGTGTTAGGCCTTACGTTCCTCCTTTAAATTGGGAATCTAGTAATAGGTAATTTTGAGGTGGTATGTCATTAATTGAGGATATGATGCAAAAAATAATGAGGCGGTTTGATGCGATTGATGATAATGTAAAGGAGATGCAAAATGACTTGTTTGTTCTTGGTCAAAAAGTTGATACCAATGTAGTGTCGATCAAGAAACTTGAGAAGAACATAAATTAGTTGTCTACTATAGTGAACCCACATCAGCTTGACACGTTTCCTAGAAACACCATCCAAAATTCAAAGAATAATGGACATTGTATGGAAGTCATTACTCGAGGGGTAGGTAGATCATTGACCCACCTATGTAGTCTGGGGTTAAAGTTGAGATTAGTTATTGAGGTATATAAAGAGTCTAAGAAGGAGACAGAGAAAGAAGCTGAGATAACAAAAAAAGTTGTCCTCATGCCTATACCTCCACCTCCTATCCCACACCGGTTAGTTAGGAAGACTGAAGTAGGAAAATATCACATGTTCATTAGCATGTTGAAGAAGCTTTCCATTAATGTTGTAACGACCTGTTTAGTCGTTTTGAGCAACAAACTTCAATTCTGGAAAAACTGGCAGAAGCGACGGACCCCACGACGGACCATCAAGGGCACGACGGACCGTCACAGGGTCTCATTTCAAAACACTTAGAAAATCTGAAATTGGGTACTGAAAATCGACTCTCTGAACTTCGTAACGGAGTGGCAGGACGGACCGTCACAGGTGTGACGGACCGTCACAGGCCATTCACCCAAAATCAAGTTTCTGAACTATGCGACGGACAGCAGGACGGACCGTCGCAGGCGCGACGGCCCGTCACAGTTTGCATAATCCCAGTTGGAGTCGGATTTCTGGTTAAGTTTTAAGGGACGTTTTTGACTATTCTTGCCTTAATTATAAAGTTCGTGGGTTTATATTAATAACTCAAATTCTTGGGGGTTAAAAGAGGTAACCCTAAGTTAATTAGTGGGGTATTATTGCCATCTTTTATTCTTAATTATATACTAATTAGGGTAAAAGAAAGAGGGTTTGAATAAGAAAATAGAAAGAACAAGAAGGGAGAGAGAGAAACGATCGAGAAGAAGAGGAAAACATCAAGCTTTGAGGATTAACTTGCTTGATTTCAATTCTTCGGTGGAGGTAGGTTATGGTTTTCATGCTTTCATAAGTAAACTCTTAATAGTGAATGATATGTATTGGTAGTATTGTAAACCCTACTATATGCTTAATGGTATGTTTGCATGAATATGATTATGTGATTGTGATAAGATAAGCATGATGAAAATATTGAATCCCAAATCTTGAAAAGAAACTTTAATATACATTATTAATGATGATGCCTTGGTATAGAAGAAGGCTTGATGAATTAAAGTAATGGGATTGATGATGCCTTGGTATAGAGAAGACTTGATGATTTACAGAATGATATTAGTGGATCGGAGTGTCACGTTCCGACACATAGTATTAGTGGATCGGAGTGTCACGTTCCGACACATAGTATTAGTGGATCGGAGTGTCACGTTCCGACACATAGTATTAGTGGATCGGAGTGTCACGTTCCGACACGTAGAATTAGGGGATCGGAGTGTCACGTACCGACACATATAGGGGATCAGAGTGTCACGTACCGACACATATAGGGGATCGGAGTGTCACGTACCGACACATATAGGGGATCGGGTGTCACGAACCGACACGTAGAATTAGGGGATCGGAGTGTCACGTACCGACACATAGTAGTAGGGGATCAGAGTGTCACGTACCGACACAAGAGGAAGAAAGATAATGAATCTTGAAAGATGATAATATACTCAATTTAATAAAACTTAATTCCCAAATGAGTATGGTGTTGAGGCTTGAGCCCTCATGGATGAACTTGATGGTACTTATTGATGATTATAGTACTTGTTGTTGCTACATGTTGAGTTTTATAGTTGATTTATGATATTATTTGATATATACTGTTCCCTATTTTGAGTTGGCCGATGATATCTACTCAGTACCCGTGTTTTGTACTGACCCCTACTTTTATGTTTTTCTTCTTGTTTATTTGTGGAGTGCAGCAAACGTGCCATCGTCTTCAACTCAACAGTAATTCAAGCCAGTCTTACTACATCGGAAATTCAGGGTGAGCTAAGTCTTCTAGCTTGGACTGGATCTTCTTCTTCAAGTCTTGATGCCTTGAAACTCCGGCATGGACTAGCTTCTTATGTATTTTTAGCTTTTAGAATACTCTTAGTTTAGTCATTTGATCGTAGATGTTCTTGTGATGATGACTTCCAGATCTTGGGGATAATAATAGTTATTGATTTTATTAATGAGTTTAAATCTTCCGCATTACTTTTGTTGATATTATATTGAAATGTTAAGGTTTAGATTTGGTTGGTTCGCTCACATAGGAGGGTAAGTGTGGGTGCCAATCGCGGCCCGGGTTTGGGTCGTGACAAACTTGGTATCAGAGCATTAGGTTCGTTGGTCTCATCACACAAGAACAAGTCTAGTAGAGTCTTAAGGAACGGTAGGGGGACGCCTTTACTTTTCCTTGAGAGGCTATAAGACTTTAGGAAAAATTTCACTCTTTCATTCTTTCTTTCGTGCTACTACTTGAGTCCAATTGGTATCTAGGCGATTCGAATTGGTATCTGACAATCTTCACTCTCTTTCACAGATGGTTAGAACTAGAGCAACGACTACGTCAATACCAACACCGGCCAGACAAGAAACAACTGAGCCAGCCACTGGGGCTGTGGCTCGAGGAAGAACAGCGGCAAGGGGCCGTGGTAGAGGTCGTGGGAGGACGTCCTCTAGGGGAAGAGGACGAACACCTAGTCCATCTGATACTAGGGCAGTGACTCCTCCACCGACTGAGGAGGTAATAAGAGAAGGGGAGGATGGGGAAACTGAACAAGTGCAGAATGAGGGATTGCCACCCCAACCTACCCCAGAGATGATCAATCAGGTTCTGGCTTATCTTAGCGGGTTATCTGATCAGGGCCAGACACTCCAAGTGTTTTCTGCACCAGCACCTCAGGCTCCGGAGGTACAACATGCGGCTACTATGGCTCCTCGTATGGAGGCCTCATTGGACATAGGCACATTTCCACGTCTGACTACTGGGCCTATAATGACAAATGATCAGCATGAACTTTTCAGTAAGTTCTTGAAATTGAAACCTCCGGTCTTCAAGGGTGCTGAATCGGAGGATGCTTATGATTTTCTGGTTGACTGTCACGAGTTACTACACAAGATGGGTATAGTAGAACGGTTTGGTATGGAGTTTGTGACTTATCAGTTTCAAGGGAATGCCAAAATGTGGTGGCGGTCACATATCGAGTGTCAACCAATAGAGGCACCACCTATGACTTGGGCCTCATTCTCTAGCTTGTTTATGGAGAAGTATATCCCCCGAACTTTGAGGGATAGGAAAAGGGATGAGTTCTTGAGCCTAGAGCAAGGTAGGATGTCGGTCAATGCATATGAGGCTAAGTTTCGTGCATTATCCCGGTATGCCACCCAACTATGTTTCAGTCCACAAGAGCGAATTCGCCGGTTTGTGAAGGGGTTGAGGTCAGAATTGCGGATTTCGGCCTTACAGATAGCGGCAAAGGCAAAATCCTTCCAAGAGGTGGTAGACTTTGTGATAGAAGTGGAAGGAGTGAAGCCAGACGACTTCACTACGACATCGACATCAAAAAGGTTTCGAAAGGGAGGTGAGTTTAATAGTGCTTACACTAGAGGACAGGGTTCGGGAAGTTACTCAGTCCGACCAATTCAGTCTTCACTACAGACTGTAGTTGGGGGACCACCTCAGACCGGTCAACACTTCTCCGAGAGGCCTATGCTTGACTCCAGAGAGTGTTATGGATGTGGGGAGATTGGACATATTAGGAAAAATTGTCCCAGACAAAGTTATAGACCCCGAATAGCTAGAGGTAGAGGTGGTCATGGTAGAGGCCGTTATTCTAAAGGACGTGGTGGTCGAGGTAATGGTGTTCACCAAAACGGGCCGAGGTGATGGGCAAACTGGAGCCACTACATCACAACAAGGTAGGGGCAACGGACAGACTAACGATAGGGCCCATTGTTACACTTTCCCTGGGCGGTCTGAAGCGGAGGCATCTGATGCTGTCATCACAGGTAATATTTTGGTTTGTGATTGCATGACTTCTTTATTGTTTGATCCCGGATCCACATTTTCTTATGTATCTTCCGCATTTGCTAATGGTCTTAATTTACATTGTGAATTGCTTGACATACCTATTCGTGTTTCTACTCCGGTGGGTGAGTCTGTGATAGTTGAAAAGGCTTATAGGTCTTGTCTTGTAACTTTTGTGGGGAGCAATACTTATGTAGACTTGGTTATCTTAGAAATGGTTGATTTTGATGTAATTCTGGGTATGACTTGGCTTTCTCCGCAATTTGCGATCTTGGATTGTAATGCTAAAACGGTGACGTTAGCCAAGCCTGGGGCAGATCCGTTAGTGTGGGAGGGTGACTACACTTCCAATCCGGTGCGTATCATCTCCTTTCTTCGTGCTAAGAAAATGGTTAGTAAAGGGTGTTTAGATTTCTTGGCATATCTCAAGGATGACACTACCCAAGTACCTTCGATTGAGTCGGTTTCGGTGGTCCGTGAGTTTCTGGATGTGTTCCCTGCAGATCTTCCTGGTATGCCACCAGATAGGGATACTGATTTCTGTATTGATCTTGAACCGGGCACACGCCCCATTTCTATACCCCCTTATAGAATGGCTCCCGCGGAGTTAAGAGAGTTAAAAGCCCAACTTCAAGAGTTGTTAAACAAAGGCTTATTAGACCAAGTGCATCTCCTTGGGGTGCTCCGGTTTTGTTTTTAAAGAAGAAGGATGGGAGTTTTCGAATGTGTATAGACTACAGACAACTAAACAAGGTAACCATAAAGAACAAGTATCCTCTTCCCCGCATTGATGACTTGTTCGATCAGTTACAAGGTGCTTGTGTCTTCTCTAAGATTGACTTGAGATCCGGTTATCATCAATTGAAAATACGGGCAACGGATGTGCCAAAGACTGCTTTTCAAACGAGGTATGGGCATTACGAATTTGTAGTGATGTCCTTTGGTCTTACGAATGCCCCTGCTGCGTTCATGAGCTTGATGAACGGGATTTTTAAGCCATATTTGGACCTCTTCGTAATCGTATTTATTGATGATATATTGGTATACTCAAAGAGCAAGAAGGAACATGAAGAGCATTTGAGAATGGTATTGGAAATGTTGAGGGAGAAAAAGCTTTATGCCAAGTTCTCTAAGTGTGAGTTTTGGCTAGATGCAGTGTCCTTCTTGGGGCACGTGGTTTCTAAGGATGGAGTGATGGTGGATCCTTCTAAGATTGAGACAAGTGAAGAATTGGGTAAGACCTACTAATGTATCGGAAATAAGGAGCTTTGTTGGGTTAGCAAGCTACTACCACCGATTTGTCAAGGGATTCTCTTCTATTGCTTCCCAATTGACGAACTTGACTAAGCAGAATGTTCCATTTGTATGGTCGGACGAATGTGAGGAAAGCTTTCAGAAGCTCAAGACTTTGTTGACTACCGCACCTATCCTTACCTTGCCAGTAGAGGGTAAGAACTTCATTGTTTATTGTGATGCATCCTATTCTGGTTTGGGTGCAGTACTAATGCAAGAGAAAGTGTGATTGCTTATGCTTCAAGGCAATTAAAGGTGCATGAACGTAACTATCCGACCCACGATTTGGAATTGGTTGCGGTGGTGTTTGCATTAAAGCAATGGAGACGCTATTTATATGGGGTTAAGTGTGAGGTCTACACGGATCATCGTAGCCTTCAGTATGTCTTTACTCAGAAAGATTTGAACTTAAGACAGAGGAGATGGATGGAGTTACTAAAGGACTACGATATCACTATCTTGTATCATCCGGGAAAAGCGAATGTTGTGGCAGATGCTTTAAGTAGAAAAGCGGAAAGCATGGGAAGTCTAGCCCACTTGCAAGTTTCTAGACGTCTGTTGGCTAGAGAGGTTCAGACTCTGGCTAACGACTTCATGAGGTTAGAAGTAAATGAGAAGGGAGGATTGTTGGCTAGTGTGGAGTCAAGATCTTCTTTTCTTGACAAAATTAAGGGAAAACAGTTTGATGATGAGAAACTAAGGCGAATCCAAGATAAAGTATTGCGAGGGGAGGCTAAGGAAGCACAAATCGATGAGGAAGGTGTTTTGAGAATCAAGGGAAGGGTATGTGTACCCCGGGTCGATGATTTGATCAACACTATTCTGACAGAAGCTCATAGTTCAAGGTATTCTATACATCCAGGTGCAACCAAGATGTATCGTGACCTAAAGCAACACTTTTGGTGGAGTAGAATGAAGCGTGATGTTGTTGACTTTATTGTTAAGTGTCCAAACTGTCAACAAGTAAATTATGAACACCAAAGGCCCGGAGGAACACTTCAGAGAATGCCCATTCCGGAATGGAAGTGGGAAAGAATTGCAATGGACTTTGTGGTTGGTCTTCCAAGGACAATGGGTAAGTATGACTCCATTTGGGTGATTGTTGATAGGTTAACTAAATCTGCTCATTTCATTCCGGTAAAGGTGACTTACAATGCAGAGAAGTTAGCCAAGATCTATATCTCAGAAATCGTTCGATTGCATGGGGTTCCACTCTCCATTATATCAGATAGAGGTACGCAGTTTACTTCTAAGTTTTGGAAAACATTACATGCGGAATTAGGTACTAGGTTTGACCTTAGTACTGCGTTCCATCCTCAGACCGACGGTCAGTCTGAGAGAACGATTCAAGTGTTGGAGGATATGCTTCGTGCATGTGTGATAGAATTTGGTGGTCATTGGGACAGCTTCTTACCCTTAGCGGAATTTTCATACAATAACAGCCATCACTCGAGCATTGATATGGCTCCATTTGAAGCATTGTATGGTAGGAGATGTAGGTCCCCCATTGGTTGGTTTGACGCGTTCGAGGTTAGACCTTGGGGTACTGATCTTTTGAGAGATTCGATGGAGAAGGTGAAATCTATTCAAGAAAATCTTCTAGCGGCGCAAAGTAGACAAAAAGAATATGCAGATCGAAGGGTTAGAGACTTAGAGTTCATGGAGGGTGAACAAGTCTTGTTGAGAGTTTCGCCCATGAAAGGGGATGCGGTTTGGAAAAAGGGGTAAACTAAGTCCAAGGTACATTGGACCATTTGAAGTACTTAAGCGAGTAGGAGAGGTGGCTTATGAGTTAGCCTTGCCTCCAGGGCTGTCCAGAGTACATCTGGTATTCCATGTGTCGATGTTGAAAAGATACCATGGGGATGGAAATTACATTATCCGTTGGGATTTAGTTTTGCTTGATGAGAACTTATCTTATGAGGAGGAGCCTGTTGCTATTTTAGATAAAGAAGTTCGCAAGTTGAGGTCAAGAGAGATCGCATCCATCAAGGTGCAATGGAAGAATCGACCGGTTGAAGAAGCCACTTGGGAGAAGGAGGCAGATATGCAAGAAAGATACCCACATCTGTTTAAAGATTTAGGTACTCCTTCTCGCCCTTGTTTTTCTTCTTGTGATCGTTCGGGGACGAACGATGGGTAAATTGGTATCTATTGTAACGACCTGTTTAGTCGTTTTGAGCAGCAGATTTTATTTCTGGAAAAACAGGCTGAGGCGACGGACCAAACGACGATCCGTCATGGGCACAACGGACCGTCGCAGGGTCTCGTTTCAAAACACTTAGAAAATCTGAAATTGGGTGCTGAAAATCGACTCTCTGAACTTCGTAACGGAGTGGCAGGACGGACCGTCACAGGTGTGACGGACCATCACAGGTGTGACGGACCATCACAGGCCATTCACCCAAAATCCAGTTTCTGAACTATGCGACGGACAGCAGGACGGACCGTCGCAGGCGCGACGGCCCGTCACAGCTTGCGTAATCCCAGTTGGAGTCGGATTTCTGGTTAAGTTTTAAGGGACGTTTTTGACTATTCTTGCCTTAATTATAAAGTTCGTGGGTTTATATTAATAACTCAAATTCTTGGGGGTTAAAAGAGGTAACCCTAAGTTAATTAGTGGGGTATTATTTCCATCTTTTATTCTTAATTATATACTAATTAGGGTAAAAGAAGGAGGGTTTGAATAAGAAAATAGAAAGAACAAGAAGGGAGAGAGAGAAACGATCGAGAAGAAGAGGAAAACACCAAGCTTTGAGGATTAACTTGCTTGATTTCAATTCTTCGGTGGAGGTAGGTTATGGTTTCATGCTTTCATAAGTAAACTCTTAATAGTGAATGATATGTATTGGTAGTATTGTAAACCCTACTATATGCTTAATGGTATGTTTGCATGAATATGATTATGTGATTGTGATAAGATAAGCATGATGAAAATATTGAATCCCAAATCTTGAAAAGAAACTTTAATATACATTATTAATGATATGAGGCCTTGGTATAGAAGAAGGCTTGATGAATTAAAGTAATGGGATTGATGAGGCCTTGGTATAGAGAAGGCTTGATGATTTACAGAATGATATTAGTGGATCGGAGTGTCACGTTCTGACACATAGTATTAGTGGATCGGAGTGTCACGTTCCGACACATAGTATTAGTGGATCGGAGTGTCACGTTCCGACACATAGTATTAGTGGATCGGAGTGTCACATTCCGACACGTAGAATTAGGGGATCGGAGTGTCACGTACCGACACATATAGGGGATCGGAGTGTCACGTACCGACACATATAGGGGATCGGAGTGTCACATACCGACACATATAGTGGATCGGGTGTCACGAACCGACACGTAGAATTAGGGGATCGGAGTGTCACGTACCGACACATAGCAGTAGGGGATCGGAGTGTCACGTACCGACACAAGAGGAAGAAAGATAGTGAATCTTGAAAGATGATAATATACTCAATTTAATAAAACTTAATTCCCAAATGAGTATGGTGTTGAGGCTTGAGCCCTCATGGATGAACTTGATGGTACTTATTGATGATTATAGTACTTGTTGTTGCTACATGTTGAGTTTTATAGTTGATTTATGATATTATTTGATATATACTGTTCCCTATTTTGAGTTGGCCGATGATATCTACTCAGTACCCGTGTTTTGTACTGACCCCTACTTTTATGTTTTTCTTCTTGTTATTTGTGGAGTGCAGCAAACGTGCCGTCATCTTCGACTCAACAGTAACTCAAGCCAGTCTTCGTCACACCGGATCTTCAGGGTGAGCTAACGCTTCTAGCTTGGACTGGATCTTCTCCTTCATGTCTTGATGCCTTGAACCTCCGGCATGGACTAGCTTCTTATGTATTTTTAGCTTTTAGAATACTCTTAGTTTAGTCATTTGATCGTAGATGTTCTTGTGATGATGACTTCCAGATTTTGGGGAATAATAGATGTTGAATTTTAGAAGTTAATGAATTGATTTTATTAATGAGTTTAAGTCTTCGGCATTACTTTATGTTGATATTACCTTGAAATGTTAAGGTTTAGATTGATTGGTTCGCTCACATAGGAGGGTAAGTGTGGGTGCCAGTCGCGGCCCGGATTTGGGTCGTGACAAATGTGTTGCTGATAGAAGAGTTAGAGCAAATGCCTGGGTATGCGAAATTTATGAAGGACTTGGTAACTAAGAAGTGGTCTGTGAGTTTCGAATTTCTCCCTGCATTTTTCTTATAAAATCTAACTCATACCGGATCATAAGCCTAGTATTGAGCATTAGAGAAGATTAAATCCACCTATGCAAGATGTAATTAAAAAAGAGATCATCAAGTGGTTGGATGCTGGAGTTATTTATCCTATTGCAAATAGTAGTTGGGTATGTCTTGTTCCGTGTGTGCCCAAGAAAGGTGGGATTACCATGGTACCTAATGAGAGAAACGAGCTTGTTTTGATGCGGCCCGTGACCGGATGGTGAGTCTGCATGGACTATTGGAAACTTAATGCTTGGACTGAAAATGACATTTTCTCTATGCCTTTTGATGGATCAAATGTTGGACCGACTTTTGGGTAAGGGTTGGTATTGTTTTCTTAATGGTTATAATAAAATATGGATAGCTTTGTAAAACCAAGAGAAGACAACTTACACTTTCCCTTATGTGACTTTTTTCTTTCAAACATGCCATTTGAGTTCTGTAATGCTTCAGCGACCTTCTAGCGTTGTATGATGTCGATATTTTCTTATATGGTGTAGGAAACTATTGAGGTACTTATGGATGATTTCTTTGTGGTAGGTGACTTGTTTGATCATTTCTTGAACAACTTGGCTGAGGCTGAAGTACTTAAACAGTGTGAAGACAACAATCTTGTGCTCAATTGGGAGAAATGCCATTTTATGTGAAAGAGGGGATCGTTCTTGGTCATCAAATTTTTGAGAAAGGTATTGAGGTTGATATAGAGAAAGTAGAGGTAATAGAGAAACTTCCACCACTTGTTAAAGGGGTTAGAAGTTTTCTTGGGCATGCAGGTAGCTATAGAAGGTTAATCAAGGATTTCTCAAAAATTGCACACCCATAGTGAAAAACTGCTAGGGAAAGAATGTAAGTTTGATTTCAATGATTCTTGTCTGAGAGAATATGGAGAGTTAAAGGAGAAGCTGCTATTCGCTCCTACAATTATTTCATCGGATTGGGGGCAACCGTTTAAGCTAATGTGTGATGCAAGTGGAGTGGCATTTGGTGTGGTATTTGGACAAAGGCGAGACAAGATTCTTTATCCTATTTACTATGACAACAAATCTCTCAATATGTCTCATAAGAACTATACAATGACTGAAAACAGGCTTCTTGCAGTGGTTTTTTCATTCGAGAAATTTTGATCATATTTGTTTGATTCTAAGGTCATAGTTCATATTGACCATTTTGCATTGAGGTATTTGATGGAAAAGAAGGATGCAAAAACAAGGTCGATTATATGGGTATTATTGCTGCAAGAGTTTGATTTTGTGGTAAAAGATAGAAAATGGACAAAAAATCAAGTTTCTGATCACTTGTCCATATTGGAGGAAAAAACTATGTTCAAGCTTGATGAAAGGGCTGAAATCAATGATGTTTTTTCAGATGAATAGATATTGGATTCTTCTCATGATCTTATTCCTTGGTTCGCAGACTTCTCTAACTATTTGTCCAGTAATCTGGTGCCATCAACTTTGTTATTTCATCAAAGAAAGAAGTTTATGGATGATGCGAAGAAATTCTTTTGAGATGAGCCTCACTTGTATCATAGTTGTGTTGATGGGATTATTAGTCGCTGTTTGCCCAAGGTTGAGATGTTGAGTATACTAGAGGCATGTCATTTATCGCCTGTTGGAGGGTATCATAGTGGTATTCGAACTACGCATTAAATTTTTCAATATGGGTATTACTGGCCTACCATCCTCCAAGATGATCATGATTTTGCCAAGTCGTGTGATCATTGCCAAAGAGAAGGGGGAATTTCAAAGAGGCAAAAACTCCCTATGAATCCAATATTGGTGATTGAGTTTTTTGATGTTTGGGAATTGACTTTATGGGGCCATTTGTGAGTTCACATGGGATGAAGTATATTCTTGTTGCGGTGATTATTTGTCGAAGTGGGTGGAGGCAATTGCTCTTTCCAACAATGAAGGTAAGAGTGTCACCAAATTTTTGAAAAAAGAGTATCTTCTCCAGATTTAAAACACCTAGGGCTATTATCAGTGATGGAGGTTTCCATATTGTAATGAGTTGTTCAAGGTGTTACTTTAGAAATATGGTGTCTGCCATAATGTATCCACTTCTTACCATCCGCAATCTAATGGAAAGTTGAAGTGTACAAGAGAGACATCAAGCAGGTTTTGGCAAACACTATGAATGGTAATAGAAAAGATTGGTAGAGAAAGCTGATGATACTCTATGGGACTATCGCAGCTCATGCAAGACCCCATAGGTATGTTCCAACTTGTATTTGGGCGCTAAAAAAGATAAATTTGGATTGGGGCGCCACATTGAATCAAGGTATGAGTGACTTGAATGTGCTTGATGAGTTTCTCCTAAAAGCTTATGAAGTTCAGCCTTGTACAAGTAGAAGATAAAGAAGTATCACGATCAAAGGATCAAAAATTGAGAATTTTTTGTTCGTGATCTTGTGCTTCTATGCAACTCAAGATTGAACTTGTTTCCGGGAAAGCTCGAATAAAAATGGACGGAGCCATATTTAGTCAAGAAAGTTCTCCCACATGGAGCGGTAGAACTTGAAAATGGTGAGGGAACAAGGTTCAAGGTGAACAGGCAAAGGATCAAGATCTATCTAGGAAACACAAAAAATGTCCAAGAAGTAGCTGAGGCCTATTATTTTGATGAAGTCTAAGTAATCAAGAAGCTTGGTCCGTGCTGCAACATTAAATCAAGTGTTTCTTGAGAGGCAACCCAAGATGTACAATCTATCCAACTATAGGCTTTTCTTTTCAGTTTGGTAGTTTTCTTTCTTTATTGGATTTTTTGTACTCCTTTAGATAGGTGATTTATTTTTATTTTAGTTTTTCTACATATTGCATATGGTACGTGTCTAAAAAGTATAAAAAAGGGCTAATAGTTGTTATATGTGAAGGGGAGAAGAGCAAAATATGTAGAAAAAGGACGGTGCAGAGGTTTACAGACCCCGTCGATGGTCTATGAATCATTCCACGAACCGGCGTAGTTGATCCTAGGTATGGCTTTTGAATTTTCTAAGTATGAATATGACGTGTGATCTAATTCTACGGGCAATAGATGGACCCACGGATTGTAGATGGGGTCTCGTGGGTCCAAACCCTAGTTCCGCCTGACCTGACCCAAACCCCTCTGAAATAAATTCCCCATTTGTTCAAATCATTTCCCACTTCCCATATTTCCCTCCCAACCGTTCCTTAACCCCTATAACTACTAAAATCTCTCCATATTACCATAAGTGACTCCATATACATCCCTCGTATTTCCAATAACTTTTTCTCTCTTAAATCCATTTATCCCCAAATTTTCCAAGAGATCTCGGTGTTTGGGTTGGGTGAAAAAAGCGAGTTTAGCAATATTGGAAGCGTAGAGTCCTCACACTTGTAAGGTAATCAAATTTCCCTTTCACTTTGAATTTTGATTCATTTGTCGATTATAGAAAGTCAAGAATTGGGTCTTGACCTTTGGTAATTGATATATGAAATTGCATTCTAAATTATAAGTGAAAACACCATTGGGAATTTATATTGTGATTTTGTTGCCTTTATAGTGGGTCAAACCAATGAAATATGTATCTAAATGCATATTTTGACTTAGGGTTCCTAGTCGTATATGCACTACATGTTAAAATTTAGGTATTTTGAACCCTTAGAATGACAAACTAGCATTAATGATATTGAAATGCATGTTTAGACTAGAGTGAATTGTTATTTTTAAAATAAGTTGGTTTCGAAGTGAATGGTGCCTGATACATAGCACAGACTGGATCCACGAGACCCCGTCTACGGACTATAGATAAATCTATAGATCGTAGATCTGGTCTGTGGTCTGTGGCACAAAGCAATTCCACTAAGTGTGGAACCACGGAGGTGATTACTGTCCGTAAGCAATCTACGGAGGGTCATGCACATCGATGGTTCACATCAGAGCCAAAAATTTTGGGAATTCTGACCTGTAGAGGGGACTCACAACTGTAGGTCAGCCTAGGGACCGTAGATACTTTAACCCACCCTAGGTATCCACTGAAGCCACTGTTTGAATTTTTTTTTGTTTTGGTTCATTGTTCGTTATAAAATATTTTCAGGTGTGTTTTTAGTTATTTTTGGTACTGCTTCTTTCTCTACATGTACCATGGCCTCGAAGAAAGCTATAGGCTCCAAGGGTAGGTCCAAGTCAATGGCACAAACCTTTAAATTGATTGATGAAGACTCTGATATGGATAAAGACCCTGAGTATGACTCCACCATTGGGCGAACATCACCCACAACAACTAGGTCTACTTGGAATTAGTCTAAAAATGTGGTCCCCAACATAGTCACTTCCTTCCAGTCTGATGAGAAAAATACACTAATCGGGTCATCAGTTTGATCTGTTGCTGGTACTGAGCCCACATATGTTGCAAGCTTGACCTCGAGATCTACCTCTGGCTCAAGTGCACAAGGCCAAGATGCCTTGTCTGAAGAGGCCACCAGTTTGAGAGAGTTCTAGTGCCACCAAATATCGACCCTACTCCGGTTGTTGAGGATCAAAATGGGTTGTGCATTAAATGCCACTGGAAAATCTACCAAGATGCCAAAATCTTAAATGAGAAGGAGAAGATGTCCGAAGGGAACAAAGTCCTCAGGGGGTACACATCATTCGCGACATCCAAAGACTTTTTTAGCTTCATATATTTGGTTGGATGGGTCGGAACCCCGGGAATTATAGCAAAGAGATTGTACGGGAGTTCTATGCCTTGTATGTTGCCACTCTCCGCAGGTCTATTGATAAGAGGTCCAAGCCTAGAGCTCAGGACCCTCTCACTCCTAGTAAAGTTTTAGGGTTTCGGTGGACATATCCACAAATACCATCAACCGTTTTATCTAAGGTCCAGGCACCACTTTGTCACTAAGCACCGCTGAATTGGACTACCAATGGGATATACTAAGGGATGGAGCACTCCAGTAGAATGCGGAGCAGTGGGAAGAAGTATTGCTTTAGCTGTCCATGTATATAACTTTGGATAGAGAGCGTGCAAAGTGGGTCATCACACCACACTTAGGCATTCAGAAGGCCACCTTGAATTTTGGTAGTCAAGTTTTTTTTCGCTTGGTACGAAATAGAGTGTCACCCACTAAGGCCGACATTGAGCTTACATGAGATAGAATAGTAACGGTTGCAGCATTAGTAGCAGGGTTAGAGATCGACTTTGCTCGGATGTTGCTAGTAGAGATTCATGAGAGGGATTTCAAGACCTATAATACTTGCCCTTTTCTTTACCTCATCTTTCAGATATGCAGGTACTCTAGGGTGCTGAAATGGCATTGTGACAAGTTGATATAGGTAACGTGGACCTTGTATTTAGGCCTAATTCAGGATGAGGAAAATGTGGTGGCACCAGGTAGAAATCCAAATATTTATGTACCTCCAGTGGGAGCAGATTTAGTAGATGTTGTGGAGAAGATGCAATGTGATGACCCTGTTCATCCATTCCACAGTAGTGATTCCCCGGCCTCCCTATCCTTGACCGTGAGTCGGGCCCTTAGCTCATCCCAAGCCACGGTACCTTTTGGAGTTGTTGTTGTTCCATTAGCTAGAGTGCAAAAATTAGAGGCCTAGATGGCCACATTGCTCCATCATGTGAAGTCGTGGATGTGGAGTTGCATTGCAGAGAGTGAGGCTAGAATTGAGCGAAAGATGGAGATTATGATGGACCAAAAGGTACAGGTCATTCACAAGTTCGTGGATGAATTCGAGTTGAGGGTCCTCACATGCACATCACCCATTACTGATATCTCCTCTATCCAAACTAAGTTATACAGTCTCTGAGCCAATCTTGATGCCATACTGGTCCCACCCACAGATGATCCAGAGTCTACACCCACTACACTAGCTGATGATACAATGTTGGAGGCATTATTTAGTGAGGATATATCATAGGCCGAGTCCACCCGTGCCTTAGGTACGAGTCACTGCTCTAGCCATTACCTCTGGGGTTACTAGCGATGCTAGGGAAAAAAGAGGGAGCGCAAACAACATGAGCAGGCTAGGAGGGCTTCCATAGTAGATGAGAGTTGCACCAACAGAGGTTTCTTGAGAGTGTTGCTGGTGCATCGAGTTATCTGCCCATTTAGGGGGGTGGCTAATTCAGTGAAAAATGATATTGACACTACTAAGGGTTCTAATATGGTAGATGGGAGGACCACCGATAGTGTTCCCCTTGTTAATTGAGTGGGCTCTAAGAAATTCGACGCACCCACTTGTTGATAGTTCTTCGACGCTATGCGTCACATGTTTGCTTCACCCGATCTATTACTCTATTTTTTGTGCATTGGGGACAATTGCACCACATTTTGTTGGGGGCAGAGTAAATGGTTTATGATTGATAGGGTAAAGTCTAAGTAACCCAAATCAAAGTCCTCTCTTGGTGTTTTCTTGCATGTGTTCTTTTGCCCCAAGAGAGGGTTTAAATTTCTATTGAATCGACATGTGTTAGGATTGTATGTGTAGATACATGAGAAAGATTGAAGCATGATGACATAGTCAAGAGTTTCAATATGATACCCGACCAAAATTTATTACAAGTGTTAAAATATGTAGGCTAGCATGATTTGAGTGTTTTGGCTCTTGAAATGAAATGATAATGCACCAACTTTACCATATGAATTAATATACAACTTGAACTGGGTAACTTATAATCTGATAATGGAATGTTGTGCCAAGAGGGTGTGAGAATAGCTGATTGTTCAGACAATTATCTGCTAATCTAGGACATGCCCGGTTAGTCCTGCTAAGATAATCCACTCCAGAGGCTAGGAAGTGACCATAGGCCATTGTTTTAATAAGTCCACAAAATGCCTAAAATAATCCAACCAAATGAACTGAATGCTCTCATTTATCCAAAGGATTTGAGCCTAAAATAAACCATTTCTTTCTAAACCCGTAACTCACCTTCCCACAATCTACTCAGTTCCTCCTTGGACATGTGCACCTTGACTTATTCCAAAAGCCTAAGTTGAGGGTGACTAATGCAAAAAGTGACCTCAATCTTGGCCCTGATCCTAAATCGGGTATTGTGCACCTAAATAAATGAAAAATCCACAAGTTGAGGGTTACTATGAAAGAGTAAACCGAAAAAAGTGAGAAGAGGATATGACTCTGCGCAAAAGAAGGCAATCAAAATTGTTTGAATATAAATTAAAAATAAAATGCAAAAAAAAAGAAGTGAAAAATAAAGAGCCACAAAGTTGAAAGTCACATCCATGGACAAAAAAAATCAAGGGAAAGAAGGTAAGAAGGTAAGATGTCAAGAATAGGGCAAGAAAAGTAAAAAGATGAATGTAATTTCAGGGAGGGTAGAAAGTCACAAAAAAGTAATTGAATGTACTACATGTTACCCTGATCTTTCGTTAAAGCCAAGAAATTCCTATAGTGATTTTAGGAGCTACTTTTGGGAGTCTAAGCAGTGAAAATAAGGTAAGCCTATGGGATTGAGAACTAACTGTACTTGAAATTACTTCTGAGCGTGAGTGTTGAATGATCCTTGTACTTAGAATCATAGTCATTGAGTGAAAAAAATGGATTTCATTTGAAGTAAGGGCACTAGTGGCATTGACAAAAAATGATCCCTGGGTGATAGTGAAACAATGTATGTTGTGGGTCTATTAGTTAATCTTTGTCATCTCTTGATCCACATGAGTTAGCTTTTTGAGTCTGAAAGAAAAATATTGCACGAAAAAAGAGAGAGTTGAGATAGAGAGCCATGTGATTGCTCGTGCTTGGATATTTGCTTCTGTACCAGTTCGTCTAGAGTCTTAGTGCTTCGCCTGAGGACAAACAATAAATTTAAATTAAGGGTGTTAATATACCGTAGGATTACAATATTTATAATGCATTTCACTTAAGAGTTGTCTGTGTCTAGGGCCATTTTGTGGTGGTTTTGATGCATTTTTATCATGTTTTCTGGAAATACGTTGAGACGTGGAAATTGAGAGACACAATTGAATGATGTGCATTAAAGGGCATTTACAGAGGTGATCTATTCACACTCTGTAGATGGTTGACTGTGGAAACTACGGTTACAAACGACGGTACGTAGATCGACCTATGGTCTGTACTGTAGTTTCGTCAAATCATTTAGAGAAGGAGTTCCAATACCTGATTTTGAAGATTCTAAGTGTGGAAGTACGGAGGATGCACGGACCGTGGATCAAACGACTGTCCTTACTGTTGATCCGTTGATTGAAGCTGAAAGCTAGAGATTTTGAAGTTGAAGAAAAAGCCTAAGTTCTGAGTCACGGAAGGGACCTACGGACTGTGGGTCAATCCACAGTCTGCACGTTAATGTGTAGATCAAAACCGCGTCCTGAAACGTTATTTCCTTATTTCGTTTCCTTTTTAGTTTGTATTTGTTTTTCTATATATAGAGCATGTAAACCTCATTTTTGGATGTTAGAATTTATAACTTTATTTCTAGTTATTGTCTTTGGAGAGAAAAGTTGCAACTTTGGAAATTCTTGATTTTCGGATTTCATTTTGAAGGTTTTCGTTTTAAAATTCAGGTTGAGATTCTGGATTTCTTATATTCATTACTTAAGTTCATGAGTTATTCATCTATAAATATGAATTGTGTTCTTGCTAATATCGATCAATAAAGTAGGAATAATAATTATGCTATTCTTGAATAGTTCTCTTGCATGCATTGATAAATCTTTGATCTTGAAATCTTTTTAATGATGGCCAATGTAAGAAATCACCTTGTAGTTACTTGCCGGACCAAGAAGACAGTTTATAAGAAAAGAATTATCAACGTAGATTTACTATGATACTATTTAATAGTGTAATGTAAATTGGTGCAAGAAAGAAAACTAATCCATACATTGATGTGATGTTTAATATAAGGTAAAGGTATGGGCTGGTAAAATATACACATGTAGCATGACCAAGGTATGGGGTAAAATTCTCTAGTTGCCAGACCAAGGAATTAGAAATACCTAACTTATCACTTTGAATGTAATACTCTAGGAAATGATTGCTATTACTAGGATTATCGCATTATGAGCTTATGTGGAACACATACACCCTAGTTACTTTTTCTTATTGATAAAAAGAAAGTTGAAATCCTGCTCATTTGTTACTTGACAACAATTAATCATGTGTTAGACAAACCCCTCCTTAATTACTTGTTTCAGAAAAAAATTGGCTAAATGGATATAATAGTGAGTTAAGTTTAAGTCTATACCATTTTTTTCGTGGGATCGACCTCAACCTATAATTTGGGTTCTATACTTGATAAGGATCACTTATACTTCTTTAGTAAGGTGTAACGTATTAATCCTCAACATAGTTGAATTACCACAATGAGAATGTCATGACACATGGATACCCTCTAGATGTAACATGGTGTATAGAACCCCGAAAGACTCCATACTAGCCGTTTAGCTCTCATAACATAGGAAATGAAACAATAGGAGTAAAACAATAGTCCAAGTCTAAATAATTTTATATAAAGAAAGCGGAAGTTTAAAACACTTCTTTCATCATAGCCATCCAATACAATAGAATGAAATTGGTCCTATCCCATACATAATATCCCAAATAGATATACATGAAAGAATGTGAAACAATAAAACTCCATCTTCGAAGCATGAGGACTCACCAAAGCTCAAGTACCTCTCAAGTCAACCTCTAGCCACGAAACTAAGAACTTTGACTGTCGGACACTACATTTGGGGAAATATAGGCACGACTATGTGTTAGTACAAAATAATGTACCAAGTATGATAGTGATAAGCTCAAATTACACCTCCCTACAAAAGTATAAGAGATCGTTATCTAGTAATGAACCCATCTTGTTTGATGGGGTCGATCCCACGAGGATTGTGGTTCAAACTTAAACTTAACTTACTATTTATGAGAAAATTAACAGGGGCTTGTTGTAAACAAGTAAGAAATTGTTAATTAGAATGATTAAGGAACAAGTAAACAAGATTCACAATTTGATTTATCAATATAAGATGAAAACTAGGGTATGTGTGTTCCCCACAAGCTTTTAATGCAATAGTCCTAATAATAGTATCCTAACTAATGTTTGTCATGAAAGACCAATAAGTTATGTAGTCACGTGATTGGTAATCTTGGCAAGACTTTCACCTCACAACTTGGTAGTTCTATGGGTCCTTCACCCCATATTAGTCATTGTATTGAATTAGTTTAGTTTTCACCCTCACTTTAATTGATATCAAACTATTAGATAACAACAACTCCTTAACTAAATCTCTGCTTTTTAATACTTTTATCATTCATTACCCCCTTGGTAAGGCAAGTAGGAACAAGGCGAGTTCTAATATTTGCAACTGTTAAAAAGATTTCTAAGCAAAAGGATTAACAATACATGCATAAACACTATATAAAAGTTACTTAATTATTACTCATACTTTGTTAATTGATCATGGTTACCACATCCCTAGTTGTGAATTTAGATATTTATGCTTGAGAGTTCACAATTCATAACTAGGTTAAAATAATTCATGAACTTACAATTAGAATAGATGACAACTGAATCTTGAATTGAAATTCAAAGTGAAAATTGCATAAACCAACTTTCAGAAAATAAATTCCTATTGATATGAGATGGAAGATCTCACATGAGTTGAGACGGGGTTTCTAGTAGCAATCTTTTGAGATGGATGCCCGTACGTGAGTGGAGGCAGGATATGTAGTAGCACCCTTCTTATCCCATAAACTATGTGCCCTCATAAGTTATAGATAGTGGATCCATCTAAGCTAAATGTTAATGGTTCTACCTTAGGCAAATTTGACACCCTTTTTTTGGTGCGGGTAACACCGGATTCCATGATTTGCTCCAATGGTCTATGTTGGTTAAGTCTTACCCCCACAATGAATGATAATGAACTATGATTTCTCAATAATCACTACTTAGTGTGGATGGGGGTATAAGACTTCATCCATGCATTGCACAATTAGGTTTTTAGAGTATTTATTGTGTGTTATTTAATGTTTTAATGTCTAATCGAATAAATGTGCATATAATGATACTAATGAGAATGTTGACATAAAGTCTGTATATATTAATGATGCTTAACTTGGATTTTTATTATGAATTGCTTTCCTTGCCTTGATTTATCAAGGAGAAGGTTCCTTAATTATATATGAGTATTAACTAAAGGTGAGAATGAAGAATGGTAAGTATGTTTATAGTGGCCTCAAAGTGGTACTTATTATGTGTGGTATTGTGGGATGTCATTCATACATTGCACAAGTATAACTTAGGGTTACCAAATATGATGGTCCTAATGTGTTATATTGACTTACATGAAAAATATGCTTGTATCTTATGCCTTTGGTACTAAAGTTCAAAATGTTTCTCAAACTTGTTAAATGCATGGGTTTCAACTAAGATGTACTTTTTAGTATGAATTTTATGGTTATGTTACTTAGTGAATTTTTTTTGCTAATCTATATTTCTTATACATTTTTCACAAAGTGTAGGTTCTGGATCTTCGCGTAATTTCTTTGGATTAAAGCTTGGATTGATTATTCTCCTAGCTTTGGTGATTCCTTAAGATTGGAGGACATATGAGTCTTTAGTAGTTTCATTCATGTCATTTTATGTTTCGGACTATGTTGAAGGGTTTTGACCCTATTATTGATTCAAGGTTGTATTAGATGGCTAAATGAGACAAAGTTAGACTTTCGCATGCATTTTATAAATACTTCAATTGTATATATTAATGCTCTTAAATTCTGCATTACTTCTTATGTCTTACGTTATGAATGTTATGAGCCTTGTATGAGGCACTTACGAGTTTTGTATGTCGTGTTACGTCCAGTGTGTAGGCTCGGGTGGTAACAAATAGGTTCAACTCAAGATAAAGCAACAATAAGAGATGCAATATATGAAAAACTTTAAAATAGTAGATAGCAACTCAATGTATTGAAGAATACAATAACAACTAAATTTGTATATATAAATACAATATAACTCTGTGGATATTCTCTAACTGACAATCATCACTATGATCTATGTGATGATATATCGTTTCACCCATGCTGCCAAAACTGTCCTATACTTTGCAGGGGTATAGAGCCTATTACTAAGTGGATCCACTAGTTTATACTACAAGATTAAGGAATCATC
The DNA here is from genome assembly GCF_036512215.1 of Solanum lycopersicum. Classification (NCBI taxonomy): domain Eukaryota; kingdom Viridiplantae; phylum Streptophyta; class Magnoliopsida; order Solanales; family Solanaceae; genus Solanum; species Solanum lycopersicum. The sequence continues at coordinate 15,120,054 of NC_090811.1, read as the reverse complement.
TAAAAAGTATGACCCTTTCTACCCACATTGAGTACATACTTTTTGAGGCCTGTAAGTTGTATTTCCCCCATATTGGTGTCCAATACTACTCCAATATGTACTAGCTCATATGTTTAAAAACATAAATTTTTCAGTGCTTTGAGATTATTGATAAAAAATCTTTTTCTTAAAAGAGATGGTACTCAAATTTCTCAATCTCTATTGGAAATCTCAGTTTTCTCTCATCTTAAATATAAAAATATTTACTTTTGGAAATTCTTAGTTCCCATATATCACTTTTAATAAAATCAACCTAGTTCTACTCTTCCTCAACTCTATGCTCAATTCTTTAAAATAAGTTTGAAAACAATTTATATAAAGACTTCTTAAAATAGGGTTTAAGCCGAATTATGGATGTGAATAAATCAATTCAAGGTTTTCAATAACCATGCATAGAATTCAATACTTGGAACACAACAACTCCAGAACTCAAGGAGTCAATCAAGAAAGATTGACTCAAATGGTTCATGCAGAATTATGGGCATGGACTAGTCAACTCAAGGAATAAATGATACCTCTCATCCTAAGAATACTCGACTCATAGGATTAATGTGGAATTCTAGGCATGAACTACTCAATTCAAGAATCTTCATGGGTAAGATGTAGTAGCCCCATAATTACGAATATAATCCCAAAATGATAAGGGACTCAATACTCAAGACTTAGAACTTAAAGATATTACTCCTCTCAAAGATACTCAACTAATGGAGTTCATGTAGAATTTATGGCCATGAGACTCGATTCAATGGTCTAAATAATAATATGGAACTCATGTATACTAATCTTCTCATTCTCATACTTACTTCCTCAAAATTCAGTTTTAAACTAAAGTGTTGTCTTTGAGGGGTAGAATCCTAGATTTCTCTTTTACTAATTTGAAAGAAGATGTAGGGCGTGAGGACGAACTATTCCAACACTATGATAGTATTACATACCCGGAAGAACAAGGTTATTGAAGTATCTTAAAGGAAAACTTGTTTTGAAGCCTTGAAAATCTAGGTTGAAGGTAAATGATGAAGAAAACCTTTCTTGAGATACTTGAAATCTATATGGCCAAGAATTATGATTTTCAATATTGTTTCATAATTGTATGGAGGAATTTGATTTGAGAAAATGGAATTCTTGGAGAAAGAATTATCTTGATGAAAAATCTTTAAAAATATTGAAATCATCTTGAATGGAGTAATCTACTTTGAATTTTTTCTTTAGCATTTTGTGGTAGATTTGAGAGAGAAGAGAATGATGGATTAAAAGATGAAAATATGATTGTTTTGAGCCTTTTATTAATCAATAAATCAGTTTACGGTTTTCTTAGAGGTAAAAATACAAAAGCGACCCTTTTTAATGTTTTTCCGTCATCTGATTCGTAACAACACCGTATCAAGTTACTAAAATGGTTAGAAATTTTTACTCATAAATTGGATTGACGCTTAAATGGTGGTGTTGGAAAGTATATTCAAATAAATAATTAGGTTATGGGCCACATAACTCTTTATATTCCAAGATATATGGTGTTTGAAGTTGACCCAAGTAGAATCTTACATCAAAATTTAATCGATAAGGAAACTTGAAGAACACTTATCAAGAACTCAGTAAGGAATGAAATTGCTCAATATTTATGTATATATTCACAAAATAAACTCATGAGTGTGTGTGGGTGAACAAACCCAACACTATGTAAGTTTACATACCTCAAAGAACTAGGTTTTTAGTGAAATCTTTAATATCTTGAACAAACGCTAGAAACTTTGAACTTTTTATCCTCCTGAATCTTCTCTCTAAAATCTTAATCACTATTGGAATGAATGAAACTGATTCTAATCATTTCAGACCCTTTATTGGGTGTACTTTGCGTTAAGAATAAGTCAAGGTAAGGAAAAGACTAAAATGCCCCTCCTATTTTCGGGTAACTTTCCTTAAATGAACAACCTGACATATCTCCCTCATACATGGTAAAAAATTAGAAACCTCAATGGAATTTGAAATAGGACTCAATTATCTTTCATTTGATATCTTGTGGGTCTCCTAAATCATCATGTACGGAAAGTTATGGTTGTTAGAAGTTGATCCAAAACTTAAAAGAACTTAGAAATGACTTGCATGAACTTTTTTTTAGTTCTTTTTAGAACTGAAGGTTCTACATATAGTGATTTTATTACTTAAGAAAATTTAAATTCCTCTGTAAAATCCTACTCACAACGGAGGTTGGTTCAAGTCCTAGTTGAAAACTTTTCTAGGTGTAAACTCAAGTTGGCTACATTGTTTGTGGGGGTTGTGAGTTGTTAGTACTATTCCCAAAAATGGTGCTAAATAATAATCCTAAAATGTAATTTAGCACTGTATGTTTTAAATAAAATATGTCCTCTTCCTCAACTTTGAGATGTTATTCAATAGGTATCTCTAAAAAGAAATAATATTGAAAATTGTTCATGAACTCTTTGGAAATCAGGGTTTCCTTTCATCTTAAATGTAAAAACATTTTCTCTTGATAATACTTAGTTCCCATATATCATTTCAAAGAAAATGAAATCATTTCTATTCTTCCTCAACCTAGTGCTCAAGTCAAATGACTCAAAGAACTTTCAAGACTAGTCTCTCAACTGTATATTAAAGTGGTTAGAATCAATACAGGGTGAAGGAATACTTTAAACAAACTCAAAAAAGACAAACGACAGAGAAAGAGTGGGGGCAAGCGACCCTAGAGCAGTGAGGGGCGTGGGGATCCAGACCCTAAGCTACATATCACTATTGTTTTCGAATTTCTGGCATGGTGCGCCAGCCACCCCTGCCGCATTTGTGGCGCGTTGCCCCAAGCACTGCCCAGAAAACCCAACGAATTCAATTTTGGACTATAATTCCCCTAGAATCAAATGATTTCTTCCAAATATCTTATATTCGAATACCCAACATGAGTAAAATAAATTCTACTAAAAAACAACCCTCAAACTCATAAGAATCGTCTCAAGGACTCATCAAAACCCATCATTAAACATTTGTCGCGCCCTATTTTCGCAGAAAACGGGTTTTGTGCACGACCTAACAACTCTTTTGGGATTTTGAATTTGGAGTCTCCACCTAACGAATTAAGGCGCGTTAGGGCACCTATCTAACCTAATTAAGTCTAACTAAGGTCAACGAGCCAGAGAATTAGGGTAAGGGTTCAAATTACCTAGAGGGGAAGGTGTTAGGCATCCCTCGAGGTCCACAAGTGTGGGTCCCGGCCGTATCTCATGCAATCTATGTGGGGGTTACAAGTAGCAATCAAGGTCACTTCATTATTATTCATTAATATGCTTGCTAAGTGATAACAAGTATAAAACAATTAAGGCTATTTTATTAATTTAAATATGCGAGGCTAGAAGACAGCAATAATAAACAACCAAGTTTATTATTATTTTTATTTATTTAACATACGAGACTATGTTATAGACAAAATTGACAAATATTAATATGTGCAAAAGTAAAGTTTTAAAAATTGAGTAAGTTTTGAATATGAATTTTTATTTTTGAAAAAAATGTCTGTTTCTTTATAGGGATGATGCCACGATATTGTTGATCGCGCTCCTCTACCATGGAAACAATTTTGTTTTGAGGTCGGTCTAAAAAATAGTTTATATTTTTTGAAAAAAAGATTTAAATGATTTAGTTCACACATAGGCACATAAACATTTATACATAAATGCACATAATTCTTTTTTAAATTCATGGGTAGGTGGTACTTCCAAGGATGCGTCGGGTTTAAAAAATTGGAACTAGACCTCATAGTTCCTTTGACTTTCCCACTAACGATAGGTTAGGAGATAGTACTTATAATTTACTTTCAAAATAAACAATGTCAAAATCAATCAAAAGTTTAAATAATGACTTTTTAAGAAAATTATGTTACAAGGTTTTGATATGAAATATTTTTAAAGCCAAGTTAAATGCATGAAATGATTCTAATTTAAGAAAAAAAATATTGCATCATGAATGCGGAAAACAAATGGGATTACTAGTTAAATAATATTAACTAATTTTAGGGGAGGGCTCAAATATGCGTAAACAAATTTTTATTTTTTTTATGGGCATGCTGATAGTTTATTTACAACCCTATAGATATGATTTCTAGGTGTTTAAAAAAAACAGAGTAACATATATATGCATGATTTTGTAAATGATGTGAATAATTTAATACTAGGCATAGTTCTACGTGATAAGACAAATGAAAATTTATAACATATTTTAACATCTTACAACCTATTATATTATTAGGACTTGATTTTAATATTTAAAAAATTAATGAAATCTAGTTATTTTTTTTAGACTTATTAACGAAAGCGTCAAACAAATTGAAAATTGACTAGATTATAACACCTACAAATATTAAATCTAGGCGATTAAAGACAAACTATAGGCATGATTTCTAAAAAAATTAATGAAACAAGTAAGCATATAGATCCCCCTCCCCTAGACGACCCCCCAAATAAATTTATTATATATGATCTTTTAGAGTTACAATTGTTACAACATTTGAATAAATAAAATAGACAAAAAATAAAATATATATATATATACATTCAAATAAACAAATAAATCTTTCTTCAATCAATCTTCAACTTGAACTTCAAGTTTGAGACCAAAGATGGATCTGAATAGATCCATCCGAATTTTGGCTTCGTCGGAGGTCGATCCTGCTGTTGGAGCTGTTGCTGGAGTTTACTGCCTGCTGGTGGTGCTGCGTCTGGTGGCTATCGCCAGCTGCTGCTACCTGCAAAGAGAAAAGGAAAGGGAAGAGGAAAGACGGGAAGGGGAGAGAGGGGAAGAGGAGAGAAAGAGGGAGAAGGGGGACGACGGGAAAGGGGAGAAAGACGAAGGAGGGGAGGAACGACGGGAGAAGGGGAGAGGGACAGCTGCCAGCGGCTGTTGGCTCTGGGCGACTGGTGGCTGGAGCTGCTGTCCGCTGCTGGAGTTCTGCTGTTGCTGCTCCTGGTTTCGCCGGCGGTCGCCGCTGCGTCTGGTGGCTGTCGCCGGCGGTCGCTGTTGCTGTTAGGAGAAAAAGAGAAGAAGAGGGGAGGGGAGGAGAGGAGAGGGAAGAAGAGGGAGGAGAATGGCGTCTTGGAGAAAGAGGGAGAAAAGAGGGGTAGCGGCTGGTCGGAAAAGGGAGGAGGAGCCACGGGAGAGGGAGGAAAACGAAAGGGAGAGAGAGGTTGCCGGCGACGGTGGGATGGTGGTGTTGAGAGAGAGAGAGGCGGCTGATCTGAGGGAGGGAGAAGAGAATGAGAATTATTTTAGGGATTAGAGTCTTTTAGGTTAAAATATGTAGATTAAATCTGGACCATTGATTTTAGAAGGGATGAGGGGTTAGGATTAGATCTAGGAATCAATTAAGATGGACGGATGAGATCAAAAGATCAAGTCTTGAAATTAGATTGACAAAGATACAGAGTGGCTAAAATTGCAATAATATTTGGCTAGAATTGGAATGAAAGAGAGACTATGATTGTAATAAAACTCTAATTCAAGTGGCTAGAATTGAAAGAAATTGGAATAGAATAGGCTAGAATTTAAAATTTAAGGAAAGTGTAGGAATTACTAATTAAAATACTACATATATTAAAATATTTTTATACAGTTGAAAATCATTTATTTACGATGATTTTATAGAATAAAACATACTAAAATATATAATTTTCAAGCAAAGTCGATTAAAAATTCTAAAATTTAAAATACGTATTTAATCGAATAGTATTCCTAAAAATGGTCAAAGGTCGGTCAAAATTGGGTGTCAACAGCTGCCCCTTGGTTGATTGAGAATGAAGAATGAATTGTCAGGCAACCAACGTTGACTTAGTAGCCGATTTTGTCCGACCGACGACAGATGTCAGCGGATCAATTGAAAGCAAAGTAGAGTTGAAAAAAGGGTACGACCGAGACTTTGGTTTTAAGTCGCCTACATATCTCTTGTTATACGAGAATCAGGTCGTGTGTAGTTCTAGATTCAAGAGCAAATAAAACTCTTAAGAGTTGAAAGAGCGTTAAGGTATTTGAAAGGCACGATATCGGCTTGAATGGATAAGAATAGAGTAGCGAGAAAAGAGAGATTGAGAGGCTAAAAGAGTATGACAGAGAAGCGAGAAGAGCATGATAGAGTAAGGCTATCAGCCTTTGAGCAAGGGTTCGTAGTATGAAAAGCGAAGAATTGATAGAGTCATTGTTGTGATAGAGGATAGCGTGATAATTGTAATCAAGGGCGATCGATCATATCTGCAAGTTCTAGATAAAATGTTAGCTTATAAATAGATAAAGTATGACCAATAATAATAAAATATGAGTTCTAAATAGAAAAGAGATGATAAAAACATATCTGTTTGAGACGTAGTGCAAGCCTTGATAGTCTTCAACTTCTCGAAGGATTGAACCCATCTCTGAAGAATGACGTCAAACTCCAAAATATTTGATAGTAAAAACATATAATAATATAAGCAAAATGTCTGGTTGTAAGGAGAGACGAAAGTAAATGTCGTATTGTAAGGCAGACGAGCCTAAACATCCTATTGTAAGGCGGAAGAGCCTAAACATCCTATTGTAAGGCGGAAGGACCTAAATGTCGTATTATAAGGCAGACGAGCCTAAACGTCGTATTTTAAGGCGGACGAGCCTAAATGTCGTATTGTAAGGCAAACGAGCCTAAATATCATATTGTAAGAAGGAAAAGTCTAAACATCCTATTGTAAGGCGGAAGAGCCTAAACATCCTATTGTAAGGCAGAAGAGCCTAAATGTCATATTGTAAGGAAGACAAGCCTAAATGTCGTATTGTAAGGCAGACGAGCCTAAATGTCGTATTGTAAGGTAGACGAGCCTAAACGTGGCATTGTAAGGCGTACGAGCCTAGATGAAGAGACAGTAGGTCACAGTGGCGAGTTGAATCCGAGGATATCTTCATGGTAGCCTGAATGATAGATGAGTAGCGAAACGATAGTGCGAGTAGCCAAGAATTTGTCGGAGCCTTTATTTGTAAGTATAAGAACATCCATTCAGAAAGTAGCTTCGTCTGTAATCTGCACATCTGTAACTTGTAATATAACTTAAATAGAGTAATTAGAACATATATATGTAAACATGATGCAATTCCCATGTTGACCATGAATGTTTGCCTTAAGATCGTGAAAAAAAATGACGTCTTAGGCTATGATGTCTAGGGCCATGATATGCAAAGTGTATCCTCAGGTCATGAAAAATGTTGTCTGTAGGCCATGAAAATGACGCCTTTAGACTATGACACCTTCGGATCATGATAGACAGAAATTAAACCCTTAGGCCATGATATGATGTCCGCAGGCCATGAGGATGATGCCTTTAGACTATGACGCCTTAGGGACATGGTAAGCATAAGATAAGTCCTCAGGCCATGACATGAAGTCCGCAAGCCATGAAATATGACGCCTTTGGAGGATGACACCTTTGGAATATAAATAATGAGTAAAGAGAGCGTATCTGTTTTTGACATCAGTTGATACTTATGACTTGATTTGATTCGGGCACATGCAATGATACATTTTTTCGGGCACAATGCAATGATGCATTTCTTCGGGCACATGCATTATCGGGCACATGCTATGATGCATTTCTCGAGCATAGTGCGATCTCGGGCATAATGTATTCATGCAAGCCTAGATCTCGGGCATAGTGCAACTTCATAATTGAATGATGAGGTTATGTAGTAGCTTGGACATTTGCCTTGTTGAAAGGGTCGAGTGTCATTTGTCGGGCTCAAAAGTGGCATGTTGATTGTTGAAACTGCCTTTGTATATGTACCTGTATTTTCTACATTCAAAGAAAAATAGTTAGTTTGAAGGGGAGGTTGATCTGTATCCATGATTTGGCACAGCGTGCTTCTTTGGTGTCTGATAGAATTCTCTTCCAAGTATTATCGAAAATTTTGAGATTTTCTCAAAATTTCTGCCCCAGTGTAGAACTTCTGTTATTCTGATCTGTTGTAGTTGTAGCTCGACTGTTGGATTTTTCGAGATTCTCTTAAAAATTTCTACCCAGTCTTGATTTTTAGCAATTTTGAGATCTTCTCAAAATTCTGCCCCAGTTGTTGAGAAGATGTTTAAAATGGAATTTTTGAGTTTACTCAAAAATTCTGCCCCAGTATGGAGATGCGCAAGAAGAAATCTTGATGGAATTTTTGAGAACCTCTCAAAAATTCTGCCCCAGTTATCAATAGAAGGGGAAAATGAAGGTTTTATTTATGATAAGACAGAACCCCGTAGGAGCGCCTACGTATCCCCTCCTAAACGGGAATCAGGTCTGACGTAGTTCCAAAAGATATGGCATAGGAGGCCTTTGGTACAGAGACATTTGATATGGAGGGTTTGGAAATGGCATGAGAGGTGCATGATGCCAAGGAACTTGGTGCAGAGGTGTTTCGTATTGAGGAGCTTGCATAGCGGGATAATGCGGGTGTAAAGTAAGATGTTGAGGTTTAAGAGCATATGCATGGTGTTTGCGGAGGATATGGGTGATTTGGAAAGTATATGTTTTTAGAAGCATTTGAATGGAGCTCGGTTGACTTTGAGAGGTAGAGTAATCCGGAGGAAGATTATTTTGGAGAGTGAATGACTTGCGAAAGGTGACATATCCATGTTCGTCTCCAAAGTTGGATTGACGGAGAGTAACAACTTTGCCCACTCGCGCATGTCCAACAACTCTTCTTCTAACTTCTTTATTTTCTGCTCAAGGTTTGATACCAACTTGTCTGGAAGACACTTTTTTTTTCAATAGTTTTGCACATAACCTTAGCATTAGTCTCTTTCACTTTTTCCTTTGCAATTCTCAGTCGGAAGAGAAGGAGATGAATCATTTGATCGCGTGTGATAAACCATGGTCTACAGATCAACCATTGGGAAAGGGTAAAAATAAATAAAAATAAATATAAGCAAAATAAAACCTTAGAAGATTGCATAAATTGGGATATCAAACACGTTATTTAAGATAAACGACCTAAATGCAAAAGAGCCTCGTTGAGCCAGAGGTAAGCCTAAACGACACATAAGTGATGCACAATAATTAATTCAAGCCTTATTTGCCAATTTGGAGTTTAGAGTTAGACAATAAAACGACTTTCAATTATTGAAATTATTTCTATTTATTACATAAATCTAGAGATAACTAAAGGGCTAGGGATAACACATGGGGAATAAAGAGAATAATAATAAAAAACTTCAATTAGACACTTTGCTTCTAACTCTTTATTTTTTTGAATATCTTTCCACCAAGTTTTCAAAATGGGATTAACTTTGACCACCATTTGCGTGTTGGGAAAGTGAGGGTGAGCCATGACTCTGCAAACAAAGTAACAAACGACTTCTAAACTCCATTTTGGCAATGTTGGCTTGATTTAATTATTATGATCACGTTGACACATAAATATGCAATTTGTCTAAGGGTGTTGGGTCCCTTTAGACGAGAGGGTGGCTACTAATTATGTGGATTGACACAAGAGGTCAAACCACCTAGGGCTTATGCAGTATGTATGACTTAACCAGGACTTCTAAGAGTTGGCTTGACACGGACTTGAGAGGGATTCTATGCGAGAGGCTCGTGGCTTCGCGGTAGTAAAACTATCCGTTACGTCCACGCATATGCCGACTCTCTATAATTGGTATTTGAATAGAATTGGAGTAGTTGTGAGAGGTGCAAAGGCACAACATCACGAGAACAAAATAAAAAAAAGAGAGGGTCCCAATTGGGGGAAGTATGAGCGGGATGCCAATTATCAAAGCAGTAAACATTTAGCATTTAAATTGGAAAACGGTAACATATAGGCTGTTTATAAACAATAAATAAATAAGCGTAAATAAAGAAAAGTAAACATATAAAGATATGAAAACTACGCAAATAAAGCAAGAGGATACGAGACTAAACATGTAAACAAATAAGGGGAAAGGGAAGAGGTGAAACATGATAATAAACAATTAAGGAAAATGGAAAGGGAGGAACATGAAGAGGAGACAATAAATAAGGCAACAAAATAAGTTAAACATGGTAAGCACCTAATGAATAAAATAAACCCCACATAAATAAGCAATTAACACGTAATGGTAAGAACCTAATATCCCCAGTGAAGTCGCCATTCTGTCGCGCCCCATTTTCGCAGAAAACGGGTTTTGTGCACGACCTAACAACTCTTTTGGGATTTTGAATTTGGAGTCGCCACCTAACGAATTAAGGCGCGTTAGGGCACCTATCTAACCTAATTAAGTCTAACTAAGGTCAACGAGCCAGAGAATTAGGGTAAGGGTTCAAATTACCTCGAGCGGAAGGTGCTAGGCATCCCTCGAGGTCCACAAGTGTGGGTCCCGGCCGTATCTCATGCAATCTATGTGGGGGTTACAAGTAGCAATCAAGGTCACTTCATTATTATTCATTAATATGCTTGCTAAGTGATAACAAGTATAAAACAATTAAGGCTATTTTATTAATTTAAATATGCGAGGCTAGAAGACAGCAATAATAAACAACCAAGTTTATTATTTTTTTTAATTTACTTAACATACGAGACTATGTTATAGACAAAATTGACAAATATTAATATGTGCAAAAGTAAAGTTTTAAAAATTGAGTAAGTTTTGAATATGAATTTTTATTTTTGAAAAAAATGTTTGTTTCTTTATAGGGATGATGCCACGATATTGTTGATCGCGCTCCTCTACCATAGAAACAATTTTGTTTTGAGGTCGGTCTAAAAAATAGTTTATATTTTTTGAAAAAAAGATTTAAATGATTTAGTTCACACATAGGCACATAAACATTTACACATAAATGCACATAATTCTTTTTTAAATTCATGGGTAGGTGGTACTTCCGAGGATGCGTCGGGTTTAAAAAATTGGAACTAGACCTCATAGTTCCTTTGACTTTCCCACTAACGATAGGTTAGGAGATAGTACTTATAATTTACTTTCAAAATAAACAATGTCAAAATCAATCCAAAGTTTAAATAATGACTTTTTAAGAAAATTATGTTACAAGGTTTTGATATGAAATATTTTTAAAGCCAAGTTAAATGCATGAAATGATTCTAATTTAAGAAAAAAAATATTGCATCATGAATGCGGAAAACAAATGGGATTACTAGTTAAATAATATTAACTAATTTTAGGGGAGGGCTCAAATATGCACAAACAAATTTTTATCTTTTTTATGGGCATGCTGATAGTTTATTTACAACCCTATAGATATGATTTCTAGGTGTTTAAAAAAAAAACAGAGTAGCATATATATGCATGATTTTGTAAATGATGTGAATAATTTAATACTTAGGCATAGTTCTACGTGATAAGACAAATGAAAATTTATAACATATTTTAACATCTTACAACCTATTATATTATTAGGACTTGATTTTAATATTTAAAAAATTAATGAAATCTAGTTATTTTTTTTAGACTTATTAACGAAAGCGTCAAACAAATTGAAAATTGACTAGATTATAACACCTACAAATATTAAATCTAGGCGATTAAAGACAAACCTATAGGCATGATTTCTAAAAAAATTAATGAAACAAGTAAGCATATAGATCCCCCTCCCCTAGACGACCCCCCAAATAAATTTATTATATATGATCTTTTAGAGTTACAATTGTTACAACATTTGAATAAATAAAATAGACAAAAAATAAAATATATATATATACATTCAAATAAACAAATAAATCTTTCTTCAATCAATCTTCAACTTGAACTTCAAGTTTGAGACCAAAGATGGATCTGAATAGATCCATCCGAATTTTGCCTTCGTCGGAGGTCGATCCTGCTGTTGGAGCAGTTGCTGGAGTTTACTGCCTGCTGGTGGTGCTGCGTCTGGTGGCTATCGCCGGCTGCTGCTACCTGCAAAGAGAAAAGGAAAGGGAAGAGGAAAGACGGGAAGGGGAGAGAGGGGAAGAGGAGAGAAAGAGGGAGAAGGGGGATGATGGGAAAGGGGAGAAAGACGAAGGAGGGGAGGAACGACGGGAGAAGGGGAGAGGGACAGCTGCCAGCGGCTGTTGGCTCTGGGCGACTGGTGGCTGGAGCTGCTGTCCGCTGCTGGAGTTCTGCTGTTGCTGCTCCTGGTTTCGCCGGCGGTCGCTGCTGCGTCTGGTGGCTGTCGCAGGCGGTCGCTGTTGCTGTTAGGAGAAAAAGAGAAGAAGAGGGGAGGAGAGGAGAGGGAAGAAGAGGGAGGAGAATGGCGGCTTGGAGAAAGAGGGAGAAGAGAGGGGTAGCGGCTGGTCGGAAAAGGGAGGAGGAGCCACGGGAGAGGGAGGAAAACGAAAGGGAGAGAGGCTGCCGGCGACGGTGGGATGGTGGTGTTGAGAGAGAGAGGCGGCTGATCTGAGGGAGGGAGAAGAGAATGAGAATTATTTTAGGGATTAGAGTCTTTTAGGTTAAAATATGTAGATTAAATCTGGACCATTGATTTTAGAAGGGATGAGGGGTTAGGATTAGATCTAGGAATCAATTAAGTTGGACGGATGAGATCAAAAGATCAAGTCTTGAAATTAGATTGGCAAAGATACAGAGTGGCTAAAATTGCAATAATATTTTGCTAGAATTGGAATGAAAGAGAGACTATGATTGTAATAAAACTCTAATTCAAGTGGCTAGAATTGAAAGAAATTGGAATAGAATAGGCTAGAATTTAAAATTTAAGGAAAGTGTAGAAATTACTAATTAAAATACTACATATATTAAAATATTTTTATACAGTTGAAAATCATTTATTTACGATGATTTTATAGAATAAAACATACTAAAATATATAATTTTCAAGCAAAGTCGATTAAAAATTCTAAAATTTAAAATACGTATTTAATCAAATAGTATTTCTAAAAATTGTCAAAGGTCGGTCAAAATTGGGTGTCAACAACATTTAAGAACAAAACTTCAAGAAACTCATCAAGAACTCAATATAACTAATCTTATGGAGGAAAATCGTAAAAGAGACTCATGATTGGCGTGTGGGTGAATGAACCCATCACTATGAAAACAGATATAACTCTTAGGGATCAAACCCTTGGCTAAATTATGCAACAAAACTTCAAGAATTCGACGAACGCTTTGAACCTTCTCCTTTTTTCTCTTCTTGAACTCTTTTCTAAAACCCTATTGTAAGTTAGGATTTTGAAAAATGAACCAATTGGACTCCTAAATATTACCATAATTTGTTTTGAGATAATGGGATAAGAATAGCCTAAAATACCCTTTATATTTTTGGGTAACTTTCCTTAATTGGACAACCCGACTTTAAATGGGCATATTTCCCCATATGAGCTCGAAAATTAGCAAACTGATTGGCGTTGGAGAGAGTATTCCAATACCTTTCATTTTATATCTTATGGGTCACCTAACTCATCATGTACGAAAATATATGATCATTTGAAGTTGACCCAAAATTTATAACTCAAGCATAACTTGTAAAATTCCAGATTTGGTTATTTCCAGTTTAACGCTTTCTAAATTTAGCTCTTTCTGAGGCAGGATGTTATAACAATACTTGTAATCATCACATCATACTTATTTCCTGGGGAATGTGCTCTGCTCCATTTTAAAAATCTACTACATGCTAAGAACGACATCTACCACAGGGAATTTGTCTTTGAATTCCACAAAATTATCATTGAACTCCTTGAAATAATGTCTTTACCGCATTGTAGTATAGATAGAGGGAATATCCATAGTGATGATTTACCCGAAGAATTTCACCGAGGTGTCTTACGCAATATCAGTGATGATCACTATTGTAAACTGTTTCAATGTCGTCGGGTTTACTCTTGTGTCTATCAGAAATAAAACATAAATCTGATTCATCGACCACAATATCCTTCAATTTTTCAAAGAAGAACATCCAAGGTGCATCATTCTCTTTGTCCAAGATAAAAAATGCAATTGAACAAATATGATTCTTCATATCTTGTCCAACAACACTCAACAACACTCCCTCATATTTACCATGTAAAAGAGTGTCGCTGACTGATGAGTCCACAAATTGGACTCATTTAGGGCTATATTTTAATAGAAATAGTGTCCTCAAATGCTTATTTTATCTCAATATCCGATGAAAACTCTTAAGTTTCAAATATTTGAGGATTCAAGGAAAGCATGGACACTATATCGCAAAAGGAGAAAAGAGGTTGAGAAAAGTGAAGAATTGAAAGCCTGAGAATCTCCAAGTCCACTTGGCGGATCGTTGATAGGCATGGACGCCGCCTTTTGTTACAGTGTGCTAAGCCGTGAAGGAAAGGTTCAAAATTGGTGGAAGAGAGTAACAACTGATGCATCACCAAGTATTTCCTCAAAGCACTGTCTCATCACCCCACAAACCAACGTACGACGATGCTGAAGGTTGTACCAGAAAGCTATGGACTTCACCAATGGGCAAATTTTTGAGTTAGTCGGCGATTTCTACTGATGTCATTAAATGATCCGCTGCAGCACAAATCTGAAAGCTATAAATACTAGTAGAGTGTAAGTTTTTAGGGAGTGGATCATTTTCTTAGAATTTCAACTTAGATAAAACCAGTATCATATTTTCTTAGTATATATTTATATTTTACTCTCAAGTTTTGTAAGGGTTTTGAAGACTTGAAGAAGAAAAGGTCTCTTCTCCTTCGATTTTTGAAGTGGGTCTCCTTGATTTTTCTTTCTTTGATTAATCAAGACTTTATTTCGTATAAAAGATATAATTTCTATTTCTTGATGTGTGTCTAAAAACCTCATTCATGGGGTGTGATTTAGAAAATATGGATTAATATTGTTGTTGAGTTTTTCTTGTTGGTAGGTTAAATATAGTTTAATGGTGATTTCTTCTAGTGATCGTGGTTTAATTTAATGGATTTGTAGTTGCAAATACAATTCCACCCATGTTTTTTTGGCTTGCTCAAAAGTGAAGTCGCTAAACCAATACCGCTAGATTGATGGTCTAAGGAGTGGGTTGACATGAGGTTCAGCCTGAGAGGGTGAGCCATAGTCCCATATCCTAACACTTAACTCGAGAGAGTGAGTGGGGTAAGGTGTAGGCTGGTCTTCATGCGGAAAATGGATGTTCAAGAGGAATCCATTTGAATCAGAGTAAGCTGCTCGAGAGAGAACTTATTTCCATATAAAGCATATCCTAGTCACTATTTTTCTACAAATCTTCTATTGAAAGCATGAATCCAACAATTTATATTTACATGTATTGCGGTTACAACTTAAGAATTCCCTCTTTCATTACTTAGTTTTCTTATTTTTTTTTTATTACTTCTTGTGACAAAACACCGCCCCCCCCCAATTTGATATTTGACACTTTCGTGTCACCCCCTTAACTTATAATGTTTTTGATTGTTAATTTCTTTAGCTACAACTAATTACAATGAAATTCGAATTAGCTAATCATTTTTACTACCTCTCCCTTGGGACAAGGCCCCAACCCTCGTTGGGTTACTATATTATCAACGATTGTAGCCACTTGAATCTGAAGTAGTGTCTTTTGCATTATAAGCATCATTGAGCACAATTTTCTTTCTCATATGGAAAAATCCCCTAATTCAAGCACCTAGAGCTAATAAGTAATACATGAATCTATGAGTATCCCTGCTTACCATGATACAATAACTAGAACCAACATTATGAGTGTCAATCATATATGAAAAAGCTAGTAAGCATAAATACCCGTGTTCCGCTGTCCCTCGAATTATTTCCTTGTCAATCACACCTCTCTCCAACATCTCCAATAGTTTGTTATACAATGAAAAAAGTAAAGTTAGTCCTCTGAATCTCTTTAACATTTGAACCCTTTCAATCACATAAAGATTCACACAAAGCGACGTAATAACTTTCATCAAGATTTTTCAATGGCTATTGATGACATGTTCAACTCGCAACTGTGATCTCAAATATACTTGTAGATATTAAATCTATCTGAACACTCATATTTCTATGCTCGCAGCATGCACACACAAACACATTTTACCTTTAAGTATTTAGTACAACTCTTCAATGTATAAAAACCAAAAGATTTTCTCACCGCTGCTTCAACGAATAAACATTTTAGTTCACTCTTGGTACTGAATGTTTGATCCATATAAGAATTATTTCCATCAAATAAATAATGGTTGAGTAGTGATCTCAATTCCTTATCTCCATACACTTCTTCAAAATATTCTAAATCTTCTACATCTACTTGCTGATCTTCAACATCTAATGGATGATCATACCTATTCAGTAAATCATAACCCAAGATGTCATTTGATTGATCATAAAATCTCTCCTTTGATTTATCACCCAATTTCTCATTTTCAAACAATTTGTTGTCGTTGTGTAAATTTGTTGGTTCAATTGAAGACCTCACGATAACATTTATCCTCAATATAGGCCTAGAGACATTAACAACAATATCCATCATGTCCAAGATCACACACCTTTATTCTTTATGAATGTGAGATGTACTTCCCCTTTCCATTCATTCGGTAGCTTATGATCACCAAGGTACTTGGCTCACATGCTAACTCACTGGCTTCAATCATACTTGCAATTGTATTGTCATATGAACCATTGAGCCGAAACACAATGAACATTATCGTCTTACTAAAGGATTTTCTATACCAAATTTCGGGAGTCTCCTCTCATTCTCTTATATAATTACCACTACTAACAACAAATTCAACTACAATCATATATAGACTACACTGATGATGGAATTAGATTACGATATTATTAATTTACGATTGATGACGGATACAAAATCCATACAAAATGAAAAATGAACAATATTAGGTTCAAATCAAGCTCCATAAATGGAGAATTTGTGTCTATAGTCATTTGAAACTACTAAAATAACGAGTTATCAGGTAATTTTGGAAGATTTTTTCAATCTTCTAAAATGGCGCAAAATATTTTCTTTGAAGATATTTGAAAGAAAATTATATAAAAATGAAAGTAATGACTAAAATGATGATAATTTCACCTGTGAAAATTATAATGCGTCGAAAAAATTCACCAAAATCGAATAAGTCAGCTGCAAAAGGGGAGCATTTTGGTTTCTTCTTAGAGAGATTTTCTCTAGTGCAATTGTTTTTCTGATAAATGAAAAAAATAATTCCACATTTTTTGAATGAGTGGGGATCGAAGGTAGTGTTAAAACTTTAAGAGTAGGGTGTTCTATGTCTAATTGCTCAATTAAGTTAAGAGAGTGACTGTTTTGCCAACCCTCCTAAGTAAAGCTATCTCTACAAAAAGAGGAGTTGCACAACAACAAGTGAAATATAGGGAAAGGGAAAATTATTGGATTTTAAAAAGGTGTGAATGAAAAATGAAGAGTTGCGACTTTTATGAAGAGTTGTGACTTTTATGAAAAGTTGCGACTCTTATGAAAAGTTGCGACTTTTATGAAAAGTTGCGACTTTTATGGAAAGTTGTAACTTTTATGGAAAGTTGTGACTTTTATGAAAGGTGACGACCTTTCTGAAAGATTGTGAGTTTTCCAAAAGATTGTGACCTTTCCGGTAAGGCACAATAAGAACCTTTTCGCACTATCGTTTGTTTTCTATAAATTGAGGGATTTCCTCTCATTTTAAATAGAATTTTTTATGGACTTCTTCTTCAACTACTAAATCTAGTATTCTAAATGTACTTTACTGCCGTTGAGTGGTTCGCTGACACCGGAGTTTTTGGTATCTATACTCTGGTGATTGAGATCATTTTACCCTGGGAGGTCATATTCCAAATCAAACCTCGGATACTAGAGAGGAATAATTTCCTTAAGGGGACACAGTGAATTCAGTGGACTTGATCTTTTTCCTATTAAATTTTTTCTAGATTCTGGTACATGTTTTACAAATTTTAGATTTGTGAATTAATTTCAATTCTTCTATTCTTTTGTTCTTCATTGGTTCATTAAACTTGGTAACTTCGTGTTTCTGTAAAGTTTGTTGGAATCAGTAAGATTCTTTAGACACATATTAATAACTATTCTTCTTTAAGAAAAATATTTCGTATATTTTTTTTGAATCTGTTTCTGATTCTAGTTTCGCTACTAGTTTTAATTTTCTAGTTGGGAAAATGTTCTTAAACTTTGTTGTCTTACAAAGATGTTCAAAGTTTTGTTCTAAGTATGTTTGGAATACAAAATGAACAACAATCTTAAGGAAATTATTATGCTGTTAGTATTTTTTTTTGCATTCTACTGATTGAGAGAATCTGATCATGGAAGTAGAAGATAAATGCATTACTTCTCCATAATTCGTTGCTTTGTTTTAGCAAAGTCGAAGTGAGAATGTAACAATTTTTTTTATGGTACTCCGTTTAAAGATTACCAGGTAACCTTCTTATTAAATTATCTATGGAGGAAAACAGTTTCTAAGAGTAATCATCTTTGATTTTTTATTTTTATTTATTATGTGTATCTTTGGAAAAAGATTTGCAAACCATATGTTGTGGAATGAATTTTACTTCGCAGATATTGTTGCTTTTAAAATTCTTTAGTTTGCAAAATTGAGAGATGCATATTTTTGTTGATAAAATAGTATTTCAAAATGTTATAGTTGGAAGACTATTTGATAAGAAAAACAATTCTATGTGATAAGGAATATGTGTTATTCTGTTTGAAAAAAAATACTTTTTTACTTTTGTACTCCATGAGAAATGTTAGTGTGTCTGATTTTTGTAGACTAAAAACTTTTGTGATTTTATACTCTGGATAAATTGGACTCTGCAATTGGTTTGAAGAATATGAAAACTTCACATAATAAGTCAGTGTTGTACTTTTGATTTTCTATAAACTTCAATGTAACATGGAAATAAATTGTACAATTTCATTTTCTCCTTATTGTTAATAAATAAAATACTAAGTGGCATGTCTATTTATGATGGAGAAAAAATACCAGTGAATTATAATTTGTGATTTTGTGTCTCTATGGAATGAACAACAACACTATAATTCTTTCGTAGAATATTGTTTCCAACATTAAAATATGTGGAAAAACTATTTTCAAATACTTGAAAATATTTTTGAGATCTCATTTGAAATGTGGGGGTTATTTGTTTTTTATTAGACTTGGTGTCTAATTTAACTTTGGAACAAAATATATGAAATTCAATGATACTTTTGTATTATGTTATACCCACAAAATTCTTGGAGTATATTTGGTATTGTGGTTGTTGAGTTTCTCTATTACTAGTATATAGTGTGACTAGTATGAAACATCCAAATTATATATATACTTGTTCAAATTAATTGTGTTCTTTTATGAAAAAAATCACTTAATATATTGTGATTTTTCATGAAAAGATATGTCTATTATAATAAAAGTATTTGCATAGACATGAATATTGGTGAATATTCAATTGTTATGTTTTTGTAAAAAATAATAGTTTGACTATATTTTCTTTATTGAACCCGATGAAACTTTGTTCATAGGTAGTTCTATAACAATCACATTGAAAGTTATGGAAATGTCCTTCTGAAAAGGATATTTGACAATCTAAACAATGTTTGTATCACACAAAATTGTAAGAAATAGGAACAAAATATTAGTGAGGAAAAAGCTACCTCGCGAAGATCTTTTCAAACTCAATGTTTTTATTTGTTCTTACTTGCTTGAGTCAATGTTTGTGACATGAACACTTGGGGCATGTCAATTACAAAACCTTGTAAGAAAAACTGATCAACTTAGAAGTTTTACCTAACTTTGAGTCCAATAAATAAAAATGTCCAGTTTTTATGGAATCTAAGTATGTTGAGCATTCTTATAAATCTGTTGAAAGGAATTCTAATCCCTTAGAATTGATTTACACTGACATTTATGATATCAAGTTAACACCATCTCATGGTGGGAAAAAGTATTTGTTACTTTTATTGACAATTGCATTAGAAATGACTATGTCTATTTGCTAAATGGTAAGGATGAAGCAATAGAAATGTCTAGACAATGTAATATCGAAGTTGAAAATCAGTGTGAAAAAATATATAAGAAGTAATTATTATGGAGAGTATAAATCTCATTGTGCAGAAATATGTTTGGAAAGTGAAATATCCAACTACTGTCATATTCACCTCAATCTAATGAAAAACCGAACGTTGAAAGAAATGATGGATGCATTATTTATAAGTTCGGGTTTACACAAAACTTGTGTGGAGGAACTATCCTTACTACAAAAGGGATCAACAAAAAGTTTTGTTCTTTTAGAAAGAAAGCGATTTTGTTTGATCAGAATACAATCTTTTCCATATGAGAAATGGAAAGAAAGGAAATCCAACTTGAAATATTTCAAAGTGTGGGGGTATCTAGTCAAAGTCCAAGATCCTATTCCTAAAAGAATTAAAATATGACCTATCACTGTGGACTGTAAAATTAGACTTGAGTAGTCTAGAGAAGGGTCTAAAAGGCCTAGGAAATGAAAAGGTTAATGTACTTAATAAAGAGATTCAGAGGCTTAGTAAAATGTAAAAGGACATTTACTTCCTTCGAATATGATTTTGTAACATTTTCTGTGTCTTCTGTAGACTTGTCTTTGGAAAGATGGTGTCAATAAACAATATTGAAAATTAATTGATCTTCTTCAAGAAAATAAACATTTGGGTTCAAAATGAATCTTTAGAAGGAAAAATAACAGTTGATGGAACTGTTGAAAAACATAAAGCAAGACTTTGTGTCAAAGGCTTTAGAAAAAAAAGATTTTGATCTTGTCGATATATATACTCGTTAGTAATTAGAATTACATCCATTCGGATGCAAAAATTATTACTGTGGTATATGACCTCCAAATTCATCAAATGAATGTGAAAAGAACTTTCTTAAATTTAGAATTGGAGGAAGAAATTTACATGGAACAACCCGAGGGTTTTGTGGTACCTGGTAAATAAAAGAAAGTATGTGAACTTGTTAAGTCACATTATGGAAGCACCAAAACAATGACATAATCCAATCAAACCATGTCGTCAAATGGATTGAAGAATGATGGAAGTGATAAATGTGTTCACATTAAAATCATAAGGTCATTGTTTGTTTGTATATTGGTGATATGTTGATCATCAATAGAGACACTAATGACATAAATGCTACTAAACGTATGCAATAAAGCAAGTGAAATGAAAATTATTGGAGTTGCTAATGCGATCTTAGATATAAGAATTCGTAGAACTCCATAATGTTTAGCATTTTCACGGTCTCATTGTATTGAAAAGGTACTTAACTAGTTCAAATATTTGAATGTCAATATTATCAAGTGTCCAATAAATATGAGCTTTGCATTTCAAAAGAGTGAAACAAAAGTGACTCACAATTGGATTGTGCAAGATTTTTGGGAAGCATGATGTATATCATATAGTGTGTGCGATCAGATATAGCATTTGCTATTCTAAACTAAGTCTGTTCACAAGTTATCCCAAATAAATTCATTAGATGACAATAAATAGAGTTTTGGAGTATTTAAAATAATACTTAAAACTATGTCTTGCATTATAACAATATCCAACAATATTGAAAGATATAGTGATGCAAATTGAATCATCGGAAGAATGAAGTAAAATTCACAAGTGGATATGTATTTACTATTGGTAGAGGAGCAATCTCTTAGAAATATTTCAAAAGAGACATGTATCGCTAGCTCTACAATGATCTTTGAGCTAGGTGCTCTAGATAACGTCGGTGAATAAGTAAAAAGACTCCGAAATTTCTTGATAGATATTCTATTTTGGCTCAAACCATTGGCATTAGTATGCATACACTTTCACAGTCAAGATGCAATAGGCAGGGCATGGATCATGACGTATAACGGAAAGTCTCATCATATACAACATAGACATGATACTGTTAGAAAACTACTCTCTAGTGTAATTATCAGAATTGGCTATGTGAAGTCAAAGGATAATGTGTCGGATCCACTTACAAAAAGGCCTAACTAGAGAGAAAGTTAAAAGATCATCTAAGGGAATGAATTTACGGCTTAGGACAAGTCATCGTGGCGGTAACTCTATCTAGCAGACTAGAGATCCCAAGAGCTAGATTCAAGGAGAAAAACAAAGTTGTGAATGATGGTTCAACATTGTCAATAAACTCAATGCATTCTCATGATGAAGACAATGCTCAGGGACAAGGATACAACATTAAGGCTTGTTACTGAGTTAATAAAGCTTAATGGTTTTAATGATTTGCTAAGTTTGGCAGAGTTGACCAAATAGTGTATCTACGCGATAACACGGTTAGAAATCACCTATGTGAGTGTGAAGTGTAAGCCGCTTCAAAGAAGATGATTGTAAAAAGCCCATCTCTATATACACTCATGAAACCAGGAGGTGTTCATGGCTAAAACGAACACAACCGTAAGAACCATAAATGGTAAAGGGTTAATTGTGTGACATATGGTTGTCTAGGTATACACCAAAGTTCGACGGTTCAAAATATCGCATCTACCGATTGACCGAGCATATCCGACATATGTTCACTATGGAAAGTCCAAGGGGAAACCTACTTATCCAGATGCAATTAATTCTTGCTTGTAAAGTACACATACTTGTCCGTTTCTTTGTCTTCAAGTCATTCCCAATTCATGCGGGGGATTGTTGGATTTTAAAAAGGCGTGAATGAAAAATGAAGAGTTGTGACTTTTATGAAATGTTGCGACTTTTATGAAAAGTTTTGACTTTTATGAAAAGTTGCGACTTTTATGAAAAGTTGTGACTTTTATGGAAAGTTGTGACTTTTATGAAAGATGACGACCTTTCTGAAAGATTGTGACTTTTCCAAAGGTTTGTGACCTTTCCGGTAAGGCACAATAAGAACCTTTTCGCACTATCCTTTGCTTTCTATAAATTGAGGAATTTCCTTTCATTTTAAATAGAATTTTTTATGGACTTCTTCTTCAACTACTAAATCTAGTATTCTAAGTGTACGCTGACACCGGAGTTTTTGGTATCTATACTCTGGTGATTGAGATCATTTTACCCTGAGAGGTCATATTCCAAATCAAACCTCGGATACTAGAAGGGAATAATTTCCTTAAGGGGACACAGTGAATTCAGTGGACTTGATCTTTTTCCTATTAAAATTTTTCCAGATTCTGGTACGTGTTTTACAAATTTTAGATTTGTGAATTAATTTCAGTTCTTCTATTATTTTGTTCTTCACTGGTTCATTAAACTTAGTAACTTCGTGTTTCTGCAAAGTTTGTTGGAATCAGTAAGATTCTTTAGACACATATTAACAACTATTCTTCTTTAGGAAAAATATTTCGTATATTTTTTTTAAATCTGTTTCTGATTCTAGTTTCGCTACTAGTTTTTATTTTCTAGTTGGGAAAATGTTCTTAAACTTTGTTGTCTTACAAAGATGTTCAAAGTTTTGTTCTAAGTATGTTTGGAATACAAGATGAACAACAAAAATTACTCTACTCCTTTCAACTACTGCTTTTATCTCTACCTTTCTTCTTTTTACTTTAATTTTTTATTTATAACACGTTATCAACACAAACCTCTAATTTTATCCAAATATCTAAGGTATAATAAACACATACCTTGTATATTTTTAGTTATATGTCAGATCTTCTTTATTTTTAGTTTTTTTTAGTTGAATTAACTTGATGATCTTTATTTGGTAAATTTGACTTTATTATTATTTACTGGTTTATATTAGTCTTAGTAAGTATGTAAACAATTTCTTCCAACTATTCTTGTATTTAAATAATGTATAAAATAATTTATTTCTTGAACATCTTATGATACTTAAATTTTCATTTATGTATGTTATTATTATGTCTAATTTTCATGTACCTTGCGATAGAATTTTATTTATGTATTTCTTTATTGTTGATTTTATTTACGTATTTATATATTGTTGATTCATGTACCTTTGATTGATATGTTTTTCTTTGTGATTTTTTTTATAAGCAATTCTTTTTTTACATGACAATTAATAATGTGAAATTTTCAAGAATCTATGATTAATTAAACAGTGACATCAATGAATTACTAAAATAATTGGTGTTCTCAAATTTGTTTCATAAGTATGAGCACGTGCTAGTAAACAGTACTTTATGTCACTTTGAAAGGGGCCTGTTAATGATATTTATGCACTCATGTATGTGCTATAAATAATAGTGACCAACTTATATTTATGTGAGCATACCTTAAGAATCTATTTATACGTATTTGCTTCAGAAATTTAGTTTTAGTTAAATTTATTATTTCTAACTCATTTCACCTTTTTAGTGTTCATCGTGTCAAATTTATCAAAACTTGAGTTTGTGACTTTTGACATTACTGCAAAAATTTATTTGTCATGAATCTTTGATGTTGAAAATCACCTTGAAGCTATAGTTCTTGGTGATACTATTAAACAAGAAAATAAAACATCACTCAAGATAAATTGAAGGCCATGATTTTTCTCTGTCATCATATTCATGAAGGATCAAAAATGGAATATTTAACTGTAAAAGATCCACTTGAATTATGGATTAATTTGAAGAATCGATATGACCACCTACAACTTATGGTGTTACCAAAATCTCAATATGAGTGGATACACCTTCAATTTCAAGATTTTAAACTATAGTCAAGTATAGTTTCGATATTCAGAAAATAAGTTTCATATTCAAATTATGTTGAGATACTATCACTGATTACGATTTACTTAATAAAACTTTCTGTACTTTTCACGCTTTAAATGTGTTGTTAGGACAACAATATTGTGAAAAGGGGTGTAAGAAATATTCTTAATTAATTATGCCTACTTGTGGCTGAGCAGACTAATACTTTATTGACGAAAAATTATGAAGCCCATTCTACTAGTTTGCTCCATATCCTAGAGCGAATGTTGTAACAGCACATAATCAGTCTAAATCAAGACAAAATAATTATCATAGTCATAGTCATGATCGTGAACGTGAACAAGGACCTGGTAGATCATGAAATAATTATCATCATTACGGTGAAAATAAACACGAGAATAACAAAGTTTCTCAAAATAATTATTTTGGAGGAAGAATCAATATTTATCACCGATATGGTATTTAGGATTATTGGGAACGTGAATGTCATACGCCTAATCATTTTGTGAAACTTTATCAAAAGAAAATATAATAGTGTAGAGGCACACTTGACCTTTCGGAATAATGATAATGAAGCAACGCCCTCAAATAAATATGATGATGTTGAGGCAAATTTGCAAATATGATGATTTTGAAGATGTCACAAATATTACTCATTTGAAAGATGAAGACTTGTATGAGAATATTTATTGAAGAACCGATTATCGAACTGAGGATAAAATTATGAAAAAGAATAATTGTTATTTTTCTATTATGTTTACTATTGCGTTGTTCTTTTTAAATGCTTTTCATAAGACATTATATCTTACTAATTTCTACATTTTTAGTGTAATTTCTGAAAATTTCTTCTGTTGTTATTTTTTATATTTTTATAATTGTCACGACCCAAAACGAGCCGTGAGTGGCACCCACACTTATCCCCCTATGTGAGCGAACCCAACCAATCTAACCCCAACGTTTTCAAACATAATAAACAGAATAAAATGCGGAAGACTTAAAACTCAATAATATAACCAATAAATAACTTCTAAAACTTAAAACTTATCATTATCCCCAAAATCTGGAAGTCATCACCACAAGAACATCTATCCACAAATCACTAAATCTAAGAGTATCTAAGAAACTAAAATAACTAAACAGCTAGTCCATGCCAGAACTTCAAGGCATCAAGACGTGAAGAAGAAGATCCAGTCCAAGCTAGAAACAATAGCTCACCATGAAATCAGACGTGATGAAGACTGGCTAGAGTTGCGGTTGAGTTGAAGACGACGGTACGTTTGCTGCACTCCACAAATAACAAAGAGAAAACATACAAGTAGGGGTCAGTACAAAACACGATTACTGAGTAGATATCATCGGCCAACTCAAAATAGAAAGCAATATATATCAAATAATATCATAAAATCATCTACAATACTCAACAGGTAGCAGCAAACAGTACAAAAATCATTGATAATAACGCCAAGTACACACATGAGGACTTGCCTCCATACCATACTCATTTGGAAAATAGGTTCATTAATTTGAGTAAATTAATATAATTCAAGATTCATTCTCTTTACTATCCTGGTGTCGGAACGTGACACTCCGATCCTCCTCATACTATCCTGGTGTCGAAACGTGACACCCGATCCACTGCTACTATCCTGGTGTCGGAACGTGACACCCGATCCATTAATACTATCCTGGTGTCAGAACGTGACACCCGATCCATTAATACTATCCTGGTGCCGGAACGTGACACCCGATCCATTAATACTGTCCTGGTGCCGGAACGTGACACCCAATCCATTAATACTATCCTGGTGCCGGAACGTGACTCCCGATCCATTAATACTATCCTGGTGCCGGAACGTGACACCCAATCCCCTAACCTCATTCTTTTAGTTCATCAAGCCTTCTTTTATACCAAGGCATCATCATAACAAAGAGGTTTTTAAAGGTTTAAGATTCAATAGCCTCATCATGCTTATTTTACCACAATTATATAATCACATCATGCAAGCACACAATTAAGCATATAGAAGGGTTTACAATACTACCAAATACATATCATTCGCTATTAAGAGTTTACTATGAAGTAGCATAAAACCATAACCTACCTCCACCAAAGAATTCGCGATCAAGCAAGCTATCCCCCAAAACGTTTGCTTTCTTCTTCGTTTCTCCCTCTCTCGTTCGTTCGTCCCTCTCTTTCTCTTTTTTCTGATTTTTCCTTATTCAAACTCTTTTTCTTTTACCCTAATTACCATATAATTAAGTATAAAAGATGACCAAAGTAACCCACTAATTAATTCAAGGTTATCTTCTTTAACCCCCAAGAAATTGAATTATTAACATTCAACCACTAACTTTATAATTATAAGCAGGAATAGTCCAAAACGCTCCTTAAAACTTTTAAAAGAAATCCGACCCAGTCAGGATTACGCAGTCTTTGACGGGCCGTCGTGCCTGCGACGGTCCGTCCTGCTGCTTCTGTCACAAAGTTCAGAGACTAACTTTTCACTAAAGGGCCTGTGACGGTCCGTCGTGCCCACGACGGTCCGTCCTGCCATGTCGTCGCGAAGTTCAGAGAGTTGTTCTCAGTACTCAATTTTTCAGAATTCTAAGTGTTTTGGAATGAGACACCCTCGACGGTCCGTCGTGCCCATGACGGTCCGTTGTAGGATCCGTCGACTCAGACAGTTATTACCAGAAATAAACTCTACTTCTCAAAATGACTAACAGGTCGTTACAATAGATACCAATTTACCCATCGTTCGTCCCCGAACGATCACAAGAAGAAAAACAAGGACGAAAAGGAGTACCTGAGTCTGTAAAAAGGTGTGGATATCTTTCTTGCATATCGGCCTCCTTCTCCCAAGTGGACTCTTCGGCTAGCCGATTCTGCCATTGAACTTTGACTGATACAATCTCCCTTGACCTCAACTTGCGGACTTCCCTATCTAAGATAGCAACAGGCTCCTCCTCATAAGACAAATTCTCACCAAGAAGAACTGAATCCCAACGAATGATGTAGTTTCCATCACCATGGTATCTTTTCAGCATAGACACATGAAATACCGGGTGCACTCCTGAGAGTGCTGGGGTCAAGGATAATTCATAAGCTACCTCCCCCACGCGCTTCAGAACTTCAAATGGACCTATGTACCTCGGACTAAGCTTACCTCGCTTACCAAACCGCATCACCCCTTTCATGGGTGAAACCTTCAGCAAAACTTGCTCGCCCTCCATAAACTCCATGTCTCTAACCTTTCAATCTACATATTCCTTCTGCCTACTTTGAGCCGCTAAAAGCTTTTCTTGAATGCATTTCACTTTATCTAACGATTCCCTCAGAAGATCAGTACCCCAAGGTCTAACCTCAAATGCATCAAACCACCCAATGGGAGACCTACATCTTCTCCCATACAATGCCTCAAATAGGGCCATATCAATACTTGAGTGATAGCTATTATTGTATGAGAACTCTGCTAAGGGTAAGAAGTTATCCCAATGACCACCAAACTCTATCACACATGCACGAAGAATATCCTCCAAAACCTGAATTGTTCGCTCAGACTGACCATTGGTCTGAGGGTGAAATGCAGTACTAAGATCCAATCTAGTACCTAATTCAGCATGCAATGTTTTCCAAAACTTAGAAGTAAACTGCGTACCTCTATCTGATATGATGGAGAGTGGAACTCCATGCAATCGAACAATTTCTGAGATGTAAATTTTGGCTAACTTCTCTGCATTATAAGTCACCTTGACCGGAATGAAATGAGCAGACTTAGTTAATCTGTCAACAATCACCCAAATAGAGTCATACTTACCCATCGCCTTGGAAGACCAACCACGAAGTCCATTGCAATTTTCTCCCACTTCCATTCAGGAATGGGCATTCTCTGAAGTGTCCCTCCAGGCCTCTGGTGTTCATACTTTACTTGCTGACAATTCGGGCATTGAGCAACAAAATCAACAATGTCATGCTTCATCCTACTCCACCAAAAATGTTGCTTTAGGTCATGATACATCTTGGTTGCACCAGGATCTATTGAATACCTTGAATTATGAGTCTCTGTAAGAATAGTGTGAATCAAGTCATCGACGCGGGGTACACATACTCTTCCCTTGATTCTCAAAACACCTTCCTCATCGATTTTTACTTCTTTAGCCTTTCCTCGCAACACCTTATCTCGGATCCGGATCAGTTTCTCATCGGTAAACTGTTTTCCCTTAATCTTGTCAAGAAAGGAAGATCTTGCCTCCACACAAGCCAAAAACCCTCCCTTCTCATTTACTTCTAGCCTCATAAGGTCATTAGCCAAAGTCTGAACCTCTCTAGCCAATGGGAATCTAGAAACCTGCAAGTGGGCTAGACTTCCCATGCTCCCCGCCTTTCTACTTAAAGCATCTGCCACAACATTAGCTTTTCCCGGATGATACAAGATAGTGATATCGTAGTCCTTCAGTAGTTCCATCCATCTCCTCTGTCTCAAGTTTAAATCTTTCTGAGTAAAGACATACTGTAAACTACGATGATCTGTATAGACTTCACACTTCACCCCATATAGATAATGTCTCTATTGCTTTAATGCAAACACTACCGCAGCCAACTCCAAATCATGGGTAGGATAATTACGTTCATGCACCTTTAATTGCCTCGAAACATAAGCAATTACACTCTTCTCTTGTATTAGCACTGCACCCAAACCAGAATAGGATGCATCACAGTAAATAATGAAATTCTTACCTTCCACTGGCAAGGTAAGGATTGGTGCAGTAGTCAACAAGGTCTTGAGCTTCTGAAATCTTTCTTCACACTCGTCCGACCATACAAATGGAACACTCTGCTTAGTCAAGTTTGTCAATTGGGAAGCAATGGAAGAAAATCCTTTGACAAATTAACGGTAGTAGCTAGCTAAACCAACGAAGCTCCTTACCTCTGTAACATTAGTAGGTCTTACCCAATTCTTCACTACTTCAATCTTGGAAGGATCCACCATCACTTCGTCCTTAGAAACTACATGCCCCAAGAAGGACACTGCATCTAGCCAAAACTCACACTTAGAGAATTTGGCATAAAGCTTTTTCTCCCTCAACATTTCCAATACCATTCTCAAGTGCTCCTCATGTTCTTTCTTGCTCTTCGAGTATACTAGTATGTCATCAATGAATACAATGACGAAGAGATCCAGATATGGCTTAAAAATCCCGTTCATCAAGCTCATGAAAGCAGCAGGGGCATTCGTAAGCCCAAAAGACATTACTAAGAACTCATAATGCCCATACCTGGTCCGAAAAGCAGTCTTGGGCACATCCATTGTCCGTATTTTTAATTGATGATAACCAGATCTCAAATCGATTTTTGAGAAGGTATAAGCACCTTGTAACTGATCGAACAAATCATCGATGCGAGGAAGAGGATACTTGTTCTTAATAGTTACCTTATTCAGTTGTCTGTAGTCAATGCACATCCGAAAACTTTCATCCTTCTTCTTCACAAACAAAACAGGAGCACCCCAAGGGGATGTACTTGGTCTAATAAAGCATTTGCTTAACAACTCTTGAAGTTGAGCCTTTAACTCTCTTAACTCAGCGGGAGACATTCTATAAGGGGGTATGGAAATGGGGCGAGTACTCGGCTCCAGATCAATGCAAAAGTCAATATCCCTATCCGGTGGCATACCAGGAAGGTCTGCAGGAAACACATCCAGAAACTCACGGACTATCGAAACCGACTCAATTGAAGGTACTTGGGTAGTATCATCCCTGAGGTGTGCCAAGAAAGCTAAACAACCCTTTATAACCATTCTCTTAGAATGAATGAAGGAAATGATACGAACTGGAGTGGAAGTGTAGTCACCTTCCCACACTAACGGATCTGTCCCAGGCTTGGCCAATGTCACAGTTTTGGCATTACAATCAAAGATTGCAAAGTTTGGAGAAAGCCAAGTCATACCCAGAATTACATCGAAATCAACCATTTCTAAGATAACCAAGTCTACATGAGTATTGCTTCCCATAAAAGTCACAAGACAAGACCTATACACCTTTTCGACTACCACAGACTCACCCACCGGAGTAGAAACACGAATAGGCATGTCAAGCAATTCACAATGTAAATTAAGACCAGTAGCAAATGAGGAAGATACATATGAAAATGTGGATCCAGGATCAAATAATACAAAATCCATGCAATCACAAACCAAAAGATTACCTGTGATGACAGCATCAGATGTCTCCGCTTCAGATCTCCCAGGGAAAACATAACAATGGTCCCTATCACCGGTCTGTCCGTTGCCCCTACCATGTTGCGCTGCAGTATCTCTAGTTTGCCCATCACCTGGGCCGTTTTGGTGACCACCATTACCTCGGCCACCACGTCCTCCAGAATAGCGACCTCTTCCATGACCACCTCTACCTCTGACTATTGGGGGTCTGTAACTCTATTTTGGACAATACCTCTTAATATGTCCAGTCTCTCCACATCCATAACACTCTCTGGATTAAAGCATAGGTCTCTGTGAGAACGACGGAGTCTGGGGATAACCTCCAAACTCAGAGAAGTGTTGACCGGTCTGCGGTGGACCCCCAGCTACAGTCTGTAGTGAAGACTGAATAGGCCGGGCTGGATAACCTCCTGAACTCTGCCCTCTAGAGTAAGAACCATTAAACTCTCCTCCTTTATGAAACCTCTTAGATGTCGATGCCATGGTGAAGTCGTCTGGCTTCACTCCCTCCACTTCTATTACGAAATCTACCACCTCCTGAAAGGATTTTGCTGCAGCAGCTACCTGTAAGGCTGAAATCCGCAAATCTGACCTCAAACCTTTCACGAAACGGCGAATCCGCTCTTGTGGACTGAAGCAAAGCTTGGTGGCATACCTAGATAGTGCACGAAACTTAGCCTCATAAGCAGTAACCGACATTCTGCCTTACTCTAGGCTCAAGAACTCATCTCTCCTCTTATCCCTCAAAGTCCGGGGTATATACTTCTCCATAAACAAACTAGAGAATGATGCCCAAGTCATAGGTGGTACTTGTACTGGTTGACACTCAACATACGATCGCCACCACATTTTGGCGCTCCCCTGAAATTGATAGGTCACAAACTCGACGCCAAATCGTTCTACTATGACCATCTTGTGTAGTAGCTCATGAAAATCAAGAAGAAAATCATAGTCATCCTCAGATTCAGTACCCTTGAAGACTGGAGGTTTCAATTTCAAGAACTTACTGAAAAGTTCATGCTGATCACTTGTCATTATAGGCCCTGTAGTCAATCGAGGAAATGTGCCTATTTCCAATGAGGCATCCATGCGGGGAGCCACAGCAGCTGCATGTTGTACCCCCGGAACCTGTGGTGCTGGTGCAGAAAACACTGGAGGTGTCTGGCCCTGATCAGATAACCCGCTAAGATAAGCAAGAACCTGATTAATCATCTCTGGGGTAGGTTGGGGTGGTAATTCCTCATTCTGCATCTGCTCATTCTCCCCTTCCTCACCTCTCTTACTACTTCCTCAGTCGGTGGAGGAGTCACCGCCCTAGTACTAGATGGGCCAGGTGCTTGTGCTCTTCCTCTAGAGGACGTCCTCCCGAGACCTCTACCACGGCCTCTTGCCACTGCTCCTCTTCGAGCTACAGTCTTAGTGGCTGGCTCAGACGCCTCTTGTCTTGCCGGTGCTGGTGTTGGCGCGGTTGTTGCTCTAGTTCTAACCATCTGCGAAATAGAGTGAAGATGGTGAGATACCAATTTGTATCACCTAGATACCAATTGGATCCAAGTAATAGCACGAAAGAAAGAAAGAATGGAATTTTCCTAAAGTCTTATAGCCTCTCAAAGAAAAGTAAAGGTGTCCCCCTACCGTTCCTCAAGACTGTACTAGACTTGTTCTTATGTGATGAGACCAACGAACCTAATGCTCTGATACCAAGTTTGTCACGACCCAAAACGAGCCGTGAGTGGCACCCACACTTATCCCCCTATGTGAGCAAACCCAACCAATCTAACCCCAACGTTTTCAAACATAATAAACAGAATAAAATGCGGAAGACTTAAAACTCAATAATATAACCAATAAATAACTTATAAACTCAAAACTTATCATTATCCCCAAAATCTGGAAGTCATCACCACAAGAACATCTATCCTCAAATCACTAAATCTAAGAGTATCTAAGAAATTAAAATAACTAAACAGCTAGTCCATGCCAGAACTTCAAGGCATCAAAACGTGAAGAAGAAGATCCAGTCCAAGCTAGAAACAATAGCTCACCCTGAAATCTGACGTGATGAAGACTGGCTAGAGTTGCGGTTGAGTTGAAGACGACGGTACGTTTGCTACACTCCACAAATAACAAAGAGAAAACATACAAGTAGGGGTCAGTACAAAACACGATTACTAAGTAGATATCATCGGCCAACTCAAAATAGAAAGCAAGATATATCAAATAATATCATAAAATCAGCTACAATACTCAACAGGTACCAGCAAACAGTACAAAAATAATTGATAATAACGCAAAGTACACCCATGAGGACTCAAGCCTCCATAGCATACTCATTTGGGAAATAGTTTCATTAATTTGAGTATATTAATATAATTCAAGATTCATTCTCTTTACTATCCTGGTGTCGGAACGTGACACTCCGATCCTCCTCATACTATCCTGGTGTCGGAACGTGACACCCGATCCACTGCTACTATCCTGGTGTCGGAACGTGACACCCGATCCATTAATACTATCCTGGTGTAGGAACGTGACACCCGATCCATTAATACTATCCTAGTGCCGGAACGTGACACCCGATCCATTAATACTATTCTGGTGCCGGAACGTGACACTCGATCCATTAATACTATCCTGGTGCCGGAACGTGACACCCGATCCATTAATACTATCCTGGTGCCGGAATGTGACACCCAATCCCCTAACCTCATTCTTTTAGTTCATCAAGCCTTCTTTTATACCAAGGCATCATCATAACAAAGAGGTTTTTAAAGGTTTAAGATTCAATAGCCTCATAATGCTTATTTTACCACAATTATATAATCACATCATGCAAGCACACAATTAAGCATATAGAAGGGTTTACAATACTACCCAATACATATCATTCGCTATTAAGAGTTTACTATGAAGTAGCATAAAACCATAACCTACCTCCACCGAAGAATTCGCGATCAAGCAAGCTATCCCCCAAAATCTTTGCTTTCTTCTTCGTTTCTCCCTCTCTCGTTCGTTCGTCCCTCTCTTTCTCTTTTTTCTGATTTTTCCTTATTCAAACTCTTTTTCTTTTACCCTAATTACCATATAATTAAGTATAAAAGATGACCAAAGTAACCCACTAATTTAATTCAAGGTTATCTCCTTTAACCCCCAAGAAATTGAATTATTAACATTCAACCACTAACTTTATAATTATAAGCAGGAATAGTCCAAAATGCCCCTTAAAACTTTTAACAGAAATCCGACCCAGTCAGGGTTACACAGTCTGTGACGGGCCGTCATGCCTGCGACGGGCCGTCCTACTGCTTCCGTCACAAAGTTCAGAGACTAACTTTTCACTAAAGGGCTTGTGACGGTTCGTCGTGCCCACGATTGTCCGTCCTTCCATGTCGTCGCGAAGTTCAGAGAGTTGTTCTCAGTACCCAATTTTTCAGAATTCTAAGTGTTTTGGAATGAGACACCCCCGACGGTCCGTCGTGCCCATGACGGTCCGTCGTGGGATCCGTCGACTCAGACAGTTATTACCAGAAATAAACTCTACTGCTCAAAACGACTAACAGGTCGTTACAATAATATCCTTTATTTTGATGAGAATATGAAAATTCTCTAGTCACCAATTGGATCCAAAATCAATTATGATGATATATGTCTTATAGATAATTTCATGCCACACTATTTTAAGAGATAAGAAATATTTTTCTTTTTTGATTATGAAAGAAGTTAATGTTAATACAATGTATGGTAGTAAAATATTAATTGAAGGCTCTGAAAAATCTAACTTATTACTTATTAGAGGAACATATTTGACAATCAATGAATCATTATATTGTAGTAAGTCTCAAAGGAACTTATTAAGTTTCAAAGACATTCATCAAAATGACTATCATATTTGAGACTACAAGTGATCAAAATAATGAATATATTTATATACTACTATAATGTCGGGTAAGAAGTTTGTACTTGAAAAGTTACCCGCTCTTTCATCGAACTTATACTACACAAGTATTAACATGATTGAAACACATGCCAAATAAAAAATATCTATTAAATTAAATAATTTTATTATTTGTTCTGATAGGTTGGGTCATTTCGATTCAAATATGATGCGCAAAATAATTGAAAATCCACATGGATACTCTTTGAAGAACCATAAAATTCTTCAATTCAAGGAATTTTTTTGTAATTGATTACTAGACCATTAGTAATCAAAGTGGAAATCAAATCCCCAACATTTCTGAAAAGTATACATGGTTGTATATGTGAGCTCATTCACCCATCATGTGGAACATTTAAATATTATATGATTTTAATAGATACATCAAAAAAATGGTTATATGTGTGCTTATTATCAATTCACATCATTTGTAAGATTACTTGCTCAGATAATAATGTTTTTTAACTTTTGTGAATTTACATCTCAAAATTTTAATGATTATTGTATATCAACTGGGATAACAGTTGAACATCCGGTTGCTGATGTTCATACTCAAAATGGTCTAACAAAATCATTGATTAAATATCGCCAATTAATTGCTAGACCAATTTTTATGATAATAAAACTGTCCATTTCATTATGGCTCATTCTATTATAAATGCAACAAGTCTTGTGCGGATCGTACCCACAAGTTATCATTACAATTGACTTTTGGTCAGAAGTCGAACATTTTCCATCTTAGAATATTTGGATGTGTTGTACATGTTCCAATTGCTCTACCACAATATACAAAGATGGGTCCGCAAAGAATGTTGGGATATATGTTGGATATGAATCTCCTCCTACTATAAAACATTTGGAACTTGTGACTGGAGATATTATGATTTAAATGGTTATATTTTGACCAATTTTGACAATACATGTCTCCTTTAATTGATCAGTCCGTGTATGACACGTAGGCGAGCATATGGATTGTACTTTTTAAATTAAATCTCGACCCTACAATTCAATCTAACAGTCCTTGTGAATTCAACTTTTACCATTTATCTTAACTGTCCGATCAAATGATTAGATGACAAAAATTACATAAGACTTTTTCCCAAAACATTTTCTTTCTTTTCTTAAAATATTTTCTTTCTTTTCCCAAAAAATAATACATTAGCGCTTGCTTTTCCTCTTCTTTTCCCTAGACTACGCCATAGTATAGGAAAAGAAATAAAATGTTTTCCCTTCCCTAGAACTCTCACGCTCAAATTCTTCTCCTCCCCCATCAACTTCGTATCGCCAAAAAATGACAATTTTCGGTGATCATGTCTTCAACTACCATCTCCTGCCATCTTCTTCTCTTTCTCCTCCTTCCCCAGGCGTCTATGTACTGCGCCCTCACCTTCCCCATGCCCCTTTTTCCTCTCTCATCAATCTATCATCTTTTTCTCCTATTAAGTACGGCCATGGACTGCCGGAAAACAATCATATCTGGCGGTCTCCAACACTATCTTCTTTTTACTTAGACTTATACCCGAATATTCTATTATATGTATAAGTTTTTCTAATAATCTTCTATGTTCATCTTGTGTTTTGGAATATAATAGTTTATCATCAATGTATACTATACAATTTTCTATTTATTTAAAGTAATTGTCCATAAAGTGTTGATATCTACCTGGTGCGTTTTTATATCCAAATGGTAATACATTTCATTCATAAAAATCGTGTAGTACAGTGAATGTTGTTAGTTTTTTAGATCCTTCTTCTAGTTTTAAGTGATAAATACCCAATTTACAATCAAATTTGCTAAAATAATTATATCCTTGTATTTTTCTTATCTTAAGTATTTTATTTGGTATAGGATAATTATATATTTTAGTTTTTGCATTTAAATTTCTATAATCAATAATCATTCTGCTTTTTTCTCTTTTTTGTTCACTACGTTTATTTACTATAAATGTCAGGCTTGTGTGCTTACTATTGCTTTCCTATATATATCCTTAATCTAATAATTCATTTATACGTATCTTAAATTTGGTATAGGATAATTAATGATTTTTGGGTTATTATACTATTATTACCAATTAACTCAATTTTCACTTTTGTTTTATGTTTTTCCCATCCTTGTAAAGGATCTTCACTATATAATAATTCTAACTTGTATAGAGAATATAATTAATTCTATCTTAGGGTCTTGTTCTTTATATTTTCTAACTTTTGCTTAATTTTCTCATTTCCTTTTATCCATTTTGTTGTTTTTCGTTTTTTGTTATTTACTTTTTTTGCTCCTATTTTTTTTTACATGGTGTTGTGAACCACCTATGTGTATTTGTTATTATATGTGGGTATAATTTTTCCAAAAAATTCATTACTAATAGCATATCTTTTGTAGTCAATTCAAAATTATATATTTCTTCTATAGTTAATATCTTATCCCGTATTTGTATTTTTATATTTTTTGCGTTAAATGTGATCATGCTTCCTTCATTATTAAATCTTGTCCTACTATCGGTCTTTTTAATTTTTTTCATTTATCTTCAGGTAAACAATTATATTTACATATATTAGCTTCTGCTCCCGTATCTATCATCGGTGTATAATATCTGTTTTATTATTATCTTTGCAAGTATGTGTATTTTCATATTTTTATTCTACCAAAGTTCTTTTTACTATTACTCTTTTATTTTTATAATTTATTGTCAATTGTTTTTCTTCTAGATTATATGTTTTTACTTGTTATAACCATTTTATTCCTAAAATACTATTTTCATCTCCTTGATATATTTTAAATTTTATTACTATTGGTACTCCTCCAATGATTTTTTTTGTAGTTTCTTCAGTATACATTAATGCTTTTTGTAGTTCGGAGCATGATTGCTCAGTAGTTATTATTTCATCTTCCATTACTAATTCTCTTATAATATAGTTTTCTTCTCGTCCTGTATCTATTAATATGAAATCTACTTTTTACTTTATGTAGCCAAGCACGTTTGTGTTTCCTTTTATCTTCATCTTTATCTACTTGTCATCTTCCGTCTTTATCTTTTATCTATATCTTTATCTTCTTTTCATCTTCCGTGTTTATCTATTATTCCAATTGGATGTCTGGGATTATATTATCTTCTCCGTTGCATTTTGAACATATGTGATCAGGGTATTTGTGACCAATTAGCTTGCAATACCTTGTAAATAATTTTTTCAAAATAAATCCAACTTTAAGTGCTCGTTGTAGGTCGTTCTACTGGCTTAAGTAATGATAAAATCCATCACTGGACTTCATCCATATCTGTTTTCCTTAGCTCCCTTGAATTGGAATAAATCATTAACTGATCTCTTGCATAGTAGCTTCATATAGCGTTTCCGTTTAAATAATTATTTGCTACTTCTTGTATAATGGTTGATATACTAATTATTCTCTTATTGGCATAGAAACTTGGTATCTCACTTTTTCTTACCTCTGGTTGCTGTTCAATATCGTCCGATATTATCATATCTTTTGTTAATCCTATCTTTACTACTTGTATCGCAAATTTTATCTCCTTGTATAATATCTCTGCTGTTGCCGTATAAATTTTACATAAAATAAATTTTTCTTAGTAACCATCTTATAAGTAATAAATGATTTATCCATATCTGGCAATCCACTTAGTTCCTCTCCGTCATATGTATATACTGTATTTAGTAATCCATAATCGTAATATGTCCTAACTTAGTTGGCGTTAGTTTTTGATTGTGCAATCAGTTTATTATAACCTTATAATTTTTGGGTTAAATAATCCTAGTTGCGTTCTTGGGTTGTAGTAAATCTGGGTTTAAGGTTTAAAAACGTTTGAATTTTGTATATATTTTCTATATAGATTCGCGTAATATGGTTCTATGTTCTTTTGTCATGGTAAAGGCTTTTCTGCATATGGAGAAGTTTGTGGTTCTGTAGTTAATATGTTTTTTTTATGTTAGCCTCGAGGTAAATGATTTTTCGAATAATCAGTTTAAGTTTGAATTCTTATGTCTTTCACTAACTCGTAGGCTTGTACCTGTAGCTGTATTTAAACAATTGTTATGGATTTTTAGGTGTTTTCCAACGTCACCGTTTAGCTCTGTATTCTTTCTGTCTTTCGATTGACATAGTTCCGCATTTTTATAGTCATGCTGCTGACTTATGCTAGCTTTATACTTCAAATTATCTTCATTAGTCTTTAGCTTTTGTATAACTTGTTGTCCATACTATCCACTTTTGTACAAAGGGTAATAATAGCTTCGAGTATCTTTTCAATTGTTTCTTCTCCCTTAGTCTCTGTCTGAGTAGCTTTGTCGTGATAAGTAATTTTCAATAACATTCTTATCAATTTTTAGTACTTCAATTGTAAATGTGAATTTAATATATTTAATACCAATCTCCTTATTTCTTTCGTTGTCACCGAATCTTGTATTTTTCTTGTTAGCCACCATTTTACTTGTGTATTATCTGTTTTTATAATGAATTTGTTATATACAATATATGGTTCAAATGATAATAAACACTTATATACTGAATATAATTCTTTTCTATTTATTTTCTATTTCATTTCTGTATTATTAAATGTTCATGAATAATACCTTCAATGATATTTTATTGTATTGACATCATAATTGTATTTTAATATTCCTCTATAACTTTTTTCACTCGCATCTGATTCTATTATATAAGTAAAGTTTTTGTTTTCATCTGGAAAGTATACTTTAGGTAAGTTTTTACATAAATTTTTTACCTTTTGTATCTGTATTTGGTCTTTTTTATCAAACTGATATTCCATATCTTTCTTTAATTTTTGTTGCAATGATTTTAAAAAATATCTGCTAATTTTGGTATGTATTCTCTTACTTGATTTACTAGGCCTAAGAATGATTGTAATTTCCTTTTTGTGTCTAGTTTTTCATTTGAGTTAATTGTTTTTGTACTATATGTGTTTGCATTTTTATTCCATATAGAATCTATGAGAAATATAAAATTATTAGAACAATTAATGGAGGAAAATTTATATCTGTACCAAAGAACCAAGATATGATACATATAGAATATATTATAAATAATATTAAAGAAATATTTAGATTAAAACAGTGAATGAATCTCTTAACTACGAATTCTGCTATGACCATAAAAAAATGGTATCAGAGATATGGATAGTATGAAACATAGTAACATACCAGTAGACAGTTGACAAAAATAAGAAGAAAATTAAATAAACTATATGCGAAGATTTGGATATCCATATGTGACAAAAGGCTCCACCTTTTGCATGATAAATATAAACAACTCAATATCAAAAAAATTGATAAGATAAAATTAGATCAATTAATAGATAATATATCTACAATAGAATATAAATATATTCAATATTTAAAGATGAAATTAATAACGAGAATAATAAATACAAAGAAAAATTTACTGAAATAATTATAGCAAAAATAAAAGAATTAGGACATAGACAAAATAGACTTAATAATAACATATACGCAAGAATTTGTAAAAAAAA
This sequence comes from Solanum lycopersicum, assembly GCF_036512215.1. Classification (NCBI taxonomy): domain Eukaryota; kingdom Viridiplantae; phylum Streptophyta; class Magnoliopsida; order Solanales; family Solanaceae; genus Solanum; species Solanum lycopersicum. The sequence goes on along the minus strand of NC_090811.1, from coordinate 15,079,815 downwards.
TCTATAATAGCGCAGAGAAAAAGTATTTTTTATATAAAAATACAAATACAAAGTTTAGAATATAAACTTCAATACAATATATAAATAAATAAGGAAGAATACACGATAGATGAAAAAACATATGAAAACTATGATGGATTAAAAATAAAAATAATATTTTCTAATCTAGGAAGAAGATATAAGATAATAGGTGACAATCTAAATTTAATGTTAGAAAAAGAAACACTAAAACTAGAAGATAGTTTAACTGCTATGATATGAATACCAAAAGAAAATGAAGAAATAGATAGAAAAATGAAAATCGAAAAATAAAACAACAAGCACAAAGGAAAGTACAACAATTAGAAGAAGTAAAAAAATAGTAAAATAATAGAGCTACAAAAAGAGCTAGCAATATTGAAAGAATGTATGAATTTAAACAAAGAGAAAAAGAACAGAAAACAAAATTAGCAAATGAGATAATTAACTTCAAAGAAAAATTGCAATTAGAAGATGAATTAGAAGAACTAGAAGAAAATAACAAAGATAATCTACCCGAAATAAGAATTGATGAAATACACAACGATGATATAGAACAACATTTTGAAACAAGCGAAACATATACGAAAATTTTAGGAAATATAGACCATGCAAGGAATTTAGAAATAAATACAGGAAGCGTAGACATGGATGAAAAACCTGGAAAATCAGGAGTAAAAAAAATAAAAAAATTCAAATCCGAAATATTATAATGAAAACTATGGACACTATGATAAAGAAAAAACTATATGGGATAAAAGATTGAATAAAAAATGGACACCTAAATCAATAACTGAACAACATAATTTTCTAGATTTAGACTGTGTGGAAGATATAAATAAAATAATCCAATTATGGATAGGATATATATCAAAACAATTAATAGATAAAAAAATAGTAATAACATAGACACCAGGATATATAGAAAGAACACTTCTAGAACAGTAAAATTATGGTTACAAAATTATCAGATGAAAGTTAAAAACTTTAAGAAGTAATAAAGAATCCAGTGGCGAATTAGCTACTACAACTATGGAAATATTATATAAATATGAAGTAGCTATAAGAAATGAATTTAGCAGTATGACAACAGAGGTAGAAGAACAAAATAAAGAAAATCATAAATCGGAATCTAATGATAAAATTAGCAATATGTAATATGTGTTACATAGATGAATATACATGTGCATTTAGGGAATTCTATTATAAAGGAACATATAGAACAAAAGAAAGTAACAGATACATTTGGAGTTAGAATAAAATTCTTGCAGCGATGGTTTATGGAACTATGTGAAAAAACATAAAGACGAAATAAAAATGGAAAAAATATTAGTAAAAGATTTGGCATGTTGCAAAAATAAAACAGCACCTCAATTTGGTTGTACGGAGGTATTATAAAAATAGAAATAATAAAAAATACAGATTAAAATATAAATATAAAAAATCGAGAAGAAGATACTATGTAAAAAACTACAAAACCAAAAGACCATATAGACCAAAAAGAAAACTAACAGAATGTACTTGTTATAATTGTGTAAAATTAGGACATATAGCTAGAGATTGTAAATTACCTGACAATCCAAAGAAAAAACAAATATCAGAAGTAATAATAAACGATATTTAACAAACCTAAAAATGAACAGGATAAATACTTAAGGTTTCAAGAATGCTTGCGATTAGACCAAGGTTCACACGGATTTATACGCGTAGAACCAGACCTCAGAACCCTTACTACGACCAAGACAACTAACTTGGGGAGTTAGTTGAGCTTGGAAAGGTTGGAACCAACCATGTGAGACTCTCGAAAACGAAGATTTAATCGAAAGAGTCTTTACCGAACTTAAAAGAGGAAATTTTATGTTTTGAGGGTCCAGGCCAATGGTAATATTGTAATTACCCTAAGGACTTAATAAATTAATTAATTAATTTAATTTAAAAAAGTAATTTGGGTTGGAGCGACCCGAAGTGACCCATTTTTGCAAATGGGGTGTCACTCGTGTTTGAGCCCCACTAGAAGCATCAAATCAAGGATTTAATTGTTGGTTAAAAATCTGAATTTTTGTAAGGGAATAATGGTCATTAAACCTAATCTAAATAAATCATATTTTATGAATTAAATTAAACCTTACTTTGACTTAATTCAAACCTACACTCCTAATCCTAATAAATCTCTTTCACATCACTCAAATCTCTTTCACGTCTCTAACTCTCATTCTCTCACGCTCTGCCTAACAAAAGAAAACTCAAGAACTGTTTAACAAAAGAATTTATTCACACTTAAATAACAAACACTAAAATTCTAAGAAAGCTAGTTAACCAAAAACGTTAGGCAAAAGGGAGGGTGTTCCGTCGAGAATTGGTGAAAGTTTCGGTGTTGGACGTGATTGGAGAGGGTTTTGGACAGCAGGTTGTGTGTGGATTAAACATAAAAGGTATGAGTTTCTTCTCTCTTGGTCCTTTTCCCAAGATGCCCCTTACGATTCAAGATATTCACTCTGAAACTAAGGTTATTCCCCCGTTGCATGTCCTTGTCACTAGCTCCCAAATAACTTCTTAGGTTGGGTATTTTGTGCTGGTAGATTTAGGGATGTATGATGTTTTCATATTGAATGTGAATATGTTTATGTACGTGAAATCACAAAAATGACAAGCAATGAATGATCAAAAAAAATAATGTGTGTGGGTGCACGTTGGTAGTGAACTTTGGTAGTGAATGAGCTCACTGTTAGATGTATGAATTAAAAAGTTCATTATGTCTATTTTATGTGTGAAATGGGTATAAAATGTGATGTTCAATGTAATGAAATATGGTTGATTGAATAACAATCTTTTAGCTAAATAAATTTATGAAAGATGCGCCTAAAAATGTACCAAAATGATTTATGAATGCACCCTTTGAATCATGTGAAAATGTTGATGAAAATGAGTTGAAGAGTAACTAAAATTTCCAGCAACTATGCAATATTATTTTAGGCTAAAACCTAACCAAGAAATCTAGAAATTAACGCATTTTAAAGAGGTAAGGGCACCAGGATTCGAACCTGTGACCTCACCTTTTAGCTACTGGTTTCGTGAGAAGGGAGAAATAAAATGGGGGCTAAGGGGAATCCAATCTCGCCACTGTGAATTCGCGAGAAAAGAAAAAAAACAAAGGGGGCTGGCGGATTCGAACTCGCGAACTGGATCAGAAAGAGGAGAAAAATAATTAAGCAAATAAATGGGAGGAGTGGGATTCGAACCCACAACCTCCCAAGCCCCTAGAGAAATTAAATGAAAATAAGGAGGCTGTGGGGGTTCGAACCCACAACCTCCCTATTTTAGCGACTTAACTGATAAAAATCAAAGAGGCTATGGGGGTTTGATCCCACAACCTCTTGGTTTGGGCAAAAATGGGAAAAGTGATGTTAATGAAAAATAAAAAAGGGCTGTGGGGATTCGAACCCACAACCCTTTGGCCATTTTAAGAAGAAAGTCAAGTAGAGAATTAAAGATATATTATTAATGTTAGGGTTCAATCTAGAGTCTCAATGTCATGAAGATCAAAAATAAAATCAATGAAAATGCAAATGTTATCCAAGAGATTCGAAGTTGGGTGAGTAATTATGAAAAAGCAAAGGTGCTAATGATGAAGAATGTGGTGACAACATGATATGAGACTAATGTAAATGATGAGATTAATCTCAAATGAGCCTAAGTAAATGTTACCAATATGTACTCACCTTTGAGAGTGTAAGATAATGAAGAGACCAGTCTCTATGAACACTCTAATGAGACTATTGAGCTGGGTTGACTGATGCTGAGGTGAGGGCATGTCTGGCCCAGATTGGCATATGCCATTACGATTTAGGATAAGGCTATGACTGCCCAAGTCAACTAGCAGGATGTTCAGAGGAAAATCCACCGGTTCGCAGCATGGCTGACAGACTGTGAGATCTCACAAGGAGGAATCCTCCTATATACACAGGGGCTAAGACATCTGAGGATCCTCAAGAGTTTGTAGACGAGGTGCATAAGATCCTGGTGGCTATGGGGGCCACTGATATTAAAAAGGCTGAGCTGGCTTCCTATTAGCTCAAGGTTGTTGCACAAATTTGGTGCAAGATGTGGCAAGATAGTCGTGTCTTTGTTGGAGTGCCAATCACTTGGGAGCTGTTCAAGACAACATTTCTGGAGAGATTCTGTAACAATCCTAAAAAAAATCGAATAGATAAATATTTAAGGTGATTTAATTATTATTTAAAAATTTGAAATTTTAAGGGCATAATGGTCCTTTCACGTATTAATTAAAATAAATCATATTTGTATTAATTTAATTAAATCTTATTTTGAATAAGTCTTGAATTAAGACTCCTAAACCTATGCTAACACTCTCCTAATCACGTTTATCACCTCTTCACGATCAAAAAAAGCTCTCTTGTTCTCTCTGCCAATTAACGTGAAGAAACAGAAACTTTGAAAAAAATTCTTCACACTTGAAGAACTCACTAAAAAGTCTAAGGAATCAAGTTAATAAAAAACGTTAAGGCAAGGGAGATTTCTGTCGAGTTGATGGTGGAACTTTAGGTGAATTGGGCGTGGTTTTAGAGATAATTTTGGGAAGCAACTTCAAGCTTGAACAACGCCAAAAGGTATGGGTTTCTTTCCTCTTGGTTCCTTTCCAAGAGACCCCTTACGATTGCATGCCTCTGTCACTAGTTCCCAATGAATCGTAGGTTGAGTATGATTACTAGTAGATTTAGATATATGTTAAGTCTTCGTGATGAATATGATTATGTTTGTGTACTTGATATAATATCAAAGAAAACCTATGTGTTAAAAGTTATGTGCAAGTGTGTGTGTGTGTTCAAGTATGTGACAATGGCTAAGGTTCTCTGTTTGATGCTCCAAAAAGTTTAATGTATCATGGTTGTATTTTTACGTGTATAAACTGAGGTAAGTCGTGATGTTCATATGAAATATTATGTGGCTAAATTAAGTGAGAAATTATTGGCTAAACCAATCAATGAAAATACACCTAAAAAGTTATAAATGAACTATGAAATTTCCCTAAGAACTAATGTCTAATTTGATTATAAAGGTGTAGAAAAATTGTAACGACCTGTTTAGTCGTTTTGAGCAGCAGATTTTATTTCTGGAAAAACAGGCTGAGACGACGGAACGTCATGGGCACGACGGACCGTCGCAGGGTCTCGTTTCAAAACACTTAGAAAAACTGAAAATTGGGTACTGAAAATCGACTCTCTGAACTTCGTAACGAAATGGCAGGACGGACCGTCACAGGTGTGATGGACCGTCACAGACCCTTGGTGGAAATTTGGGTCTCTGAACTTTGCGACGACCTGCAGGACGGACCGTCGCAGGCACGACGGCCCGTCACAGGTTGCGCAATCCCAGTCCGGGTCGAATTTCTTGATACGTTTTAAGGGACGTTTTTGACTATTCATGCCTTAATTATAAAGTTAGTGGGTTAATGTTAATAAGTCTAATTACTTGGGAGTTAAAAGAGGTAACCTTAAGTTAATTAGTGGGGCATTATTGCCATCTTTTATTCTTAATTATATACTAATTAGGGTAAAAGAAAGAGGGTTGGAAAAGAAAATAGAAAGAACAAGAGAAAGAGAGAGAAAGTTGAACGAGAAAGAGGAGAAACGAAGAGGACACAAAGCTTTGGGAATTTGCTTGCTTGATTTCTAATCTTCGGTTGAGGTAGGTTATGGTTTTCATGCTATTCGTAGTAAACTCTTAATAGCGAATGATATGTGTTAGTAGTATTGTAAACCTTCTATATGCTTAATTGTATGCTTGCATGAATGATGTGATTATGTAATTATGAATAAATAAGCATGATGAAGCTATTGAATCCCAAATCTTGAAAAGAAACCCTAATCTACTTTGTTAATGATGATGCCTTGGTATAAAAGAAGGCTTGATGAACGAAAGTGGTGAGATTAGGGGATCGGGTGCCACGTTCCGGTACCAGGATAGAATATGGATCGGGTGTCACGTTCCAACACCAGGATAGAATATGGATCGGGTGCCACGTTCCGGTACCAGGATAGAATATAGATCGGGTGTCACGTTCCGACACCAGGATAGAATATGGATCGGGTGCCACGTTCCGGTACCAGGATAGAATGAGGATCGGAGTGTCACGTTCCGACACCAGGATAGAATATGGATCGGGTGCCACGTTTCGGTACCAGGATAGAATATGGATCGGGTGTCACGTTCCGACACCAGGATAGAATATGGATCGGGTGCCACGTTCCGGTACCAGGATAGAATATGGATCGGGTGTCACGTTCCGACACCAGGATAGAATATGGATCGGGTGCCACGTTCCGGTACGAGGATAGAATGAGGATCGGAGTGTCACGTTCCTACACCAGGATAGTATATTGAGGAGTGGAGTGTCACGTACCGACACGAGGGGAATAAAGATAATGAATCTTGAAATATGTTAATATATCCAATCTAATGAACTAAATTCCCAAATGAGTATGATGAGGAGGTGTGAGTCCTCATTGATGTGCTTGGTGTTGTAACCAAGGGTTATGGTAACTGTAAATGCTGCATGCTAAGGATAGTAGTTGATTTTATGATATTGCTTAATACATACTGTTTTCTATTTTGAGTTGGCCGATGATATCTACTCAGTACCCGCGTTTTGTACTGACCCCTACTTTTATTGCTTTCTTCTTGTTTATTTGTGGAGTGCAGCAAACGTGCCATCATCTTCGACTCAACAGTAACTCAAGCCAGTCTTACTACATCGGAAATTTAGGGTGAGCTAATGCTTCTAGCTTGGACTGGATCTTCTTCTTCAAGTCTTGATGCCTTGAACTTCCGGCATGGACTAGCTTCTTATGTATTTTTAGCTTCTTAGAATACTCTTAGTTTAGTAATTTGATTATAGATGTTCTTGTGATGATGACTTCCAGATTTTGGGGATAATAATAGTTATTGATTTTATTAATTAGTTTAAGTCTTCCGCATTACTTTATGTTGATATTATATTGAAATGTTAAGGTTTAGATTGGTTGGTTCGCTCACATAGGAGGATAAGTGTGGGTGCCAGTCGCGGCCCGGATTTGGGTCGTGACAAACTTTGTATCAAAGCATTAGGTTCGTTGGTCTCATCACACAAGAACAGGTCTAGTAGAGTCTTAAGGAACGGTAGGGGGACGCCTTTACTTTTCTTTGAGAGGCTATAAGACTTTAGGAAAATATCACTCTCTCATTCTTTCTTTCGTGCTACTACTTGAGTCCAATTGGTATCTAGGCGATACGAATTGGTATCTGACCATCTTCACTCTCTTTCGCAGATGGTTAGAACTAGAGCAACGACTACGCCAACACCAACATCGGCCAGACAAGAAACAACTGAGCCAGCCATTGGGGCTGTGGCTCGAGGAAGAACAGCGGCAAGGGGTCGTGGTAGAGGTCGTGGGAGGACGTCCTCTAGAGGGAGAGGACGAGCGCCTAGCCCATCTGATACTAGGGCAGTGACTCCTCCACCGACTGAGGAAGTAATAAGAGAAGGGGAGGTTGGGGAAACTGAACAAGTGCAGAATGAGGGATTGCCACCCCAACCTACCCCAGAGATGATCAATCAGGTTCTGGCTTATCTTAGTGGGTTATCTGAAGGGCCAGACACCCCCAGTGTTTTCTGCACCAGCACCTCAGGCTCCGGAGGTACAACATGCGGCTACTATGGCTCCCCGTATGGATGTTCCATTGGAAATAGGCACGTTTCCACGTCTGACTACTGGGCCTATAATGACAAATGATCAGCATGAACTTTTCAGTAAGTTCTTGAAATTGAAACCTCCAGTCTTCAAGGGTGCGGAATCTGAGGATGCTTACGATTTTCTGGTTGACTGTCATGAGCTACTACATAAGATGGGTATAGTAGAACGGTTTGGTGTTGAGTTCGTGAGTTATCAGTTTCAAGGGAACGCCAAAATGTGGTGGCGGTCACATATTGAGTGTCAACCAACAGAGGCACCACCTATGACTTAGGCCTTATTCTCTAGCTTGTTTATGGAGAAGTATATCCCCCGAACTTTGAGGGATAGGAAAAGGGATGAGTTCTTGAGCCTAGAGCAAGGGAGGATGTCGGTCAATTCATATGAGGCTAAGTTTCGTGCATTATCCCAGTATGCCACCCAACTGTGTTTCAGTCCACAAGAGCGAATTCGCCAGTTTGTGAAGGGGTTGAGGTCAGAATTGCGGATTTCGGCCTTACAGATAGCGGCAACGGCAAAATCCTTCCAAGAGGTGGTAGACTTTGTGATAGAAGTGGAAGGAGTGAAGCCAGACGACTTCACCCCGACATCGACATCAAAAAGGTTTCGAAAGGGAGGTGAGTTTAATGGTGCTTACACTAGAGGACAGGGTTCGGGAAGTTACTCAGTCCGACCAATTCAGTCTTCACTACAGACTGTAGTTGGGGGTCCACCTCCAACCGGTCAACACTTCTCTGAGAGACCTATGCATGAACCCAGAGAGTGTTATGGATGTGGGGAGATCGGACACATTAAGAGGTATTGTCCAAAACAGAGTTACAGACCTCCAACTGTTAGAGGTAGAGGTGGTTATGGAAGAGGTCGTCAATCTGGAGGACGCGGTGGTCGAAGTAATGGTGGTCACCAAAACGGTCGGGGTAATGGGCAAACTGGAGCCACTACATCACAACATGGTAGGGGCAACGGACAAACAAACGAAAGGGCCCATTGTTACGCTTTCCCTGGGCGGTCTGAAGCGGAGGCATCTGATGTTGTCATCACAGGTAATCTTCTGGTTTGTGATTGCATGGCCTCTGTATTGTTTGATCCTGGATCCACATTTTCTTATGCATCTTTCTCATTTGCTAATGGTCTAAATTTACATTGTGAATTACTTGATATGCCTATTCGTGTTGCTACTCCGGTGGGTGAGTCTGTGGTAGTTGAAAAGGTATATAGGTCTTGTTTGGTGAAATTTGTGGGGAGCAACACTTATGTAGATTTGGTTATCTTAGAAATGGATGATTTTGATGTAATTCTGGGTATGACTTGGCTTTCTCCGCAATTTGCGATTTTGGATTGTAATGCTAAAACGGTGACGTTAGCCAAGCCTGGGACAGATCCGTTAGTTTGGGAGGGTGACTAAACTTCCAATCCGGTGCGTATCATCTCCTTTCTTCGTGCTAAGAAAATGGTTAGTAAAGGGTGTTTAGCTTTCTTGGCACATCTCAAGGATGACACTACCCAAGTACCCTCGATTGAGTCGGTTTCGGTGGTCCGTGAGTTTCTGGATGTGTTCCCTGCAGATCTTCTTGGTATGCCACCAGATAGGGATATTGATTTCTGTATTGACCTTGAACCGGGTACTCGCCCCATTTCTATACCCCCTTACAGAATGGCTCCCGCGGAGTTAAGAGAGTTAAAAGCCCAACTTCAAGAGTTGTTAAACAAAGGCTTTATTAGACCAAGTTCATCTCCTTGGGGTGCTCCGGTTTTGTTTGTGAAGAAGAAGGATGGGAGTTTTCGAATGTGTATAGACTACAGACAACTAAACAAGGTAACCATAAAGAACAAGTATCCTTTTCCCCGCATTGATGACTTGTTCGATCAGTTACAAGGTGCTTGTGTCTTCTCTAAGATTGACTTGAGATCCGGTTATCATCAATTGAAAATACGGGCAACGGATGTGCCAAAGACTGCTTTTCGAACGAGGTACGGGCATTACGAATTTCTAGTGATGTCTTTTGGTCTAACGAATGCCCCTGCTGCGTTCATGAGCTTGATGAACGGGATTTTTAAGCCATATTTGGACCTCTTCGTGATCGTATTTATTGATGATATATTGGTATACTCAAAGAGCAAGAAGGAACATGAAGAGCATTTGAGAATGGTATTGGAAATGTTGAGGGAGAAAAAGCTTTATGCCAAGTTCTCTAAGTGTGAGTTTTGGCTAGATGCAGTGTCCTTCTTGGGGAACGTGGTTTCTAAGGATGGAGTGATGGTGGATCCTTCTAAGATTGAGACAGTAAAGAATTGGGTAAGACCTACTAATGTGTCAGAAATAAGGAGCTTTGTTGGGTTAGCTAGCTACTACCGCCGATTTGTCAAGGGATTCTCTTCTATTACTTCCCAATTGACGAACTTGACTAAGTAGAATGTTCCATTTGTATGGTCGGACGAATGTGAGGAGAGCTTTCAGAAGCTCAAGACTTTGTTGACTACCGCACCTATCCTTACCTTGCCAGTAGAGGGTAAGAACTTCATTGTTTATTGTGATGCATCCTATTCTGGTTTGGGTGCAGTACTAATGCAAGAGAAGAGTGGGATTGCTTATGCTTCAAGGCAATTAAAGGTGCATGAACGTAACTATCCAACTCATGATTTGGAATTGGCTGCGGTAGTGTTTGCATTAAAGCAATGGAGACACTATTTATATGGGGTTAAGTGTGAGGTCTACACGGATCATCGTAGCCTTCAGTATGTCTTTACTCAGAAGGATTTGAACTTGAGGCAACGGAGATGGATGGAACTACTGAAGGACTACGACATCACTATTTTGTATCATCCGGGGAAGGCGAATGTTGTAGCGGATGCTTTAAGTAGAAAGGTGGGAAGCATGGGAAGTCTAGCTCACTTGCAAGCTTCTAGACGCCCATTGGCTAGAGAGGTTCAGACTCTAGCTAATGACTTGATGAGATTAGAAGTAAATGAGAAGGGAGGATTGTTGGCTAGTGTGGAGTCAAGATCTTCTTTTCTTGACAAAATTAAGGGAAAACAGTTTGATGATGAGAAACTAAGGCGAATCTGAGATAAAGTATTGCGAGGGGAGGCTAAGGAAGCACAAATCGATGAGGAAGGTGTTTTGAGAATCAAGGGAAGGGTATGTGTACCCCGCGTCAATGATTTGATCAACACTATTCTGACAGAAGCTCATAGTTCACGATATTCTATACATCCGAGTGCAACCAAGATGTACCGTGACCTAAAACAACACTTTTGGTGGAGTAGAATGAAGCGTGATATTGTTGACTTTATTGCCAAGTGTCCAAACTGTCAACAAGTAAAGTATGAACACCAAAGGCCCGGAGGAACACTTCAGAGAATGCCCATTCCGGAATGGAAGTGGGAAAGAATTGCAATGGACTTTGTGGTTGGTCTTCCAAGGACAATGGGTAAGTATGACTCTATTTGGGTGATTGTTGATAGGTTAACTAAGTCTGCTCATTTTATTCCGGTTAAGGTGACTTACAATGCAGAGAAGTTAGCCAAGATCTATATCTCAGAAATCGTTCGATTGCATGGGGTTCCACTATCCATCATATCAGATAGAAGTACGCAGTTTACTTCTAAGTTTTGGAAAACATTGCATGCGGAATTGGGTACTAGGTTGGACCTTAGTACTGCGTTCCATCCTCAGACCGATGGTCAGTCTGAAAGGACGATTCAAGTGTTGGAGGATATGCTTCGTGCATGTGTGATAGAGTTTGGTAGCCATTGGGATAGCTTCCTACCCTTAGCGGAGTTTTCATACAATAATAGCTATCACTCAAGTATTGATATGGCCCCATTTGAAGCATTGTATGGGAGGAGATGTAGGTCTCCCATTGGTTGGTTTGATGCATTCGAGGTTAGACCTTGGGGTACTGAACTTTTGAGGGATTCGATAGAGAAAGTGAAGTCTATTCAAGAAAACCTTCTAGCGGCGTAAAGTAGACAAAAAGAATATGCAGATCGAAAGGTTAGAGACTTAGAGTTCATGGAAGGTGAACAAGTCTTGTTGAAGGTTTCGCCAATGAAAGGGGTGATGCGATTTGGTAAGCGAGGTAAACTTAGCCCAAGGTATATTGGTCCATTTGAAGTACTTAAGCGAGTAGGGGAGGTGGCTTATGAGTTAGCCTTGCCTCCAGGGCTGTCCGGAGTGCATCCGGTATTCCATGTGTCTATGTTGAAAAGATATCATGGGGATGGGAATTACATTATCCGTTGGGATTCAGTTTTGCTTGATGAGAATTTGTCTTATGAGGAAGAACCTGTTTCCATTCTAGATAGAGAAATTCGCAAGTTGAGATCAAGGGAGATTGCATCCATCAAAGTTCAATGGAAGAATCGACCCGTTGAAGAAGCCACTTGGGAGAAGGAGGCGGATATGCGAGAAAAATACCCATATCTGTTTACAGATTTAGGTACTCCTTTTCGCCCTTGTTTTCCTTCTTGTGATCGTTCGGGGACGAACGATGGGTAAATTGGTATCTAATGTAACGACCTGTTTAGTCGTTTTGAGCAGCAGATTTTATTTCTGGAAAAACAGGCTGAGACGACGGAACCCACGATGGAACGTCATGGGCACGACGGACCGTTGCAGGGTCTCGTTTCAAAACACTTAGAAAAACTGAAAATTGGGTACTAAAAATCGACTCTCTGAACTTCGTAACGAAATGGCAGGACGGACCGTCACAGGTGTGACGGACCGTCACAGACCCTTGGTGGAAATTTGGGTCTCTGAACTTTGCGACGACCTGCAGGACGGACCGTCGCAGGCACGACGGCCCGTCACAGGTTGCGCAATCCCAGTCCGGGTCGGATTTCTTGATACGTTTTAAGGGACGTTTTTGACTATTCTTGCCTTAATTATAAAGTTAGTGTGTTAATGTTAATAAGTCTAATTACTTGGGGGTTAAAAGAGGTAACCTTAAGTTAATTAGTGGGGCATTATTGTCATCTTTTATTCTTAATTATATACTAATTAGGGTAAAAGAAAGAGGGTTGGAAAAGAAAATAGAAAGAACAAGAGAAAGAGAGAGAAAGTTGAACGAGAAAGAGGAGAAACGAAGAGGACACAAAGCTTTGGGAATTTGCTTGCTTGATTTCTAATCTTCGGCGGAGGTAGGTTATGGTTTTCATGCTATTCGTAGTAAACTCTTAATAGCGAATGATATGTGTTAGTAGTATTGTAAACCTTCTATATGCTTAATTGTATGCTTGCATGAATGATGTGATTATGTAATTATGAATAAATAAGCATGATGAAGCTATTGAATCCCAAATCTTGAAAAGAAACCCTAATCTACTTTGTTAATGATGATGCCTTGGTATAAAAGAAGGCTTGATGAACGAAAGTGGTGAGATTAGGGGATCGGGTGCCACGTTCCGGTACCAGGATAGAATATGGATCGGGTGTCACATTCCGAAACCAGGATAGAATATGGATCGGGTGACACGTTCCGGTACCAGGATAGAATATGGATCGGGTGTCACATTCCGACACCGGGATAGAATATGGATCGGGTGCCACGTTTCGGTACCAGGATAGAATGACGATCGGAGTGTCACGTTCCGACACCAGGATAGAATATGGATCGGGTGCCACGTTCCGCTACCAGGATAGAATATGGATCGGGTGTCACGTTTCGACACCAGGATAGAATATGGATCGGGTGCCACGTTCCGGTACCAGGATAGAATGAGGATCTGAGTGTCACGTTCCGACACCAGGATAGTATATTGAGGAGCGGAGTGTCACGTACCGACACGAGGGGAATAAAGATAATGAATCTTGAAATATGTTAATATATCCAATCTAATGAACTAAATTCCCAAATGAGTATGATGAGGAGGTGTGAGTCCTCATTGATGTGCTTGGTGTTGTAACCAAGGGTTATGGTAACTGTAAATGCTGCATGCTAAGGATAGTAGTTGATTTTATGATATTGCTTAATACATATTGTTTTCTATTTTGAGTTGGCCGATGATATCTACTCAGTACCCGCGTTTTGTACTGACCCCTACTTTTATTGCTTTCTTCTTGTTTATTTGTGGAGTGCAGCAAACGTGCCGTCATCTTCAACTCAACAGTAACTCAAGCCAGTCTTACTACATCGGAAATTCGGGGTGAGCTAATGCTTCTAGCTTGGACTGGATCTTCTTCTTCAAGTCTTGATGCCTTGAACTTCCGGCATGGACTAGCTTCTTATGTATTTTTAGCTTCTTAGAATACTCTTAGTTTAGTAATTTGATTATAGATGTTCTTGTGATGATGACTTCCAGATTTTGGGGATAATAATAGTTATTGATTTTATTAATGAGTTTAAGTCTTCCGCATTACTTTATGTTGATATTATATTGAAATGTTAAGGTTTAGATTGGTTGGTTCGCTCACTTAGGAGGATAAGTGTGGGTGCCAGTCGCGGCCCGGATTTGGGTCGTGACAAAAATCGTGGAATAAATTTCTAGAACCTGGAAATAGGCTTTAGAAAGAATCTGGAAATTTCAAACGTCAAAAATTTAATAAAAAAAAGTGAGGTCTGCAAGGATCGAATTCATGACCTCAGTAAGGTTTACCCTAAAAAATGGGGCTAAGGGGAATCAAACCCCTTAGCCGCTAGTTATCGTGAGGGAGAAAAGAAAAAGGGTAAAGAAAAGAGGTTGGGGGAATCGAACCCCTGGCCACTGCTTTTCGCGCGAAAGGGGAAATAAAATGGGGCTGGGGGGAATCGAACTCGCGACCAGGGGGTAAGAGGAGGAGGAAATTAATTCAGTAAATAAATGGGAGGCATGATATTCGAACCCACAACCTCCAGGTACGCGCGAGAGAAAGGAAAAATAAGAAGGAAGAAAACGTGAGGCGTGGGGATCGAACCCACGACCTCAAGGACTGAAGCAGCGAGCGAAAAAAATAAAAAAAATAAGGGGGTTGTGGGGGTTCGAACCTACAACCTCCCTCCCCCAGCAAAAATTAAAGGAAAAATCAAGAGGTTGTGGAGGGTTTGAGCCCACAACCTCTTGGTTTAGGCAAGAATGGGCAACAAGAGACTAATAAAAAAATTAAAAAGGGATTGTGGACGTTCGAACCCCCGACCGTTCGGTTAACTAAGAGTAAAATTAAAATTGAAAATTAATCCTTCCATGTAAATGTTGAGATTTATATTGGAATTCTAATTAAAATAGAAAATTAATCCTTTCATGTAAATGTTGAGATTTAATTTAGAATTCTAATTAAAATAGAAAATTAATCCTTTCATATAATGTTGAGATTTAATTTAGAATTCTAATTAAAATATAAAATTAATACTTTCATGTAAATGTTGAGATTTTATTTAGAATTCTAATTAAAATAGAAAATTAATCCTTTTATGTAAATGTTGAGATTTAATTTAGAATTCTAGTTAAAATAGAAAATTAATCCTTTTATGTAAATGTTGAGATTTAATTTAGAATTCTAATTAAAATAGAAAATTAATCCTTTCATGTAAATGTTGAGATTTAATTTAGAGTTCTAATTAAAATAGAATATTTATCCTTCTATGTAAATGTTGAGATTTAATTTAGTGTTCTAATGTTATGAATATTAGAAATAAAATCAATGAAAAATATAAATGATATCCAAGTAATTCAAGATTTGGGTTCCCGTGCCCAAACTTCCGTATTGATATATACGTCATACGTGAGTAAAATATCCAAGAGTAATGCCATCTACTTAGATAAAAAAATCAAGACCTTGGCGTACATACAAAATATATAAGTCTTGTACTACATAATCTTAGGAAAGTAAGAATCACTTACCAAACTATGAATGAAGCCCCATGACTTGTATATATAGACACATAAGTCTAACATACGTTCAAAAGTAAGTGAACCTAAGATGTACGTAATGAAATGATGAACCCTAAGAGCGTTAAGTATGAGTGTAAGATACACTAAATGGCCAAGCGCATTGGCATATGATGAGATGTGAACTATGAAATGAAGAAATAAACATTCACGTAATAAGAGGTTAGTAACTATGAAAAGCAAAGGTGCTAATACTGAAAAATGTTGTGACAACATGATATGAGGCTAATGTATATGATGAGAGCAATCTCAAATGAGCCTAAGTAAATGTTACCAATACGTACTCACCAATGAGAGTGTAACATAATGAATAGACCAGCCTCTATGAGGACTCTAATGAAAGTATTGAGTTTAACACACTCAATGCCAATGGCGAGATAAGAAATCATCTAATGAGCTATGTTGTCCTCATACTAGAAGCCAACTTCCATGACGTATGAGTTTGAATGTAATGGAACTTTATAGTGAGCACCGATAGGCTAGCTATAGCGGTGATGCCTTCTTTCGAGAAGGACGAAGGTTCACGTAATTCTCATGAGATGAGACTGTCCGGCTTGCCGGGTATGGGTCTCTATATATCTCCTAGTCTTTGAACCTATACTGCCAATATAGGGATCTGGCGAGGTTGAATTCCCATATAAGCTAGCATGTTATTGATTCACTTTGGCCGATGATTCCACCTCTTTTCGGTGTGGGGTAGACACTGGATTTCATGATGCTCATATGATCTATGTCGGTTAAAGTCAAAGTTCCCGATGAATGAATGAGGCCAGCCTCAAATGAAGCATATAAAGAAATGAATGACACCGAAGGTGTTAGGATAGGATAATCAAGAGATGAGCTAGACTCAGGTAATGACATTAGGTTATTTTTTATCATTGCACAGCAAACCCGAAGAAAGTCATAAATGACACCCTAGGTATAGCTAGTGTCCACTCTAGCCTATTAACGAAATGAAATGAAGTGCATATGAATGAATGAAACAGACTCTGTTTTTGCTAATGAAGACTCCCTAGTTGAGGTCCCATATGTTGAACCCTCATTTTTGAAGGTCTTAATGTCAAGTCCATGATTCCAAGGTCTCATGGCATGAATGATATGAAAGAAGTTAGGTTTTATATGTTATGAGTTGTGTGCAATATGATATTTATGATGATGCATGTTACTCTCATGTCATGACTTTCCTAATCCAAATTTGGGAAGCTCAAGGACATTCTTGATCCAAATTTGGAAACTTCACTGACTTTCATAATCCAAATTTGGCAAGTCCACTGACTTGACTTCCATAATCATGTTGTTATGGAAGAGCTATTCTTTATCATGCATGTCCTTGGTGTGTGCTTGCATATACCCATACTTAGTAAAAGTGTGTACTAACCCTATGCAACTCTACTATTTTAGGTGCAAGCACAGGTGGACGATAGAGCTACAGGATCATCGTTGCAGATATCCGGACTTTCAGCATTCATCCGATTCTGGTAGGTCCTTATGCTTTCGAGGATGCTACTGTTTTATATTCTACTTTAGTTTTAGAGTTGAGCTAATGGAGAAGGTCCCACTAGTGTTCCTTTCCTGTTTTTATTCAGACTTTGTATTGGTGCCATTTTGGCAATTATACACTAAATACTAATTGAACTATTTCTTTCAGTTGCTTATCTCTTAATGTTAGACGGTTGATGATGAACAATTATGAAATGTTAAGAATGTTTAGCAAGTATGTTAAAGAACAAAAAGTTTTAAATTTTCCACTAAAATTAACCTAAGTGAAGTATGAATAACGCATGTAGGCTTGTCTGTGACCTTTGAGAGGTTAAAGGCGCCGGTTTCGCCTGGGGTCTAGATTCCAGTCGTGACACGATGAAAAATATACGCAGATAAAGTACATAGATTATGAATTAGAAAGTGAAGATACCATATATGAAATATCAAAAAATGAAATGGATAACGATATAGAGATGGAATCAAATAATGAATTCGATAATACAACAAATGACTAAAATAGATATACAAATAATAAATAAAGAAGAATATCAAGACGAATAATCCTTAGAACAAAAAATAATATTTGTTATTAATACATTTGAACAAATAAAAGGGAAAGAACTAGATCTAAACATTGCAAAAATATTCGAAATACCAACTATAAGAAACTGGTTTAAATGACAAAAAGAAGAATATTATGTAGTAAGTCAAAGCGAACATATCATAGATTACAAATACACTAAAGGAAAGGCCAAAATATCAATAATAAACAAACGAATAATAAATAAATAAATAAATAAATAAATACAAGACACTAAGGCTAAAAATCCAATTAAAATATGTACATTTAGGAGGAACATAAATACTAATAAAAACATGTTTTAGAGAAGCAATAGATACACCCATAGAAATATACTTAGCGGATGATAGAATCATAAAACCCATAGAAAAAAGTATAATAAGTGCAGTAAAAGGTAACCTTATATACAAAAAATTTAAATTTATAATAAGTGTTAACTACTCAGTAGCAATAAATGACAGGAACATAGATAAATCAATAGTATTATATTGAAAAATGTCGGGAGTAGAACTAGCCCCGAAAAGTAAAATAATTTACAGCTAGATGTAAGAACTTATATGTTTTAACAACAAAATATTAAATAACAGCAAAAAATAAAATAAAATAGAAGATCCTTTTGAAAGGATAGTCACAGTCATAGATAAAAATGATTATAGTTATAATGAGATTGATATAGAAGAAGACTTCGAAATAGTAAAAGAAAGATTAAGCACATCAAAAAGAATAAACTGTGAAATAACACAAATATCATAAAAAATGAGTACTTCAAGAAGAATAGATAAAACTCCACAAAAATTAATGGAAGATGAAATAAAACCACATCATTATTACATAATGGAAATAATGGAACAACGAAAATATTCAATATTAATAGATACTGGACGAGAAGAAAATTATATTACAAGAGAATTAGTAACGGAAGATGAAATAATAACTAGTGAGCAATCATTCCCCGAACTACCAAAAGCATTGATGTATACCGAAGAAACTACAGAAAAGGAACTAATTATTGGAGGAGTATCAATAGTATTAAAATTTAAAATATATCAAGGAGATGAAAATATTATTTTAGGAATAAAATGGTTAAAACAAGTAAAATCATATAATCTAGAAGACAAACAATTGACAATAAATTACAAAAATAAAAGAGTAATAATAAAAAGAACTTTGGTAGGATAAAAATATGAAAATACATATACTTGCAAAGATAATAATAGAGGGATATTACAACAGATATTATACGCCGGTGATAGATACGAGAGTAGAAGCTAATATATGTAAATACAATTATTTACCGGAAGATAAATTGGAAAAATTTAAAACACCGATAGTAGTGACATGATTTAATAATGAATGAAGCATGATCACATATAAGGCAAAAAATATTAAAATACGAATATGGGATAAGATATTAACTACACACAAAATATATAATTTTGAGTTGACTACAAAAGATATGCTATTAGGAATGCCTTTTTAAGAAAAATTATACCCACATATAAATAACAAAAACATATTGGTGGTTCACAACACCATGTAAACAAAAAATAGTAGCAAAAAGAGTAAATAACAAAAAAACGAAAAACAACAGAATAGATAAAAGAAAGTGAGAAAATTACACAAAAGTTAGAAAATATAAAGGAAGAAGACCCTAAGATAGAATTAATTATATTCTCTATAAATAAAGTAAAAATAATCCAAGATAAGTTAGAATTATTATATAGTGAAGATCCTTTACAAGGATGGAAAAAACATAAAACAAATGTGAAAATTGAGCTAATTGATAATAATAGTATAATAACCCAAAAGCAATTAAAATATAATTTTAATGATTTAACCGAATTTAAGATACATATAAATGAATTATTAGAAAAAGGATAGATATAAGAAAGCAATAGTAAGCACACAAGCCCAACATTTATAGTAAATAAACATAGTGAACAAAAAAGAGAAAAAAGTAGAATAATTATTGATTATAGAAATTTAAATGCAAAAACTAAAACATATAATTATCCGATATCAAATAAAATACTAAAGATAAGAAAAATACAAGGATATAATTATTTTAGCAAATTTAATTGTAAATCAGAATTTTATCACTTAAAACGAAAAGAAGAGTCTAAAAAACTAACAACATTCACTGTACCACAAGGATTTTATGAATGGAATGTATTACCATTTGGATATAAAAACGCACCAGGTAGATATCAACACTTTATGGACAATTACTTTAAACAAATAGAAAATTGTATTGTATACATTGATGATATACTATTATATTCTAAAACACAAGAAAAACATGTAAGATTATTAGAAAAATTTATACATATACTAGAATATTCGGGTGTAAGTCTAAGTAAAAAGAAAGCAGATAGAATGAAAAATCAAATAGAATTGTTAGAATTACAAATAGATAAAAACAGAATAAAAATGCTAACACATATAGTATAAAAAATAATTAACTTAAATAAACAATTAGACACAAAAAAGAAATTACAATCATTCTTAGGCCTAGTAAATCAAGTTAGAGAATACATACCAAAATTAGCAGAAAAATTTAAAATCATTACAACAAAAATTAAAGAAAGATATGGAATATCAGTTTGATAAAAAAAAAGACCAAATACACATACAAAAGGTTAAATTATAATGTAAAAACTTACCTAAATTATACTTTCCAAATGAAAACAAAAATTTACTTATATAATAGAATCAGATGCGAGTGAAAAAAGTTATGGAGGAATATTAAAATACAAGTATGATGCCAATATAATAGAATATCATTGCAAGTATTATTCAGAAACATTTAATAATACAGAAATGAAATGAAAAATAAATACAAAATAATTATATGCAGTATATAAGTGTTTATTATCATTTGTACCATATATTGTATATAACAAATTCTTTATAAGAACAGATAATACACAAGTAAAATGGTGGCTAACAAGAAAAATACATGATTCGATAACAACAAAAGAAATACGAATATTGGTATTAAATATATTAAATTTCACATTTACAATTGAAATAATAAAAACTAATAAGAATGTAATTGCAGATTACTTATCACGACAAAGCTACTCAGACAAAGACTAAGAGAGAAGATGCAATTGAAAAGATACTCGAAGATATTACTACACTTTGTATAAAAGTGGATAGGATAGACAACAAGATACAAAAGCTTAAGACTAATGAAGATAATTTGAAGTATAAAGCTAGCATAAGTCAGCAACATGACTATAAAAATGTGGAACTATGTCAATCGAAAGACAGAAAGAATCCATAGCTAAAAGGTGACGTTGGAAAACACCTAAAAACCCATAACAATTGTTTAAACACAGCTGCAGGTACAAGCCAACGAGTAAGTGAAAGACACAAGAATTCAAACTTAAATCAATTATTCGAAAAACCATTTAACTCGAGGCTAACACCAAAGAACATATTAACTACAGAACCACAAACTTCTACATACGCAGATAGCCTATACCATGACAAAAGAACATATAACCATATTACGCGAATCTATATAGAAAATATATACAAAATCTAAACGTTTTTAAAACTTAAACCCAAATCTACTACAACCCAAGAACCCAACCAAGATTATTTAACCCAAAAATTACAAGGTTATAATAAATTGATTGCACAATCAAAACCTAATGCCAATTTAGTTACGACATGTTACATCTATAGATTACTAAGTACAGTATATACATATGATGGAGAGGAACTAAGTGGAATGTCGGAGATACATAAAACATTTATTACTTACAGGAGAGTTACTTAGGAAAATTTATCTATGTAAAATTTTATATGGCAACAATAGAGATATTATACGAGGAGATAAAGCCTCCGATACAAGTAGTAAAGATAGGATTAACAAAAGATATGATAATACCGGAAGATATTCAACAACAACCAAAGGTACAAAAAAGTGAGATACCAAGCTTCTATGTCAATAAGAGAATAATTGGTATATCAACCATTATATAAGAACTAGCAAATAATTATTTAAACGGAAACGCTATATGGAGCTACTATGCAAGAGATCAGTTAATGATTTATTCCAATTCAAGGGAGCTAAGGAAAGCAAATATGGATGAAGTTTAGAGATGGATTTTATCATTACTTAAGCCATAAGAACGACCTACAACACGAGCACTTAAAGTTGAATTTATTTCGTAAAAATTATTGGCAAGGTATTGCAAGCTAATTGATCATAAGTACCCTGATCACATATGTTCAAAATGCAACAGAGAAGACAATACAATCCCAAACGACCAGCTGGAATAAGAGATAAAGACGGAAGATGACAAGAAAATAAAGATGAATATAAAAGATAAAGACGGAATATGACAAGAAGATAAAGATGAAGATAAAAGGAAACACAAAAACGTGCTTGGCCACATAAAGCCAAAAGTAGATATGTAAAAGTCTTGAAATAAATAGTTTTTAGTCACATAACATAGTCAACATATGCATGTGTATTATTAAAGATATTTTGACAAGTGTAAAGTATGGTAGGTAGGGTGTATTATTAAAAAGATAAGTGTAAAAGTAGTTCGGTAGCGATAGTTGTAAAGTAAATATAGAGTATAGTAAGTACATTAAAATGCACTAATTCCTTTCTATATAAAGGAAGGAATATGTAACATAAAGGATAGACAATGCCTGAAATATAAAACTTTCTTTTATAAACACTCTCACAACTAAAAAAATTAGTATTTAGATAAATGGAACAACAATCTGAAATCCAATCAAATGTTTCAGATAGCATGAATACGCAAGAAACAAAGGTATATTTTTCAAAAAATATGCGGAACTAATTTCATATATTCCTGAATATCATATATATGATTGAATAATTTTATGTTAGTTATTATGTATTAGAATTATTTGAATCATGATTTCTAGTTTATTAGCACACTGGAAACATGGAGAAAATTTCTATACTATGTCATCCTAATGTTGAAATTGGTAGGCGAGGAAAGTCGTTAAGGGGAGTAAACAAAGTTGAGGCGCTGATAAGAAGGAAGTATCCGCTAAAGTACGATGCTAGTAGTGACACGAAAACACGATAAATAGATAATCTAGTTCATTATAATCTAATATAAATTTAATCGATTATGAATATGATAGGAAGGAATAATTGAAAACCCCCGCATAACAACAAACATGACCACATACATACATGACGAAATGATAAAAAGTTATGAAACTTTAATCTTAAATATACTTTAAAGTATAGAAATAATTGAATTAAGAAGAACAATATGGGAAAAATATTTAATAATAACGAACCAGAAGATATATTAAATCAACAATGATATGAAATAGACCTACGAGATTTAGACTATGAAAAAATAGAATGATATGATTTAAAAATAAATTCAGATTAAAATGAACTATGAATATTCACAATATTAGATAGGATCTATGGAAAATATAAAATTATTAAAACAATTAATAAAAGAAAATTTATATATGCACCAAAGAACCCAAAATATGATACATCTAAAATATATTATAAATAAGAGAAAAGACATAAAGAGACCATCGAAGTTGTCCCATATTTGCATAAAGACACCTAAACTTTTGAAGTGTCCTATCACACCACTAAACAACTATATATCGTTGTAAATTGGCCATTTTTAGTCATTTCATCTTCTTTTTATTGCGCGTGTTGCTCACGTAGAGAACCCGACCTGACCCTTTCTTTGAAGAAAATTCGTGAACTCCATCCTTTCATTTCATTTCTCAACTTTTTCTTTTCCCTAAAAATTCAAACGAAATACACTGTGTTCTTGTTGTTGACGATAGTGTTGTTGTTGACATTCTCGTTGTTCATCATTGTCGATCGTTGTTGACGATAGTGTTGTTGTTGACATTCTCGTTGTGAAGATAGTGTTGTTGTTGACATTTTCAATCAAAAACTAACCACAAAATTGAGAAGAAATTGAACCATAAAAAAAACTTCAAATTAACGTTTATACTGGAAATTAAAAGAGAAAAGACGAATTCCTACCTTATTTTCTTGAGGAAGATGAAGAAGTCGTCAAAAAGAGAGCACCAATATTGTTCTTGCCATGGAAATCAAATTGTTAGGGCTACCAACGGCCATTTTTTGAGTTTAAATTGGGGAAGAAACAAAAATTGATTAAATAATTAATATTAAAGAAAGAAAATGACATGTGGCTGTTTTTAAGTGGTAAATAAAAAGGAAAAATGACCCATCACGCGCCTAACGTGCGTGTAAACAACCCGGATGAGTTAATGGGTAAAAATGGCCAATTTACAACGATACATAGTTGTTTAGTGGTGTGATAGGACACTTCAAAAGTTTAGGTGTCTTTATGCAAATATGGGACAACTTCGATGATTTCTTTATGTTTTTTCTCTATAAATAATATTAAAGAAATATTTAGATTCAAACAACGAATCAATTTCTTAACTCCAGGACCATACAAAAATATCTTCCTTACATCTTTTCCAACTAAATTTCTGACCCAAAGCAGGTCGCAGTCCTAGAAGCGTATGTGCTAGCCTAAAAGGTGAGTGACGCAAAGAACCATTGGATTTTGATTTGCTATGCCTTCAATCTAATGGGTTTAAGAATGGAATCCTCTCCCAAAATCGACTGTAAAAAGCCGTTTGGGTCCTCATTGAAGTTCATTCGAAAAAAAAGGAAGGAACAAAGAACAACGATAAAGAAAATCTGAAATCATCTGAGAAACACTTTTTAAGGTTATCTTTTGTTTTCTTCTTTTTCGAAGTTATAGTTCGAGTTCTAAGTTGAAATAGCTTGATGTCAAGGCTCTAGTTTGCTGCCCTATACAAGGTCAGTAGTCTCCATTATCTTTTGTTTCAATTTTGGTTTATGAAACTGGGTGGTTGTATGAATTCCTGTTTCTTTGCATTTGTATGAGCTCCCCTGATTTGCATAAGTTAGTAATTTCTGTATGAATCATGTGTCTCTGAAATCGTTTACCTGTGATCTACTTGCTTCAAGACTAGGTTGTGAGATATAGATGAAGAGATCACTATCTTCTTGAACTTTAGAATATGATAAAATGTTTATCCGGCCCTCATTTGTTTAGCATATTGTACAAAGTAGTTCATATAAGGCAAAACCAAGAATTAGTTACACATGAATTTGATCAGATTCTAAAGGTCTTTGCACTTGTTATTTGGAATTTAAATTCGTTGTTCTCTTTGATCCCCTGAATACTTCATTTTTTTTGAGATTTCGACAAGTTTCTTTCTTTGTTCTTTCATCTCGGCTAATTAATGAGAAGGATCCCATGATAGCTCTGTATATTGCATTGAACTACATCTTCGCTCTTTCCTTTCATGAGTGTTGACACGTAATAAATCTATTTGAAGTTGAGGACATTAGATAAGAATTTATTCACCGGCTCAATGCATGCTAAGCGTGTTTACGTAATGCAGTCCTTTGTTTCAATTGTCTTTAAATGTTTTATTTTGGTTTACACTTTAAAATGTATGTATCATGTTTAATGTCTAAGTCTTCACATTTTGGTTCCAAGTAGAACATATATTAAATCTCTTGCATCTAAGTTCTCGACCTCGATCAAGTAATGGAATTTTCGGTCTCCCTTGATTTATTCTTAAGTATTGAAAAGTCGTGAGACATCCAATACTTCAGTATAAATCGCAGCACAAGCCTCATGTGAATTGTAGCTTACTTTCTAGTTAAACCATACGTAAGAATTAATATGGTGGTGGGCTGGGAGCTTTTATATGCCCTGTTTTAAAATTGTAGCATGTTGCTTTCGGTATCGTTCTGCTCTGAATCTATTAGACTGATCTTCGTTTGAATGAGATCCCAAATGATTAAGGCAGCTTGCTCGAGTTTCTGCTCCCCTGTTTGTTTTGAACTTTTGGTTTAAATTAATTTTAATGTTGCCCAAAACATGTGAAATAGTTCATCATCGTTAGCTTTTCTCTGCCTATATGATGTATTTTCAGTTTGTGTTAGCTTTTGTTCGTTGTCCAACGACCCTTCACGACTTTTTTTTTTCTTTAGACATTTATAATGAGCATGTCTAAGTTATGCAAGTTACAAATTGTCCAAGTATATGAATATAGGCTAGAACATGAACAAAACTCACGGATGTGATTGCCTCTTTCTCTGTTTTTGGCTAAAGATGCGCGCGCCATTTACTCTACTGAAATTTTGCAGATTTCAGTTTTTTACATAGTTGTTATCTTATCCTATTACGAATCCGATAGCTTAAGGCTAGTCTAGCTCCACTTAATCATCAAGCAGAAATATTTATAATATCTTTTCTCTACTTCTTGAAAACTGATTCTAAATGCAGACTGTGTCTATTCCGTAGAAACTATATGTGTTATAATCATTTGCTTCTCTTGTTAGACCCAAAAAGATGAAATATATAATCATGCTCCAGTAGATAGTTGCAGGCGTACTTGAGCTCAAACATAGAAAATCATATTGATTAGAATGTGATTGTTGGTACAAGTTAACTCAAATTTGGGTTAACAGATGACTACGTTAAATTTATTTTTTTACTTTTCTGACAAGTTCGAAGCTCATTTACTAATTTTTAATTTCTTTTTGGCACATGTACACTTGGGAGCGCACTTGGAGTTGTGACATACTCCATCTCTGTCCAAATAAGAGAAGCGCCTATGTTATCGCCTGTGTCTAGCAGCCTTCATCGCGTCGATAGTGTCCAACGCTTCCTTCTCGCCTCAAAGTTTTCATGTGTGTGCTTTATATGCATATATGTGTTGCTATTTTTGACCATCTGTTTATGTTTGGTTTTATTTTGTTTGGTTTGGAACAACTAAGACGATGATAAAGTATAGTCGTTCACCTCCACATTTAGATGTTGGGTTTATTATAGCTATTTAGTTTAGAAAGATTTTTTTTTTAACTAACTTTTATTTGTGCTTGACACATTTTGGTGGCTATGAAAACATAGCTTTTTAATGAAGTTCACTTGGGAATAATGTTTTCGAATGTTGTGAAATTATTTCCAGATTTTCCTTTGATAAACGAGTATTTAGAATACAAGTTTAGTAACGTAAGGTTTGATATTTTGGATCTCAAAGAGTAGCGTTTTGAGTTTCAAAAGGTACAGAATTTTGACATTAGAAAGTCTAGATTTTGATGGTAAAACTGCATTTTTTTTAAGGTTAAAAAGTGCAGATTCTGAAGTTAAAAGAAGTGCAGATTTTAAAGTTGAGGGAACTGCAGATTTTTTTAGTGAGTTTTAAAATTGCAGATTCTCAAGCTTAAAAGTTGCAGATTTTTTTAGTGTGAAACTGTTGCTTTCAACATGCTCTACTAAGCAGATTTTTAGTGTAAAATGCAGTTTGTTTTTGGTCCAATACACAACCCTTTTGTGGGCTTTAAGGTGTAAGATTTCAGCTTAATGTGCAGATTTTAAGAGGTAAAAATTGCTGCTTTAAACAGCCCCGCAGTGCAGATTTTTGTAGTGTGAAAATACAAATTTAACATGCTCTGCAGAGCAGATTTTAACGTTAAAAAGGTAGAAGATTTTAAACTTGAAAAAATACAGGTTTTGAGAGGTAAAACTTATAGATTTTAACAGCCCAACTGGGCACATTTTTTTTGACGTAAGAATGTCATCTTTTACTTAGTTTTCAAACACCATTTTTAGGATCAAAAAATATAGTCTTTTGGAACTAACCACTATATTTTGAGAATTTAAAAGTTGTAGTAGCTTGAGTCTAAAAGTTTTTGAAAATAATACTTTCAAAAGGAAGAAGAAATGTTATTCTAAAAGAATATTTAATTGTTATACTTATCATTACTTACTTACATGTATACGTTAAGAAAAGTTTATTATTTAAAACCCCCAAATAAATTTGAAACTAGTTTAAAGGCTAAGTATTTACCCTTTAAAAATACCCCTTTTTTTTTAAAAAAAAAAAGAAAGTAGGCTCATATACGTAACAAAAAATAGGGCAACTTTTACATATAGCAAACAAAAAATTCATATTTGTATGCTATAGCAAAGTTTGCATAATTGCGTTTCATAGCAAACATAAAACTGTATAATTCGCTATACATATACAATTGTATAATTCGCTGTCCTAAATTGTATAATTCACTGGCCTAAATTGTATAGTTCGCTGGCCTATTTCGTTGCAATTGTATAATTTATTTTGCATATAGTTGAATCGAATTAAAATGTATGTATATTGCATAATTATAAGTGTATAGTAAGAAGATATATGTTTTTCTCTCGCTTTATACAAAAACTGAAACACAATATATACACTTCTGTTGTATAAAGCTAGAGAAAATTGTATTCACTGCAATTGTATAATTCGCAATTGTATAATTCGTTGGCCTTTTTCTCTGCAATATTTGAAATAAAATGTTTGTAAATTGTATAATTAATTGTATAACACGAAGATATATATTTTTGCATGTGTATATACAATTTTCTCTCTCTTTATACAAAAAAGAAACAGAATTATACACTTCTGTGTATAAAGCGAGAGAGGCGAGCGAGAACGGAGAGTGGCGAGCGAAATTTTTGAGAGAGAGACGCTGGCAAATTTTAGCTAACGTTTGCTATGGAGCATAATTAAATCAAACACTAGCTATTCCATTTATTTTAGGTTATTAGTTTGCTATTATATATAATTTTCCCAAAAAAATAAGTATAACTTAGAATAAGTCTCAATAGTTAGGCCCGTTTTATTTTCTTGACATCACCCCTTTATGAAATATATTTGCTATTGCTTTTTTTTAAAAAAGATATTACTAAAACATTTAATTTCTTAACATGCTATTTTCAAGGATTTTAGACATTTCTATGGGTTCAAAATACAAGGTACACACATATATATGTCATACGTAAAAAGGTACAAATTTTGTATTATAGTTTTCTCTATACATAACTTATTATTTTCAGATTATTTTTCTCATATCTACTATCACTTTTAAGAATGAAACTTATTTTTTTTTATAAATTTCTACACTCTAACATACACATTACTTTACCATATATTCATACAGGACTACTATTTTACTTTTATTTCCCGTTTTAACAAGACGATTAATTTTTGAAATTCAAACATCTATATATTTTTAGAATAAGCTTATTATGATACAACTATATATTTTTTTACATATAAATTTATCATACATTTAAGTACATTTATTTATTTATGTATTAATTTATTTATTTTGCCACATAATAATATTACAACTATTAAACATATTTTAATAAGGCATATATATGTCGTAGCTTGTGTTCACTTTTTTTTTAAAACTAACTAATTTAACTTGTCATTTTTTGAAAAAATAAATAAATAAACAAGTTTTTCAAATCATATTTTACAAAATTGAGTTTAAGGACTATCTTCGAATAGGCTTTGAGGGATGCTTAATACCTTTCCCTCGAGTAACCAAAACCCATACTCAGAATCTTACTGGTTTCGCAAATCAAAACAAAGTTTACATTTACATATAAAAAATGGTTTTCCTAATATTTTCCTTAAAATTTAGGTGGCGACTCTAAAACAAAACAATCTTTTTTTTCAAAAATTAGAGCGTCGACCATATTATGTTGTAAACTATTTTCGGATGGTTCCAAAATAGGGTGCGACACTCATGTCATAATCCTTGAGTAATTCTAACCACCGCATATGTCTGAGATTATGTTCTTTCTGAGTGAACACATATTCAAGACTCCTGTGATCAATGAATACATCAACATGAACAACATACAAATAATGACGCTGTATATTCAAAGAAAATACTAAAATAGACAACTCTAAATAATGAGTTGAGTTATTCTTCTCATGAATTTAATTGTCTTGAGGCATAAGTTATAACCTTGCCACTCTACATCAACACACAATCCAAACAACCTCTAGATGTATCACGGTACACCACAAAACCTGAGTATTTTCTGGTAATGTCAATACTGAGGCAATAGTCAACCTCTATTTCAATTCTTGAAAGTTTTTCTCACAAGCTTTAGACCATTGAAATTTTATTGTTTTATGAGTTAACTTGGTCAAATGGGATGAAATAGACGATTACCCTTCTACGAACCTTCTATAATATCCAACCAAACCCAAGAAAATCCTAATATTAGTTGGAGATGTCAGTCTAAGCCAACTCTACCTGCCTCTATCTTTTGGGTATCAACTCTGATTCCATCACTGAAAACTATGTGGCCAAAGAACACCACAGACTCAAGCCAAAACTCACATTAAGAGAACTGAACATATAACTCCTTATCTGTGAAAGTCTGATGAACTATTCTGAGATGGTTAGCCTGATCTTTTTCATTCCTCGAATATATTAGTATCTCATCAATAAAGACGATAACAAACATATCTAAATAAGGTTTGAAAACTCTATTCATAAGGCTCATGAACACTGCAGGTGCATTAGTCAAAATGACCATAACGGGTAGATCATCCAAAAAACATCTGGAAACTCTTTTACTATATAAACTGACTGAATAGGAGGTATCTCAACACTAGAGTCATTGACTCGAACTAAGTGATAGACACACCTCTTGGAAACTAACTTTCTTGCCTTAAGGTACAAAATATAACGACCCTTAGGCACTGCTAAACTACTTTGACCGTCTAAGAAGGATCATTAGGGATAGACACACCCCTAGAATGACATCAAAATCCATCGTGTCTAACTCAATTGAATTAGACATGGTGTCTTTGTGATTGATGGAAAATGACACAATCACGAAATACTCGCTCAGCTTGGATAGACTTCCCAACGGGTGTAGAAACACAAAAGAGTTCACTGAGTTTCTTAGGAATAGCATCAAACTTATTTTAAATATATGGGGTTACAAAAGATAAACTTGCTCCTGGGTCTAGAAAAGCATAAACATCAAAACTAATCTTTGGAGAGTTCTCTTGATCATACTAGTGAAAACATTTGGAGAGTTCTCTTGCTCGTGACGACTAGTGATCGCATGAAGACGGTTTGTCCCTCCGCTATTATCGGAAGTAGCTCCTCTATGTGTAGCCTTATCTGGTGGAGCAACTGATGAATACTGGCTCTACTGCCCTGATTTCCACTACCTTGCATGTTCTTGGGGCACTCTTTCATGAAGTGACCTCTTGTCCACACTTGAAACAACCCAATTGGACATCATGACACTTGCCCAGATGGGTTATACCACATTTAGCACTTGCAGGAGCCTAATTACTTCCTTGTTCCACACTACCCTGAATTTGGGCATGTCTAGCTCTGAAGTTGTGCGAATTCTAACTATTATACTCACCTTTGTTTCAGGGTGCAGGTGCACTAGCAGAAAAAGAGTTCTGTTTTAAGAGCATATGAATTAAGTACATTTTGGGAGTTGTATCGAACATCGATATGGGGACGTACATTCAGATAACTCAAGTCTCCATAAACCATGTAGCAATCATGGGTAGTAAAGAATAACGCTTTTTAGATGAATTCTTAAGTATTTTTTAGTATAGACTAATGGATTCACTTAGTTAAGTTGTCCTATATGAAGGCAAAGTATAGGATAATTCTTGCAGCGTGGGCAAGACATTGTATCATCACTTAGGTTCCTTATCGATTAGAGAAACTCCCATAGAATTATATTATATTTTAATATATAAAAATGAGTTTTTATTGTATTCTTCAATATACTGAGTTGATTTCTACTATTTTAAAAAATTTCCATATATTGCATGTGTATTGTTGTTTTATATTGAGTTCAGTATCCAGAGTTGATTACCCAGAGTAGAATATCATATTTTTGAGTTGAATATCTTGTTCTTGAGTACTTATGAGTTGAGTAAGTTGAGTAGTTTTGAGTATCCTTTAGTATTCATAGATTGAGTAAGTTTGAAAAGAGGTAATTATGTTTCCTTTTTCTTATTAAGTTCAAGATTGTGTTATGCTTTAGAATTTTCCTTATATGCTCAGATATTCCACATATTGAGTCATTTGATCTGCAGTCTTTCATGATGCAGATTCAATTATTTGGGATCATCAACAGGAGTTTTGTTGATACCACATGGAGTTCGAGTTAACTCTAAGGAGCCTCCTTACTTTCGGAGGATTACATTTACTTTTCAGTTCTGTCATGATGTCATGGGTTTTGTCCCGACTTCCATTTTTGTTATTTAGAGGCTTCATAGATAGATAGTAGAGTTTCAGAAGTCTTTCAATTTATTTTGTTAAATGTTGTAAAGACTTAAGTTTCTTATTTTATGGGGAGTTGAATATTATTATTATTTTTTGAGTTTTTTATTTGAGTTAAAGTTTTGTAATTTTTTTTCATGAATTTATTTCATTTTTTAAGTTTTATATGCTTGAGTTTATCTTCCGCTTGTATTCATTCAGGATGAGGGTTCGGTTGGGGAGCAATAATGATCTTCAAGTATCTGTCACGTCCAGGGTTTAGACTCGGATCGTGACATTATTATTATTATATTTAGTATTTTGATTCCATATTCACTATATTTATTCTCTCATCATTGAATATTCTGAAATCTCTCAAACATTCAAACCTTCTATATTATGCAAATTTTATTGTTTAGTGTTATACAAAAGATCAAAATAAATGTCTTCTTCGAATATGAAGCACTAAAACTAATCAACATTATTCTAATATCTTTATATCAACTTATCAGCTTCTGGTCAATGATATTTTGATATCATTATATATAAAAACTTTTCAATTTTATAATAAGGTTTTATTATTATAAAATTTTATGCTATATATTTTTCATTGAAAATTTACATTATCTACACTCTTACTTCATAATGTATGTGTAAATTCTACCTCTCTACACCTTATTTATATGTTATAATTATTCAGTTTGTATATGTCAACTAATAAGTAAGGCAGCTCTAAAAAATTTGGCTATAGACCCCCAAACTTGTTGAGACGATTTTCTACTTCTCATTAAATATTTAAAATGGACATAATAAAAACAATAATAGAGATAATAATAAGTAGGTCTTAACATCACAAAAATAAGTATAACGGGAGTGATTTATTTTCATGTTCTAATTTCTTATACATTGAACACAAACAAATAGTTGTTTTGATGACAAATCTTTAAACACTTATATTTTTTGGTCTGAATAATAAATTGTGTGAAGAAAGAATAACATTTTTTAATTTTCATTTTAGTTGTTTTTATAAATATTTATGACCAGATCAATTCATTGTAGTTTAAATTAATTATAAAATATGCAAATAATGTATATGTATTAGGATTCTACAACCTTCTTTTGCACAAAGAATAAAAAAAATATAATTGGGAAACCTCTGCTAGCCCATGATCATTAACTAATATAGGAAGATTCAACTAAATAAGAAGGAGCTAAAGTTGAATATGTGTAATTGTTACAAGAGAACTTTGTTATAGAAGAATGTTCTTTTATTCGGGGTGTTCTTGGATTGGTTACCAGTGACTAAATCACCCTTATTTCTACTTTTGTAGGGATGATTCTCGATACTATGGATCTAGACTATTCTATATATAAATAAAAATGGATACTATAGTACAATATTCACGTCGTTTATATTTTTGTTTAAAAAGTGCAAAGTTTATTGGGGATAATTCAAAGTAATGGAGAAAGTACATAGTTAAGTCGAATTATTTTTTATAGTTGTTTAAATTAGATTTTCTTGTTTATAAATTAAAGAATATTGATACGATAAACCCCCAACAAATCATCTTGAAATTAATATGAATTTTACTCTCTCTAACTATTCTAGCATACTCAAGCTAATACAGAGAACTCTCTAGATAAATCAAAAAAGTGAATCAGAGTAATTATTAGAAACAGAAAGGCACAAAAAATGTGAAGTGGTGAGCTCACGCGAAGTGTATGACTAAGCATTCACGTGGAAGTGTATCATTCATGTGTGTCTGTTATAAAAGCCCAAAATTGAAGAAGACACTCAATCCTAAAAATCATGACTTCTCCTCCAAAATATTTACAAAAGGATAACCTAAGCGAAGGGTGCAAGAAATTGCTCTCTTTCCTACCAAAAGAAAAGGAATGGGTTGGACCATATATCTACAATTATCAAGGTTTTTGGTTACCACCAAATTTTCTTCAACGTGTGATTTCTTTTCAACAACAATTTCAAGCTCAAGATAGTGATATCATTCTTGTTACAATTCCAAAATCAGGAACTACTTGGTTAAAATCACTTTTGTTCGCTCTGGTGAACCGAGTTAAACATCCTATTTTTGAATCTAATCACCCTTTACTTGTTAAGAACCCTCATGTTCTAGTTCCATTCTTGGAGAATACACTCTATATTGATGGTCCAGTCCCTAATTTTTTAACATTCACTTCACCTAAACTCTTGGCAACTCATGTGCCCTTTACTTCTTTGCCAACAGCAGTTCAGGATTCAAAAATCAAACTTGTTTGCTTGTGCAGAAATCCTAGGGACACTTTTATTTCTATGTGGCATTTTGCAAACAATTTAATAGTTCATCAAGAAGATACCAAGTCTATTGAAGAAATGTTTGATCTTTTTTGTGAGGGGGCAAGCATTTATGGTCCGTTTTGGAATCACGTGTTGAATTAATGGAAACAAAGAATAGAAAAACCTCAAAAAGTAATTTTTTAATGTACGAAGAAATTAAAAAGAAACCAAAAATTGAACTTAAACGCTTGACTGAATTTTTGGAATGTCCCTTTTCCATAGAGGAAGAAAATTCTGGAGTAGTGGATGAGATATTAAAAATGTGTAGCTTTGAGAATTTGAGGAATTTGGAGGTGAATAGCAATGGAAAGTTACCAACTGGAGAGGAATATAAATTTTTCTTTCGCAGAGAAGAAGTTGGAGATTGAAAGAATTACTTTACTATAGAGATGAGTGATAAACTCAATCATATCATTGAAGAAAAGCTTCAAGGATCTGGATTAAAGTTTTTATATGTTTGATGAGGCATAAATATTCTATAATTTCAATTATAATGCAATTATTTATTTTGAGTTGAAGTAGTTGTATTTGAGAGTAATGTAACAAAGAACAAACAACAGAATTTCTATTGTTGTAATACTATTTTAATGGTTCATTACTCAAATTTTAAAATTCATAATCCTTTATTTTGTCACAAGAAGTCGTGTTTTTGTTAGTACTACATAAGCGTTAATGATGTTGGAGACATTTTGTTTTGATTTTTGGATTAGTTTTAATTTAAATACACAAGTATTGCTATAAATGTCAAATAAAAAATTAGAGTCTCAAACTTTATATATAATTGATCAAAATGATGTAGAGTGACATACTAATGGAAGAGTTCTCTTCTATGAAAAAAATATATGAATTTAATTAATACTTTTTTTTATAATTGAATGACCATATTGTGTAACAAAATCATTTTAGGTGTTCCTATGTGAGACGATCATTACAATTTACTATAGTGAATTATGATTACAATAAAAAAAATAATGACAATCGTCGTTTATTAATTCTTTTTCTTATTTTCTTTTTATATTGGATGATATGATGTGTCTCTTTGTTTCTAAATTTTTTATCAAATATAATTTTCATGTCGTTGATTATTGTAGTTTGCTTGAAAGAGAAATTGTAGTTCAATTCTAATTGCCAGATCTTCTCGAAAAATAGATTTTAGTAAGGTATCAGATTGATTTGTATTTCACATAGATGAGAACGAAATGTGATTCTATAATGCGATGCTTTGATATGAAAAGAAGAATTGTGTCATTAACGATTACTTAACATATTCATGTTTTTTTAACATTATTGAGCAAGCACTTATACTCCTGTTTGATGGTGATACCAACTCCACACCCCTAGATCGTCTATTACTTGTCTAAATCTTTGTATGTAGTTGAATTCATTAATTGATTCCTAAACCCTTATCTTAAATTTGGTGGAATCGTCCACCCACTTGTTCTAATTACTACAATGAATTGGTTTGCACTTTGAATTTCCTTGTTAAATTCTTATATTTCGATCACTCCCTATGGAATTTGATCCTGAATCTTTTGTTGGGTATTTCTATTGTTAGAGATTGCTTAATCTTGGAATCTTTTTAGAGTAATTTGAGTGCTATTAAAAAGGTCATCATTGTCGAAGATGGGTAACTAAGAATTCAATTTGTAATGTTTATTTCTGAACTTGTTTGTTTGTAGTAGAGTACACTTTTAGTGATGTTTTTGTTGTTCCCCCTTTTAAAGTGAAAATATGACTGACAATGAAAGTAACGATGCTAGTCCCTATAGGAAGAATGATAACATGAGAGATATGAATGGCATGCATGTTAATGTTGTCAAGAGTATATATATGAGCAAACTAATAATTACCTTCTGCTAGTGGGAGAGTTATTTTTCACGTAAGTAGAACTATTTTGCAATTTATCCAGATGAGACGAATGTTTAAAGCTCTTTCTGTTGAAGATCCCCATGAACATCTCCAATATTTTGTGGGCCTTTCGTATTTAAGAATATTTCAGAAGAATCCATACGTTTGAGATTGTTCCTTTTCTCCTTAGAGGTAAAAGAAACAAGGTGGATGACCAAAGTACCAAATGATTCCATAACTTTGTGGGAGGAACTAACAGAACCGTTCTTTAAAAGATTTGAAAATGGTAAAACTAAGATATAGTGGAGGGTGAACCTCTCCATGTGACTTAGTTGTGATCTCAAAAGTTAGTGTCACAATGCCCAACACATGGTTTCTGAAAAATTTGTTGCATTATTACTTTTATTGTAGCCCCTTGATACGGTCAACAAAGGGTCGACTGACCAACTCATTTAATGAAGGATGATGCAACAAGCACTTGAAATTGATACAATGTTGATTAACAAAGATAAATCGAGCTTGGTACTCTAGGGATGATCAAATATCTTCTCTACAGTTGGGTATGATCAAGGAACAGATGGATAAGAACAAAAGTCGTGATGAGAAAATGGCTCAACTTGACTTGTTATCCAATCATATCTTTGAGGGTGAATTCAAATCGGTAAATTCAGTTGGTAGAAACAGTGGGCAGTGTTGGACAAAGTAAAGGGATAATGGCTGGAGAGATTTGCGAGATATAAAAGGATATTGGACAGACCATGAAGATAGATACATATACGACCTCATGGTTGTCCCAAACAAAAAAAGCAAACTTGACCGCAAGGGACTTGATAGGATGACTATAGGATGGTTAGCAAGGTTTAAGGGTCCTACAAAGTGTTGAAAATTTTGAGAAATAATTTCTCAACTTTGACTCAAACAGTTATGTCCCACTCTATGTTAATTAAGAAACTGGAAACTTAGATGTTTCCAATTTCCACTCATCCAAATCCAAGGCAAAAAGGACCCAATCCCAAGGAAGATGTTTTATGAGTAAGAACTATGTCGTGCCACGGTGTCAAATAAGTCGCTTCTGAGGAGGCAACCAAAGTTTATTTTATTGCTTTTAATAACATTGTCACGACCCGCCAACACCCCCCCCCAGAAATGACATGGCACATAGGACCTTGAAAGGCCATGCACAATATACTTAGCATACATCATACAAGATAAATATAGTTAAAGAGTTTAAATATAATTTATATCATAAAACATTTTCTCAAAAACAACATAGAAGTCTAACATAATCACAAATCCATCTAGTACATCAAGAGTGATTGGGACGTAACCCATAATCACTTACAATAGGGAAATATAAATACAATAATCAATAAAAGGTTTGGTCCTCGAAACATGAGGACTAAACTAATCTTCACAAGTTACTAATGTGAGCACTATCCACAAAGATGTGGAATCGGAGAGTTAGACCATAAATTTTAGAAGAATGTAGGCAAGAGTATGTGTTAGTACAAAGAATGTACTGAGTTTGATAGCAATATATAAGTTTACAAAATAGTTCTAAAAGGAATTCCCATGACATGTAATAACCAAGTTAAAACATAACATAAGAGGTTTAGCGTCATAATCGTGATATTGGTCGATGCAAGTAAAAGTCATCTTTAAACACACGTGAGATAATTCTAGAAATAACCTTAGTTCATTATTTTTGTGGGAAGTATCTTTAACCGGCATATAGACTATGTGATCTATAACATGTAATCCGGTATCTATCCTACACCGAAAAGATATGTATCACTTTCCAAGGTAAGAACAATACACTTTTTGCTTAAGTGGATCCATTAGCAATATCTATCTAAGACAAACCTATGGTGACAGATAGCCTACGGGACATGGGTAATCACCTCTTCTCCACTCGGTGCTAAGCATAAATCCCACGAAAAAGTCATTAGCCTTTACTTGTATATGATTAGGATACAAGGGTAATCGACACTTGTCTTATCATACATGGGAAGCACATAAATTGTCCAGTCCAAGCTAGGTTTCATTAGAATAGCTCCTAAATCTATATTCAAAGTTTAGTTGAGAACCTTTCAACTCTAAGAATCCTTGTGTGAGAAAACTCATTCACATTCATGTATTGAATATTATGTGAGAAATCCTTTCACAGTACAACAACACAACAACACAACAACATTTATGCTTTAGTCTCAAAGACCCTTAAAATCATTTTTTTTCATCAATTCCATAAAGAACATGCATATCTTCATAAATTCATTTTTCTTTAGTTCAAAAATCATATAATATCATCATAGTCTATAAAAATAGGTTATGCAACAATGCATGGGGGATTAAACTTAAAACATGCAATTACTTCAATTCATGCATAAGAAGACATAAAACAATCAATTGGATCAATGAAAGAAACTCATGGCAATTGAATAAAACCCTGATTTGATTGGAGAATCTAACTTTACAAAATTGTGGAATTTGGAAACCTTATGGAGGATAGAGCTCCACAGGTAAAGATTATCATACCTTGGAGTTCAAAGAACAAAAGCTATGGCGGATTGGAGACTTGATCTTGAAACCCCTGTACTTCTTCTTTCTTAGAGAGAGAATATTTAAGAGGATGAACTTGATAAACTTTTGGAAATTTAGGAGAGTGAATTGAATTGAGTGATTTAAAATCATTACACAAGCTCTAGAGTACAGGGTAAACGACATAGTATTGAGTTAAAACAATTAAGAAAAGACCCAAAACACTTTTACAAATAACTGTCAAACCTCGTCGATGATTGGACTCACGATCCATAGGTCCAACTACGGACAGTCTTGGTCAACTATAAAAACTACCTACGAGTCTATTAAAGGAAAGACCGTCCTGGTGAATCGTAAGAGAGTACTAGAACATGACATTTTTTCCTAAACTTTTGAAATTCCCAACCACAGTTCCATCTACAGTCCGTGTTCATACCTACGGATTGTCGGTGGTTCCGTTTGTAATGCTACCAAATTTGTGAAAACTGAATTTTTTCTTCTTTTCAAACAAACACAGGTAACCCAACCAAAATATTAAGGATTGGGCTCAAGATAATTTGAATCGGGTTCAATCTTAACTCATTCAAGCCTAGCCCACTTTAGTAAAATCCTCAATTGAGCCCAATTCAAACTCTAATTTCAACCCGTTTTAAAACTCTTTACTAAGATATGTTCCTATATTAAAAGTATGAATTATTATGTATTTAACATCTTTTCAAATTTATCTATCCATTTGTTACTTTTTTTTAAAAAAATAATAAATCTTGAGCTGATATTCGAATTGTGATTAGAAAAAGTAAGTATCACTATGTTAAAATTGTTGGGATTAATTCGGTCAAATTGGATTGATCAAGACCCAACCTGTTTTTTTCTCATTTGAACCCAACCCATTTTAGCCAAAAGTAAACTTGGGCGAGTCAAGACCCAACTCAATTTCTATTTCAACCCATTGCAATATCTCCAATATCAACGCCACCCTCCCAATTGACACCCCTAGTTGCAAACATATGTTATGAGTGCAGTGTGAAATTAAGTCAAGAGTGAAAAGGACAACATGGGCAATACAAATACCCATTGGGTGATTTGCCAAAGTGGGTACATCTTAATGTTCTCATTCTATCCTGAAACATGAAACATTTTCACCCTTCCTGTTCCACATTACGGACTAAAGGAGTACTAGTGTTACCGTTTAATCATCTAGGTACAGATTTGATACGTGTCTGAGAATTCAAGGATATAGCCTAGTGTCAGTGAAGCTAGTTGAGAACATGGGGTCTCTTGAAGCCTAAAGTTGGAGAAGGGCAAGCTAAAGAATGAAGAACGATTCACCAATCGTGCTTGGCGATCCCGGCTAATGTCGCTGATCAGGTCGCATGTGGAACTTTAGATTAATTGTTGGGGAAATTACAAATAGCTCAAAAATATTTCTTTTATCTATTCTAAAATTTTCATATTGAGAACTTAACACCATGTCCAAAATGAAGTAGGCGGTCAGATAAGAATTTACGAAATCAAGGTCGAATAACACTAGATATTCCTTTCATAGTGCCCATATTAAATATTTCCATTCATATGACCCACTCCATTTAATTTTTAACTACCCACAATCAACCAGTCTGGTCCTTAGTACAATCATGCACATACTCGATTTATCAAACCTACATAATTCTCATGATATTCCACTGAAGTCAACACTCTTAATACTAATTCAATATCATAACCAAACCGGCCATTTATCATGCTTTCAAACCATCCTAGTATCAAATTCTTCTTATATAACACATTGTCTCTTCCTTAAATATTGAACTATGGATCTCTCTTTCCATGATAGATACGGGTCTCAACCAAGGCTGATTACACTAATTTTGAATCTTGTAGTACCTTCTCGTCGAGATAAATTAAAGTTATTGAATCGCCAAAGTTAACTACCCGCAATCTCTCAAATATCAAGTTTTAATTACCATTCACATTGTCATATACCTCAATAAAAAACATAGAGAAAAATTCTTGGCCACCTCAACAATTAATACTATGAGCATATAATCTTTATTTACCATAAAGTGTCTATATAACTCATCACAACAAATTGTGTAGTCCCATTTAACAAAGTAGTTTCGATTCCAGTAGTATCCTCAATAACCAGAGGTCCATACAATTGTTCATCCATAAGTCACCTATCATAATTTGAACAATCTAGTCCCACATAATAATAAAAAGATCTTTCACATATCCTTGTTTGTCACCCAATTCAAAACTTAATCTTCATAATAGTCGTTGATAAACCATTGACAAGTCTATGCCGAACAAGTTCACATCTCATAGTCATATCTGAACTCAAAGAAAAAAAATCCCTACAACCTTCAACTTCAAAATAAGGGTCAATACAAGAGGTCTTTATTCCTTCACCTTTCTTAAATTATTCTCATGATGCAAATTCTTAATACCTTGAACTCTTCAATATACCATATTCTTGTTACTCTCGCTAACTCGCGTAGCAATGTAAACGCTTGACCAACAACCCATGACATTTTAACTTATCTTCTAAACCAAAGTCTTAAGAGAAGCCCTTTCGTACGACCCAAACCATGCACTAGTCCTTCAAAATGCTCATCACCTAATGGATCAATCTTTCTTTACCTTACAGATTCATACCTTGACAAAACATACAACCACGTTCAAATGAAACATTTTAATTTGGATTACAACTATTCTAGTTACCAAACCTGAAACCATAAAAGAACTTATCACCATACTTGAGTCGAACATTTTTAGGTTTCTTTCTCAAATCATATCTGATAGTTTCAAACCCATATGTATGACACATAATAGTATAGCCATAACCAAAGCAAAAAGAGATTGAAGCACATATCTCTAAATCCTACATATATATTGCTATAAGAGATAATAAAAA
The DNA here is from genome assembly GCF_036512215.1 of Solanum lycopersicum. Classification (NCBI taxonomy): domain Eukaryota; kingdom Viridiplantae; phylum Streptophyta; class Magnoliopsida; order Solanales; family Solanaceae; genus Solanum; species Solanum lycopersicum. Next base: position 15,038,337 of record NC_090811.1, on the reverse strand, counting down.
AAATGTCACTAAAATAAATAATTATTTATTAAAAATACTCATCTAAATAATTTTTGGCTGTTATTTTTCTAGCCCGGTCCAACTCTATACCACTGGTTATTTCTTTAATTAATAAAATTTGGTCCATGTGAACCCTTTTCAAAAATATATAGTGTTCCATGAAATTCATCAAAATATTCTTTAGATTCCATATTTCATAAAAAAACAATTATATATAAAAAAAAAATGCAGCATGGTATTCCAAAACTGTCCATATTCAAGTAGCAATAGAGGGAAATTACAATTATCATGAAAGATTTCATTTTATTATCGATTCCAGAATTTGTTAGTATATTTCATCTTTTCTAGTTGTGGATATGTAATTCTACGTTAATTTTAAAAGTTCATATGGGTATGTTTGATAGTTATATATATATATATATACTGTAAAGAAAAAAATCATCGAACAAAATTCATCAGTAATATAATTTTTTGATTAGTATATCGAATCTTACTTGGGAATTACATAAGTGTTCAATGAGTATTTCGATATATCATTGGAGTAGAATTACGAATTTTTGGTTGAATGATTTGTAATTTATTATGGTAAGAATAATTCAAATTAATTAATTGAAATTATTTCCATAATAATAAGTCTAACTAATTTAATTTAGAATCCCTACAAAGTCTGTATTTAACTAGAACTCATAATTCTATTTTTTACGAAAAAAAGAAGAAAATAACATGTGTTTTCTTGTTCCAACAAAAACCATGTATTTTAGTTCTTCTTTTTGAACTCGAAAAAAAATCTCTATAAGTAAGGGTTCTTCTAACCTAGAAGAAAATAAGTTTTCTTTACGATACTTGCCAACTTAAGTATTTAGAGAGTATGGATGTGAAATGGGATCATTGTAGAAGACTGTAGAATTGTTGTCTAACTTATGAATTCGCTTGAAGATACGTCTAACTTGTGGGTTTGTGTAAAGATATTTGTTCATGCTTCAAGAGTTAACTATTTAATTAAATTTCAAAAAGTTGATGTGTGATAGCATGATTGTATTTGTTCTAGCATAAACTTATTTGTTATTTATTTTTTATGTAAGAATTATGATTATGATATGCTTTCATTGTGCATATAGTTTTCTAAGAAAAGGTACCTATCATGTTGCCAACATATAAATTCAAGCTATATTTACACTATGTATATTGTTTTTGTTGTATATATAAGTTAAGTCATCAAGGAAATCATTGAGGTGCTAATCGGTGTATCATACTTTCGATTGAATCTAAGTTTAGTCCAGTTATAATGTACAAATTTTTTAAACTCTACTACAAATGATCAATCTTTTGTAACCACAAAATTGTGTGAAAAACAAAACACAATATACAATTGTTGGTTCTAGATAAAAGAGTAACAAACTTAAAAGATCATAATGATCAAACGTACAAATATTTTGTTAGTGAAAACTTGCAAAATAACAAAAATTACAAGATTACAACTGAAATTGAAATGAAGAAATAAAATCTCTTCAGGCTAAGGCACAATTATTTCACTCTCTTTAAGGAGATTCAAGCCCACTGCAGCAAATGTTTTCACCGGTCCAGTAGTAGTCCTCTTTGACTTATCCCCTCAAGGATACAACAACCTTCACAAAGGATAACTCAACAACTCTAGAAAAGAGTTGAGTCCAAAGCTCCACAACTAAGAACTTCTCCCTTCAACTAATAAGAACTCTTTTTTTTACTAACTCTTTCACTCTATGATTTTTCTTGTGTTTTGTGTCTCCAAACCAAATGAAGACCACCACTATTTATAGTTGGGGATGTCTTCCTAGCAATGAATAGGAAGATAATGGTGTAGTTAATAGTAAAGATAATGTCCTTAGGAGTTATTGTCACGCCCTGAGCCTACACCCTGGGCGAGACTGGCACCAGAAGACCATTGCTGGACCTCAAGCAAACCCTTGTCATGACTTACTTAACTCATCGAAAGACTAAACTCATCTTAAACAAGAAATAAACATGTTTAAAAAAACACTTCATATAATACCTGGCCATGACGGAACTTAAGTCTCAACAAGCAACAATAAACTTTAAACCGGAATACTAACGTCTACGAACCCTCTAAACTGACTGAAGAGGGATGTTAGGATAGACCCCACAACATCCTAAAACTAAACTACTACAAGTAAAAGAAATGGATGTCCTCTGAAAGGCAAAAAAGCTCACTGCTGATTCTGGATCTCGATCTAGATCAACAAAACAGCGCGTGTTGATCCTAGTTACCTGTGTCTGCATCATAAAATGATGCAAAACAATTGGCATCAGTACATTGAACGTACGAGTATGCGAGTTGGAAAGCTATACAAATCTTAGGCTTGAAAAGGAGTAAGAATGATACTTACCTTGGCTCTATTCAACTCATGATCCACTAACTCTTATTCAATATACGCAGTTAAAATAAATGCAATATAAAGAAATGTTGACTGAAACATGCTTAAACCTCAGAGTATGTATATACAAGTACACAATAATGTCTGAGATGTATATAAAATACAATATTGATGTATTATGAAAATACAATACTTTTATGTGTAAAAATACAATTTATCTGATGGATATTCTCCAGCCGACAATTATCACTTAAGAGCTACAGTAATGATACAGTGGTCTACCTCACGCTTCAAGCGCATCTTATACCCGGCAAAAGGTATAAGACCTGAATTGCCTGAACTATGAAAAAGAATCATCTAAAAAGTATCACCCTTTTCTACCCATGGTGGATAACATGGTTTATAGGGGTTGTGAGTTATCTGAACTATCCCTCATATCGGTGCTCAATACTACTCCCAAAAAATATATTGGCTTTTATGTTTAAAAACATACTCATTCTGTGGTTTGAGATTAGTGCTTAAAACTTAGCTTAAAAAAAAACTCTTTAGGAAATCATAGTTTCCTCTTCCTTCTATTAAAACTAGTCATAGGCTTGGTGGAAGTCTATCTTCTCTTCCTTCTCAAAAGTTTGAAAACGTTTTTGTTTAAACTATTAGGGACTACTTAGTTCCCTTATAACTCTTGAGAAGTGAACTCAACTTGATACTCTTTGCTTACTTGAAACTTAACTCTTAGGCAATACTTAGTTCCCATATAGCTTTTGAGAAATGAAATCAATTCTTTGCTCTTTCTTGACTTGAACTTTAAGTCTTTAAAACAAAGTGAAAACATTTTTGTGAAAGACTTTAGAAAACTTGATAACTTTATTTTGACTTGCTTTTTAACTCCTAGACTTGGGTCTTAACTTCCTTGACTTTGATCTTAACTTTCCTTGAATTGAATTATGGATTCAAGGATAATGATCTCATGTTTATGGATGATTTCATGATTTTTATATGTACTCTATAGTGTTGAAAACAACTAGGAATGGAGGGTACATCACCTAGGAACTAGTATGAAAAGATAGGGAAATAACGTGGTCTCCAGGGGGTCCTGGCGCTCTGAGAGGCGCGGAGCGCCATAGCTTGACTAACAGAGGATATCCTCAGGCGCTCTAAGAGGTGTGGCGTGCCAGATCTTGACGGACAGACTCTGTTCTGACGGGCTTTGGGGGCGGCCCCCTAGCATTCACCCAACAGGTTTTTCGATTTTATTTTCGTTTTTCATCTCTAAACCATTCTAAACTCCTATGTATCCCAACCCAAGCACTTAGTATCCCTAATTTACTCATTACCCAATGATTTATACTCGAAAATAGTCTTAAAACATGGATTACAACTAACAGCAATCAACAACAATCCAATCAACAAGAACGTCAAACTTTCTTTCAAGATTTCAACCTCTAACATGATTTAATTCATGAACTTGACTGACATGAATGAATTTGGTGTGTGGGTGAAGTAATCCAACACAAAATATCCCACAAATCTTGTTAGGGATCACTCTCGATGAAAATCCACGAAGCTAAACTTGGTGTTCTTGCGTCTTCTTCTTCCTTCTCCTCTTTTCTTCTTGCTTTCAAAACCCTAGCCTATTTTTTAAATGCGTAAACTAAATGGGATCAGTTTAGACCCAACATATTACTCCAAAATGAAATAATTAATTGACTTAAGAAAAAGGCCAAAACATCCTTACTAAATCTGATTTTGGAACTTTCCCTGCTAAACAACCTATCTTCCGAAGATCATATCATATGACCATGGAAGTTCTTAAACTTGGCGTCGTTTGAAAGATCTTCCAACACGATATTTCCATCCATATAAAGAACTCACTCAAACTCCTCCTGAGCTGGAAGTTATGGCCGTTTGAAAATGGTCAAAACTCACTTTTGAAATCTAAAAATTTTCGAAATTTTCCCCTTGCTTTACAAATTTGTTTTTCCTTGTTTTTCTTAGCTAAATTTTAGTCTTTCTAAAATACGAGATGTTATAGTTACATATGTTACATAGGTTACCAAGAATAATAAAGGAAGAATAATGGAGAAGTAATGGCAAGAGCCACCAACGGCTAAGACTCCAACGTTCACAACTAACATTTATTATCATGAGTAATGGCAATTTGCAGTGGATGAAATGTCCTATTAAGAATGAGGAATGCATGCCACATGCTCACCTCAAATAGTATGTATAGATACTGCCACACGGACAAACTTGTAATGGAAAGATGCAAATTAAAATAATATTAAAATGCTCCTTACTAAAAATTCCCCACTCATATTAATATTAATTTATAGAGTCTATCAGTTGAAGGAAGTGTTGGGTTTTATTTGTCTTAATATTTTATCATTAGGTCGATAGACCGAACCACGTTAAATTTTTGTATTTTTTGGTATATTTCTCGTTGTCTTCTTACTCGTGGTCTTTCAAGGTTTGCATTGCTAGCTTCCGCATATACACCTGCTTATTTACGGTCCTAACAAGTGGTATCAGAGTCAGATTCAATGATCGAGTCAGGTTTAGTGGTTCGATAATCGATGATTGAACCAGGTTAGAAAGAGGTGTTGATCTTGACGGATGTAGTTCTAGCCGTAACCTTTTTTGACAATAATGAAGATTTTGTTGGAGAAATTGTTTCAGAGAGGTTCTCTGTGTTGAGACAGAAATTTTGCAAAGGAAATTATGGAGAGAGAAGCAAGTTGTTGAAGATTAAGTAAAGAAGGTGGACAAATTTATTTTGTCAGAAATTCAAGACAAGGGGGAGATTTGTTGGGTTTTATTTGTCCTAAATTTCTTACCATACCTTTTAAGAAAAGGTTTTGGATTGACTAATCTTTTTTCTTGTAGGAAAAGGTTTAGAACTCTATAAATAGAGGCATGTTCCTTCTCACTTAATCAGCATTCACAATGTAGTCTTAAAGGCTTTGAGAGTTTTAGTTAGAGGGAGAATTTGTGGGTCACAAGCTTGATACGTTATCACTTGTGTGAACCTCCCATGTATTCCGAGTGAATTGGTTGAGGTTTTTTTCTTCTGTATTTTTTACTCTCATATTTATAGTGGATTGCTCATCTCCTTTGTGGACGTAGGCCGATAGAATGAACCACGTTAAATCTTTGTGTCTTTTGGTATATTTCTCATTGTCTTCTTACTCGTGGTCTTTTGAGGTTTGCATTGCTAGCTTCCACATATACACCTGCTTATTTCCGGTACTAACAGGAAGACTACCATGCATAATGAAGGTGTGCTCTGCATGGAACCTTCACTTAGTGAAAGAGTAATTTTATTCCAGAGTTGTAGTCGTCTCATACTTGAACTATGATAGCTTAAGGGAAATAAAATATCACTGCTCACACATAATAATCAAGGTGTTGACATGATCTTTAAAGTCAGCATGTTATGGTCATGTGTTATCCCGGTTTCATGAGAGCATTCGCGAATAAACCAAATTCTCATAGGAAGCGACCTACTTCTACACTTCACATAGGTGAAATATGTCGAGAGCGTAAGCTTAACACTCCACCCATACGGGCTACAGATATTCATTAAGAGTTTTATCAACTCAACCTTCACAAACTATAAGAAACAATGCACTCACGTCATAGGGAGGGAACAAAATGCTAATGCATTTATCACAACAAGTTATCATATGATTAGTTTTTTCGTTTGAACCTGGTTATAGGATCTCTAGTCCTAGGTTGAGTTTTCTCATATATGACTCAAGGATTTGTAAGCTTCAATCCCATCCCCCTTGATGTGCTCCAAACTTTTTCTCTTGTTAAGGCCTTAGTAAGAGGATCTGCAAGATTATCACAAGATTTGACATAATCAACATTAATGGTAACATTTGTCAAATACGATCTTACATTACTGTGTTTCCTCCATATAGGTTCGGATTTACCGTTGTAATAAAGGTTTTTAACTCTACCAATTGCAGCGATGCTATCACAATGAATTAAAATAAAAGGAATTGGTTTTTCAAAATAAGGAATTTGAAACAATAAATCTCTTAACCAATTTGCTTTTTCACTAGCTGAAGTTAAAACAATTAGTTCAATATCCATGGTAGAGTTAGCAATTATAGTTTGTTTTTTTGATTTCCAACAAACAGCAACACCACTTAAAGTAAAGACATAAGCAGTGGTAGAAAATGAATCACCTGATAAAGTGTTTCAATCTGCATCACAATAGCTTTCAAGTACAACATGATATTTTTTAAAGAACAAACCATAATTTTTTGTTCCAATTAAATACCTCATAACTCTTGTTACAGCATGTCAATGTTCATTACCTGGCTTACTTGTAAACCTGCCAAGTACTCCTACTGCATATGCAATATCAGGCCTAGTGCAATCAATTACATATCTCAAACTTCCGATTATACTAGCATACTACTTTTTATTTATTACATCATTTTCACTTTCAACCGAAAAAAAGTGAACACTTGAATTAAAAGGAGTAGCAACATGATTGTAATCATAAAAATTATATTTTTTTCAAAATTTTCTCAACATAATGTGACTGGTCAAGGAAAATTCCCTCATATGTTCTTGTTATTTTTATTCCAAGAATAAAATTTGTCTCACCAAGATCTTTCATATTAAAATGGCTTCTAAGAATATTTTTAGCTTCATCAATAATATTCATGTTAGAGCAAAGATCAACAATCATCAACATATAGGCAAATAATTACATGTGAATTATTCCAAGACTTATGATATATGCACTTATCACACTTATTTGTTTTAAAACCATTTTCAATCATGCAAAAATTAAATTTTCATGCCAATGTTTTGGTGCCTGTTTCAAGCAATATAGGGATTTAGTAAGTTTACATACTTTGCTTTCTTGGCCTTCTTCAACAAAAGATTCGGGTTGTTCCATATAAATTTTCTCAGTTAGGTCACCATTTAAAAAAAGAGTTTTTACATCCATTTGATGAATTTGCAGTTCAAAAATTGCACTCATAGCAATTAAAAGTCTTATGGATGTAATTCTTGTTACCAGTGAAAATGTATCAAAAAAAAAAGTTTAGGCCTTGTAGTTGTTTAAAACCTTTTGAAACTAGCATAACCTTGTATTTATCAATAGAACCATCCGGTTTCAACTTTTTCCTTAAGATCCATTTACAACCAATTGTTTTATAACCCGTGGTAAATCAACTAATTTTCAAATTTTATTAGAAATTAGTGATTCCATTACATCATTCACAGCCTCTTTCCAAAAGATAGAATCATGTGAAGGTAATGTTTCTTTCAAAGTTAAAGGGTCATCTTCAACATTAAACACATCATTGATTGAGAGGGAGGACAACCCTTTGTTTATTAGCTAGGAATAGACATCGAGATAACCTACGAAAGAAAGATTCTTAAGCACTAACCTAACTCCCCAAGTATAGAAGAGAGGTTTGGTTGCTCACTAAAAGTATAGTCCGGGTCCAAATAAATCAGGACCAAAATCTTTTTCTACTCTAGATCTTTTACTTCTTCTTAACTCAACATCATCACCTTCTTTATTTTTCAAAGTAGAAGTAGAAAAACAAGGTAGTGACAAAATATTTTTTTCAATCCTTTGACCCCCACTATTTTTAGAATCAAAAGAAATTTATTTGATGAAAAAAAACATCACCAAATTCTATCACAATATTATCTTGAAGAATAGAAAATCTATAGGTTGTACTATTTGAAGCATAACCAAGAGAAGCACAAGTATTAACTTTCTTACCCAACTTTGTAATATTAGGATCCATTAGCCTCACGAAGGTTAGACAACCCCAAACTCTTAGATATCTCGAAATTAGCTTGTAAATTTTCCACAATTCAAAAGGTGTTTATTCAAACTTTTTATGAGGCACATGATTCCACGTATAACAAGCAGTTAAAATAGCTTCTCCCCAAAAATTTAAAGGTGCATGTGACTCAATAAGCATGAAAATTAGTCAATTCAACCAAAGTTCTATTTTTCCTTTCTGCTACTCTATTGGATGAAGGAGAGTAAGGAGGAGGAGTTTCATGAATTATTGTTTTTCTTTCAACTTGAAAATGAGGTCTTTTAGTGATTTTAGCTTTACTACAAGCCACAATTTTTAAAATTCTTTTTAACCATTGTGATTAATCTAAATTACTCATGATTCCAACATAACGATCATTAATATGACACAAGGAGCATGTCAAAAATTGGTAGAAGAAAGCATATAAACAGAAGTAGAAGATTTATTCATTTCAACATTCAACTTAAACATCTCATCACATGCATACTCTTTTCCCACAAAAATACTCTTCTCCACAATTACATATTGATCAGATTCAATAATCTCTATAAAGCTTGCTTTATTAAGAAGAAAACTAGACATCAAATTTTTTCTCATGGAAGGAGCATAAAGTACATTTTTTAAAGTTAATACTCTTCCAGAAGTAAAACACAATTCGACATTTTCCTTCCCAAGCACTTCAGCAGTGTGAATATCACCAAGCATGATGGTTTTGGACTCCTCAAAATGAGTATATCTTTTAAACCATTCTTTGTCACAACAGACATGACGGTTTGCACCAGAATCAGCCACCATCCATTAACATTTTCAACCATGTTCATGTCGGTAATCACCACCGCAAAAGGTTCTTCGGTAATTTTTTTTGAGAGTTAGGACCACGTTTTTGGAAATTACAAAATCGAACAATACGCCCAATCTTGTCACAAACAAAGCACGGTTCCTTTTTGTTGAACTTGTTGATTTTGTATTTGGTTACTTTCACCATTATTTTTTTTGGAGGTCTACCATTATTTTTCTTCATTTTTTTCTTTTAGGCTTTAAAATAAGTATTTTTGTGAGTTTCAAGAGTAGCATTATTCAAAGTAATTGAATTTTCCTTCGATGTGATGTTGTTCTCTTCTTTTTGTAAAAGTGCATCTTGGCCCCTTTCTTCTTCTTCCATGCGGATTTTCATTATCACGGTTTTAAGAGAGGTTTCCTTTTGTTTGTGGCACATAGGTTTTTTTAAATTTCTTCCAAGAAGGTGGAAGTTTATCTACTATGCCACAAACAATAAGGTTATCTCCAATTTTAATCTCTTCAGACCTAAACTCTCCAACAATCATGATAAAGTCTCGAGCTTGGTCTACCACTATTTAGAAACAAAAAAATCTACTAGCCGCATATTTTTCGCTCCAACCTCTTCGGTATCATACTTACTCTGCAATGCGTCCCAAATTTTCTCTGCACTAGAGTAAGTCCTATCATAATAATCATAAAAATTATCAGATAGAAAACTAAGAAGATAATATCGACAATTATAGGAATCATTATCGTACTTTTCTACTTTCTCTAGATGAGAAATAGTTTTATCATCATTCATAGAGGTGATGTCTTCTTTTTTTGGATTCTTCTCGGTTAATACATAAGAAAACATTGAGAAGACTTAAGGAGAAAAATATGTTGCCCTTCCATCTCTTGAAATGATTACCATTGAACCGAAATGACTTGTTAAGGTCTCTCATCTTGATATCCGCGATTTTTTCAATTGTAGCCATGTTGAATCTCCTTAAAATTGTTAGTGAAAACTTACAAGATAACAAAAATTACAAGATTACAATTGAAAATGAAATGAAGAATAAAATCTCTTCAGGCTGAGGCGCGGATATCTCGCTCTCTTTAAGGAGATTCAATCCCACTGTAGCAAATATTTTCACTGGTCCAGTAGTAGTCCTCTTTTACATGTCCCTTCGAGGATACAACAATCTCCACAAAGAATAAATCAACAACTTTGGACAAGAGTTGAGTCCAAAGATCCACAACTAAGAATATCTCTCTTCAACTAATAAGAACTCTCTTTTTTGACTAACTATTTCACTCTGTTTTTTCTTGTGTTTTGGGTCTCCAAACCAAATCAAGACCACCTTATTTATAGTTGAGATTGTCTTTTTAGCAATGAATAATAAGATAATAGTGTAGTAAATAGTGAAGATAATGATCTTAGGAATTACATATGTTATATAGATTATAAAGAGTAATGGATAAGTAATGGCAAGAGCGACCAACGGCTAAGACTCCAACGTTCACAACAACATTTATCATCATGAGTAATGGAAATTTGCAGTGGATGAAATGTCATATTAAGAATGAGAGTTGCATGTCACATGCTCACCTCAAATAGTATGTATAGATACTGCCAAACGGACAAACTTATAATGGAATGATGCAAATTAAATTAATATTAAAATGCTCCTCACTAACACACTCTAACAGAGAATATAATGCACATAATGATCCATCAAGAATATATGAAGAAGCGAGTAAACAACATAGTGATTATAATTAAGCAATTTACCTTTAAAATAACGAGGATTTACAAAGATTTCCAATGGATTGTTGATGGGAAGCCACTAAATTGATCAAAATTCAAAAGTTATGGTCATATAGCAACAATAGTGTCAAACTGAGTATACGTGAATGCACAAGTTTTTTTATTTGTTGATGTACCAAAATGCCCTCGGACGACGAAGACCTACTTGGGACTAGGCGTATTAATGGTTTGGATTGGATAAGTTATTGCTAAAAACTAAAATCGAACTAGTTTAATTGGTTTTTAGATTTCTAAAATCAAACCAAATAAAAAAAATTGTTGTTTGGTTATTGTCACTTTGTTTCGATTTGGTTCAATTTTTTCTAATTTTTTTCAGTTTGAAAGTAATAATGTTTTGAGCATATACGTATCTCAGTACACACAGACACCTACTACATGAGCAATCCACGTGAATGTTACTATAAGTAATTAGACAATACTAAAAATATTATTACACGAACAAAGTGATTCAATTAAGAGAAAGTGTGACTATCTAATATAAGAATAGGGTAGGTAAAGACCAAAATAATGGATATTGATGGACTTCGACTTAGGAGTGCAATAGTTGGATTAAAACTTAAGCATTGACTAAACAAAATGGTAAAGTTAAAGACTTAAATTAATTAAAATTTAATAAAATAGTTATATTTTATTTATGCAAAATAATTTAAAAAATTATCTATCTAATTTCTTGGTTTGATTTGGTTATTTTTGTGGTTTATTTTTAGTAAAATCAAAATCGAACTAAATAGTCTTAATTTTTAAAATTTAAAATCAAATCAAATTAAATATCTTTTTTTAATCGATTCGATTCAAATTGCGAGTCGAATTAATTTTTACAACCATAACCATGATCAGCCCTACTTGAAGCGAAGAAAATCAAGTGCATAGTAGTGGCCATCATTTTCTCAAAGATATTTTAAGTTCTATGTGAATTGTTTTGGTGTGATTGAATAGAACACATTTTACAATGATATTTATAGTAGTTGAAATCATTTTTCCCTTTTTGGATTAAAAAGATCACCTTTATTTGATAACTTACATATTCATGTAAGCATAACAATAAATTTTTACAAATTCAATTTCAGGAAATCTTAATTAGATAATATGTTTGAAAAAATCTTATCTCAAACTCCTTACAATTCTCTATCTATAATTGCGTTTGTCTATATATAGTATATTTATACTACATAATTGTTTATCTTTTTTAATTTAAAGGAATTCAAAGTTCCAAACTATCAAAAAAAAAAAAGAACTTTTCTTCCATTAATTTTTATTTTCCTTTTTAGTATTTTGGTTAGATTATTTACATTTTAAATTTTTCTATTTTTTCATTCACTTTTACTTGTCATGTTTCGTTTTCTGGAAATCAAACTATAAGAACATTGACCAATATTTTAAGAAGCATATATTCAATCATATATTATTTCACTTTCTTTGAACTATTATATTTTAAGGTGAATATTTTGGCTTTTTGATTAAAAATATTTCAAAGTAAAATATACTCTTGTTAAAAAGGAATAGTTCATTTATATACTTGCTATTACATAAATGGCTCAGATATATTTTTTTTGCCTTACAAAAATAAAATAATTGAAATTAAATTTTAATTTTACTTTTAATAAAATAAAATCCATATAGGAGTGTATTTGATCCTTCTCATCAACTTCAAGGAATATTTGATTCTTCTCGCAAAATTTAAATGTATATTTAATCATTCTCAGACAAAAAAAAATCTTTTCTTATTTGCATTTTTCGATCCTTGGCATAAACAAATTTCTACTACCGCCCAAGAGCATAATCGTAGAGCATAAACAATCAAACTGGTTGTATTGGTACCCATTAATCATTAGGATACAACATTAACCAACACGTTTCTTTCAAATTTCATATTCATTGAAATAGTATAATACATAGTACGATACAATTCGTAATGAAGCGATATGCAATAACTATGCACATCCAAACAAGGTGTAATTAATATATTTTAATCAATTAAGCCAACTGATGTCTCATTCTTTGACAATCATAGGTACAAAAGCAAGTTTGAGATTCTCAACCAAACATCTTGCTTTGTACCTCAGGGTGTTCTTGACTAAAGAATCTTGTGCATGTCTAGTGGCAATATGTTACATTCCATATTGAGTCACATGACCAAGACCAACTGTACTACAAACCCCCCCTACCCCCTACCCCCACCCCACCCTTTTTGAGAAAGTAACTGGATTAAGAGCAAGACTAACAATAGATTAGACTGTATAGACCTTATTCCTCATGAGATGGACCCCAATCTCTGTTAGGTTAGGAAGCCCCCTCTCTGGCTGCTCTGAACACATTAGACCTTATGGAGAAAGTCAACACTCTCACGAACCTATAAACTCTCTCTGCCTCATCCCAAATAATGGCCATAGTATTGTTGAATCCATCCCATTGTTTTAGTCAACTTAGGTATTCAATTGGTACAAGCAATTGTTAAAAATGAATAGTAATTGGAGTTGAAAAGAAAAGATTTGGTAGTTGGCAAATTGGTGAGATTTGCAACCATTTTTGACTTTGCTATGTTTACATATGTCATTAGTGACATAGGTATGGTTTTATCCTTCTATAAATAGAGCATTCTTGCTCATTTGTAGAACACACCAAGTTAGAGAGAAAAACCATTTTGAGAGCAAAGTGAGGTATTCCATAGACTATAGACTATATAAGAAAATAGTCTGTGAAGAAAAATAGAGTGTGAGCGATATTTTAGTAAGACGGAAACCAAAAGAGTGTTGTTCCTTTTGAGTGTGTAGTAGTCACATTGAATGTTGTATTTGTGACTACACAGTGTAAAATTCCTTACTATAGTAATATCAGTTGCTCCTCTTGGCCCGTGGTTTTTTCCTTTATTCAGAAGGATTTCCACGTAAAAATTTTGGTGTCGTTATTTTCTCATTTTATTTCCATTACTTTTACCATATATACTTTTGTGCTTGTCCGCGTTTTTCTAACAAACTGGTATCAGATCCAAGGTTTTATCTGAGTATGCTCTGTGGTTGCAGCACAGTCTTAACTTCCACATCATAAAAGATTTACTTTGATTTGCGATAACTATATTTTTTTGGGAAAAACAATGGAAGCCAACACAAGTAGAATGGTTACTTTGAATGGTGTTAATTATGCCATTTGGAAGGGGGAAATGGAAGATTTGCTTTATGTGAAGAATTTTTATAAACCAGTATTTATCACTGTAAAGCCTGATAATATGACAGATGAAGAGTGGAGTCTGTTGCATAGACAGGTTTGTGGATTCATTAGGCAATGGATCAACGATAATGTGTTGAACCATATCTCTGGAGAAACACATGCTCGAACCCTTTGGGAGCATCTTGAAAGTTTGTATGCTCGAAAGACTGGCAACAACAAAATGTTTTTAATAAAGCATATGTTGAGTTTGACGTATCATGATGGTTCTCCGATGACAGACCATCTGAATAATTTTCAGGGGATTATGAACCAATTATCTGCTATGGGCATCAAATTTGATGAAGAAATTCAAGGCTTGCTTCTTCTTGGTTCCCTACCAGATTCTTGGGAAACATTTAGAACGTCATTGTCAAATTCTGCTCTGGATGGTGTAATCTCTATGGATTCCGCCAAGAGTAGTGTCTTGAACGAAGAGATGAGAAGAAAAACTCAAGGTTCCTCTTCGTCGGATGTCCTGATAACTGTCCCCTGGGGGAGAAATAAAACTCGTGGTTCTCAGCATAGAGAACAAAATAGGAGCAAATCCAATGGCAGACTTAAGGATATTGAGTGCTATCATTGTGGCATGAAAGGGAACACAAAGAAGTTCTGCAGGAAGTTGAAGAGGGAGAACAAAAACAAAGAGGAAACTAAAGAAGATGGCAAGGAAAAATGCCTAGCCACCGTCACCACCGAAGATCTTGTTACCGTTCTTGATGCAAACATGATAAATAGTGCTTGTGATGAGTCAAGCTGGGTTGTGGACACTGGTGCCGCATCTCATGTGACATCAAGAAAGGATTTTTTCTCTTCCTACACTCCTGGTGATTTTGGAACCTTGAGTATGGGTAATGAGACTGTTTCTAGGGTGGTTGGCATTGGTACAATTTGTTTGGAAACTAATATTGGAACTAAACTAGTTTTGAACAATGTGAAACATGCTCCTGATGTTCGTCTGCGCCTAATTTCTGTTGGTGTTTTAGATGATGAAGGATATGTTAGTACCAACGGTGATGGAAAATGGAATCTCATTAAGGGTTCCTTGGTTGTGGCTCATGGTAACAAACGTCGTGGTCTATACTGGACTACGGCCTCTGCTTGTGTTGATATGGTGAATGATGTTCAGAGTGATGGCTCTTCAACATTATGGCACAAGAGGCTTAGCCACATTAGCGAGAAAGGACTTAATGTTCTAGTCAAGAAGAAATTATTGTCAAATTTCCAAAGTGTTAAAATAGAAAAATGTGAGCATTGGTTGGCTGGTAAACAAAATAGAGTTTCCTTTAAGTCCTACCCTCCTTTGAGGAAGACAGAGTTGCTTGAGTTAGTGCACTCTGATTTATGTGGTCCAATGAAGACAAAGACATTAGGTGGTGCACTTTACTTTGTCACTTTCATTGATGATTGCTCAAGAAAACTTTGGGTCTATGTCTTGAAGACTAAAGACCAAGTGCTAGGTGTCTTTAAGCAGTTTCAGGCTTCAGTTTAAAGAGAAACTGGAAAGAAAGTGAAATGTATTCGTACTGATAATGGTGGTGAATATTGTGGACCATTTGACGAATACTGCAAGCATCAAGGTATTAGACACCAGAAGACTCCTCCCAAGACTCCTCAGCTTAGTGGTTTGGCTGAGAGGATGAACAGGACCTTGATGGAAAGAGTTAGATGTTTGATTTCTGAAGCAAAGTTGCCGAACTCATTTTGGGGTAAGGCTTTATTGACCGCTGCACATGTTATTAATCTATCTCCTGTTGTTGCTTTGCAAAGTGATGTACCAAATAGTGTTTGGTATGGAAATGATGTTTCCTATGACCATTTGAGAGTATTTGGTTGCAAAGCTTTTGTACATGTGCCGAAAGATGAGAGGTCAAAGTTAGATGCTAAGACAAGGCAGTGCATCTTCATTGGATATGGCCTAGATGAATTTGGTTACAGGCTATATGATCCAATTGAAAAGCAACTTGTGAAAAGCCGTGATATTATTTTCATGAAGAATCAAACAATTGAAGATATTGACAAAGTAGAGAAGGTAGAATCTTCAAGTTTTGATGGTATAGTTCATCATGATGAAGTTCCTCACACAAGTGTGCATGATGTTGTTGGGTTTGATAATGATGGCGATGCCCAAAATCATGTATTGAATCAACATGTTGATGTTGATAATAACAATGATATTGTTATTGATAATCCTGTTGCTCATGAAGTTATGGACGAATCAAATATTCCGCTTCGGAGGTCCACAAGACAGCGGTTTCCTTCCTCCCGTTATTCACCCAATGAGTATGTGTTACTGACGGGGGAGAACCTGAATGTTATAAGGAGGCCATGGAAGATGAGCACAAGAATCAATGGATTGAAGCCATGCAAGACGAGATAAAGTCTTTGCATGAGAAACACACTTATGAGTTGGTAAAATTGCCCAAGGGCATGAGAGCTTTGAAGAACAAGTGGGTGTTCAAAGTTAAAGTTGAAGAACACAACTTAAAGCCCAGGTACAAAGCAAGATTGGTTGTTAAGGGATTCGGTCAAAGGAAAGGTATTGACTTTGACGAAATATTTTCTCCTGTTGTGAAAAAGTCCTCGATTCGCACAGTTCTAGGTTTGGCTGCTAGTCTTAATTTAGAGATTGAGCATATGGATGTGAAGACGGCTTTCCTTCACGGTGACCTAGAAGAAGAGATTTATATGGAACAACCTGAGGGCTTCAAAGTAGATGGTAAAGAAAATTTTGTATGCAAACTCAAAAAGAGTCTCTATGACCTAAAACAAGCTCCTAGACTGTGGTACAAAAAGTTTGAATATGTTATGGGGGAGCAAGGCTATAAGAAGACTTCTTCAGATCATTGCGTATTTGTACAAAAATTTTCTGACAATGATTTTATCATCCTTTTGTTGTATGTGGATGATATGTTTATTGTGGGCAAAAATACTTCCAAGATTGACGAATCTAAAGAAAGAGTTGTGTAAGTCTTTTTCTATGAAAGACTTGGGTCATGCCTAGAAAATTTTGGGCATGATAATTACTTGTCTTAGAGATAAAAGGAAGATTTATTTGTCCCAGAAGAAGTACATTGAACGCGTACTAGAGTGCTTCAATATGAAGAATGCTAAGCTTGTTAGTATACCTCTTGCTGGTCATATGAAGTTGAGCAAGAAGATGTTTCCTACAGCTAGGGAGGAAAAAGAGAACATGGCCAAAGTTCCATATTCCTCTGTCGTCGGAAGTCTAATGTATGCAATGGTGTGCACTAGACCTGATATTGCTCACGCAGTTGGTGTTGTCAGTAGATTTTTCAAAAATCCGGGAAAAGAGCATTGGGAAGCTGTGAAATGGATACTCAGGTATCTTAGAGGAAGCTCAGATGAATGCTTGTGTTTTGGAGCATCAAATCCAATCTTGAAAGGCTATACAGATTCTGATATAGCAGGTGACCTTGATAACAGAAAATCCACTACTGGATATTTGTTTACTTTTTCAGGGGGAGCTATATCATGGCAGTCAAAGTTGCAGAAATGTGTTGCACTATCTACAACTGAAGCTGAGTATATTGCGCTACTAAAGCCGGCAAGGAGATGATATGGCTAAAGCGATTTCTTAAAGAGCTTGGTTTGAATCAGATGGAGTATAATGTCTATTGTGACAGTCAGAGTGCAATAGACTTGAGCAAGAACTCCATGTACCAGCAAGAACAAAACACATTGACGTCAGTTATCATTGGATTCGTGAGAAAGTGGAGAATGAATCATTTCACGTCAAAAAGATTCACACAAGTGAAAATCCTGCAGATATGCTGACCAAGATGATACCAAAAGACAAGTTCGAGTTATGCAAAGAACTTGTGGGTATGAGCTCTCTCTAAAGAAGTTGAAGATACCTTCTTCCAGTAGATGGGACTAGAGGGGGAGACTTGTTGAATCCATCCCATTATTTTAGCCAACTTAGGTATTCAATTGGTACAAGCAATTGTTAAAAATGAATAGTAATTGGAGTTGAAAAGAAAAAATTTGGTAGTTGGCAAATTGGTGAGATTTGCAACCATTTTTGACTTTGCTATGTTTACATATGTCATTAGTGACATAGGTATGGTTTTATCCTTCTATAAATAGAGCATTCTTGCTCATTTGTAGAACACATCAAGTTAGAGAGAAAAACCATTTTGAGAGCAAAGTGAGGTATTCCATAGACTATATAAGAAAATAGTCTGTGAAGAAAAATAGAGTGTGAGCTATATTTTAGTAAGACGGAAACCAAAAGAGTGTTGTTCCTTTTGAGTGTTGTATTTGTGACTACACAGTGTAAAATTCCTTACTATAGTAATACCAGTTGCTCCTCTTGGCCCGTGGTTTTTTCCTTTATTCAGAAGGGTTTCCACGTAAAAATTTTGGTGTCGTCATTTTCTCATTTTATTTCCATTACTTTTACCATATATACTTTTGTGCTTGTCCGCGTTTTCCTAACAAGTATGTTTAGATAACTCGCACAAATGAGACACATACTCAATCAAGGATAAACTTTCTGTGTCAAGCCCTTAAACCTCAATCGACTCTCCTCTCTCATGCTCCGAGGGATGAAACAATCCTGAAAAGCACAAGAGAATCCATACCTTTCTGCCGAAGCCGAAGGAGATCCAACTAGTGTAGACCTCATATAATTCCTCTCCCTAGCAGATCATCAGAGCTTAAGTGCAACAAAACGAACACCGCGTGCATCAACCATACCCACTGCCTCTAGCATCTCATGGTAGAGAGTCAAGAACTTATAAACATCCTCACTCTTACCACCCTGAAATTGGGTGGTTTCATCTTCGGAAATATCTCAAAGCTCTCTTGATCAGCTGTCAGAATAACCTCAGGAAAAATATGTGCACCAATAGTCGGTATAGGAACCATTGGTGGCCTACCCACCTAATAATGAATCACCGGATCTTGATGATGCCCTGGGGTCTGTGCCCCACTCTCATCTAAGAACATTGTAATGTACCTATTGCACCACCATGAGAGAAGTTTTCTGATACACCTAGCATCCTCAACAAAGTATATTGAAATAAAGAAGTTGCATACCCTAGAGGAACCTAGTCATACGACAACTTTAATATATGGCTCAGGGGAGACCTATATAGCTTGTTATCTAGCTAGTAACCCTCTACGGACGACCTATTGCGAATGCTACTCCACAAGCATAACTTCTAGCTCGGGCTCTAACCCTTACCCTAGTTGGGTTCTCAACAACTGCCTCAAAGACTGTCTCCCCCTAACACCGGAAATAGAAGCTCTTGTCCTCGGAATCAACAACATACAACAACTTAGAACTAGCGAAGGTAACCACACGTGATATCAAATAATGAATAAAATAAGTTTCCTAACCATCTTCATAGCCTCTCGGCGATAGGTGGAGACGTCTCT